>NC_132905.1:99340682-99640682 GCF_047675955.1 Chlorocebus sabaeus | reverse complement strand
GCATTCACTCTCTCTGTGGATCTATGCACTCGTCTATCCATGCATTCACTTTTTGTGGATCCATGAACTCGTCTATCCAGTCTATTCATGTATTCACTCTCTCTATGGATCCATGCACTCATCCATCCATGCATTCACTCTCTCTATGGATCCATGAACTCATCTATCCATGCATTCACTCTCTCTTTGGATCCATGAACTCGTCTATCCATGCATTCACTCTGTCGATGGATCCATGCATTCATCCATCATGCATTCACTCTCTATGGATCCATGCACTCGTCCATCCATGCATTCACTCTGTGGATCCATGCATTCATCCATGTATGCATTCACTCTCTCTACAGATCCATGCATTTCTCCATGCATGCATTCATTCTCTCTACAAATCTATGCATTCATCCATTCACACATTCACTCTATGGATCCATGCATTCATCCATCCATGCATTCACTCTGCTGATGGATCCATGCATCTGTCCATCCATGCATTCACTCTCTCTAAGGATCCATGTATCTGTCTATCTATGCATTCAGTCTCAATGGATCCATGTACTCGTCCATCCATGCATTCACTCTCTATGGATCCATGCACTCATCTATCCATGCATTCACTCTCTATGGATCCATGCATCTGTCCATCCATGCATTCACTCTCTGTGGATCCATGCATTCATCTATCCATGTGTTCACTCTCAGTGGATCCATGAACTTGTCTATCCAGTCTATCTATGCATTCACTCTCTCTATGGATCCATGCACTCGTCCATCCATGCATTCTCTCTCTATGGATCCATGTACTTGTCCATCCATGCATTCACTCTCTGTGGATGCATGCACTCGTCCACCCATGCATTTACTCTCTATATGGATCCATGCACTCGTCCATCCATGCATTCACTCTATGGATTGATGCATTCTTCCATGTACGCATTCACTCTCTGTGGATCCATGCATTCATCTATCCATGCATTCACTCTATGGATCCATGTACTCATCTATCCATGCATTCACTCTATGGATCCATGCACTCGTCCATCCATGCATTCACTCTCTCTATGGATCCATGCACTCGTCTATCCATGCATTCACTCTCTGTGGATCCATGAACTCATCTATCCAGTCTATCCATGCATTCACTCTCTCTATGGATCCATAAACTCGTCCATCCATGCATTCACTCTCTGTGGATCCATGCACTCATCCATCCATGCATTCACTCTCTCTACGGATCCATGCACTCGTCCATCCATGCATTCACTCTCTCTATGGATCCATGCACTCGTCCATCCATGCATTCACTCTATGGATCCACGCACTCCTCCATCCACGCATTCACTCTCTCTACAGATCCATGCACTCATCCATCCACGCATTCACTCTATGGATCCATGCACTCGTCCATCCATGCACTCACTCTCTCTATGGATCCATGCACTCATCCATCCATGCATTCACTCTCTGTGGATCCATGCACTCGTCCATCCATGCATTCACTCTCTCTATGGATCCATGCACTTGTCTATCCATGTATTCACTTCCTGTGGATCCATGCATTCATCCATCCATGTATTCACTTCCTGTGGATCCATGCATTCATCCATCCATGCATTCACTCTCTGTGGATTCATGCATTCGCCCATCCATGCATGCATCCATCCATGCATTCACATTCACTTTCTCTACAGATCCATGCATCCGTCCATCCACATATTCACTCTCTCTGTAGGCCCACACCATCTGAGAGTGTTTACCAGACACCATACTGTTTCACCCCAAATACTGTACCATGTGTTTCCCCAAAACAACGTACAGATAACCACAGTACAATGATCAAAATCAGAACATGAGCACTGAGCCGGTACTATCACCTAATTCTCTGCTGATTCTCCATGCTCTGTCCCCAGACACATTACAAATTCATTGATTAAGCCCTCATATTTAAACTTTACATAAAAATAACACAAGAGGGCCTTCAAGAGCTATGTAATTAGAAATGCTATTATAAATCATGCTTCCATTCTAAGAGGTTTGGGAAACAAATTTCACGCAATTCAAACCCCATATAAAGTTTTTTAAAAGAGAAAAGAAAATAAGAAACTAAGTATCATCTTTACTGACAATAAACACACCATAAAAACATGCTAACGAAAAACACAAAAACCATAATCTAGTATTTTTTAATAGGCTAAAAGGCATTAATGGTGCAAAAGGTGAAAAAACACAAATCAGAATTAGAAAAACTAAAAAACTGAGGTCACAGAACTACAAAATACGTGGGAATAGAAAGAAAAATATTTTAAAAATAAAAATGAAATCAGAAGACACAAAAAGATCAAATAAACACAACAGACAAAAAACAGAAAACTTTAAAAAAATTTTTAAAAAGCAATGAAAAGAATTCAAGAGAAGTGATACACACAGAAGACAGACAAGGAAGTGCAAATACATGTGAACAGCATCCCAAAGAGGAAACTGACGCAGGAGACACAGCAAAATCTCCCAACCAAATTGTAAAAAGCTCTTCCTAAATGAAAATAAAAATAGTTAAAACTAAGTGCAGGTTGAATTTAATTTTCTAGCACTTTACTTACGATTGCACATCTGTTTCCTGAGGGTACAATTACCTATACATTTTTTTTTTTTTTTTAACAATTCTTGCACAATTTCTACATGACGATATTGCTGAGCTCAGCAGACAATCTGGAGAACTTTTGTTGTTTCTTTACTCCAGGATGGTTTACAGACCTCACACATCACCCTTTCTTTGGGACGCGCTGAAACGCACCTGCAGAGGGAATCGTCAGGTGGTGTGAGTGCAGCCCTCTGAATGGCGTTTTCAGTCACTCACAATTACAGGTCTTTTCAGACCTGTCACATACATTGAGGCAGTTTTGTTGATTTACATCTTTGTAGAAAACTGTTCACTTAGATTTCCAAATTTCTTTGCACAGAGGCTGTAAACAGCAGTCTCTTAGAGTGTTAACAGCTTCCTACATGCAGTGCTATTTTCCTGTTTCCCAAGTTTTAAGGTTTTACACCTTCTCTTTCTTGATCAAAGTGGCTAATAGTTTAAGTATTTTATTGATTCTTTTTCAGAATTTATTGCACCAAGCAATAAGTTTCCACGCTCTACTGTATTAACCTCTACTTTTATCTTCATTCATTTTTCCTACTTTGTCTTGAACTGGTTTTAAGTCTTTCTCTAATCTTTAGAGTCATATGGCCAGTTCATTCATTGTAAACGTTTCTGGTTTTCCAACATTTTTTTCTGAGAATTGCTTTTGTGACATCCCTCATGTTTGACACGCAATGTTCTCTCATTTTCATTACTTTTTAAACAGTATGCTTTATTTAAAGGCATTCCAAAATTCCCAAGTATATAAGGACGTCTGGGTTATTTTTGGCTATCATTTTGTGTTTTTTTTTCCATTTTTACTGTACTTTATGATTTCTGCTTTTGAAAATTAAGATTTTCTATAAAATCGAATACATGGCAGAGATATTTGTGAATGGTCCTGGAGGGACAGAGAAGGTAAAGAAAAAAAGAAAAGAAAGGAAAGCAAAAAAAAAAGAAAAAAGAAAAAAGAAGAAGACAAGCGTCCTCTGTGTCCCCTTCCAAAAAGAGAGTGGGTTACAAACGTTCTTCAAATTTCTCGTAAACATACGGACATTCTGGTCCCCTTGATTTGTCAATTGAAATTTCCCATTATGGTACTGAATTAATCCATCTCCTATTCTTAGAAGTTCTTCCTACAGGCCGGGCGCGGTGGCTCACGCCTATAATCCCAGCACTTTGGGAGGCTGATGCGGGCGGATCACGAGGTCAGGAGATCGAGACCATCCTGGCTAACACGGTGAAACTCTGTCTCTACTAAAAAAAAAATACCAAAAATTAGCCGGGCGTGGCGGTAGGCGCCTATAGTCCCAGCTACTCAGGAGGCTGAGGCAGGAGAATGGTGTGAACCCGGGAGGGGAGCTTGCAGTGAGCCAAGATTGTGCCAGTGCACTCCAGCCTGGGTGTCAGAGCAAGACTCCATCTCAAAAAAAAAAAAAAAAAAAAAAAAAAAGAATTTCTTCCTACATAAATTTCACAGCTACGTAATTATGTACATAAAAGCTCACGATGATCGTATTTTCTTAGAGGATTATAACTTACCAACATGAAGTATCTTTGTCCCATTTAATGCCTTTCATCTTTTTCGTGAAAATGTCATTGCTGGTCTGCTTTCTAGTGGTTGGCATTGCTCAGTGCCCTTCGCATTAACAAATTCTGTTTCTGGGTCTTTTTTTTTTTTTTTTTTTTTTGAGACACAGTCTTGCACTGTCACCCAGGCTGGAGTCCAGTGACGCGAACTCGGCTCACTGCAAGCTCTGCCTCTCGGGTTCACACCATTCTCCTGCCTCAGCCTCCCGAGTAGCTGGGGCTACAGGTGCCCACCACCACGCCCGGCTAATTTTTTGTATTTTTAGTAGAGACGGGGTTTCACCGTGTTAGCTATGATGGTCTTGATCTTCTGACCTCGTGATCCACCCGCCTTGGCCTCCCAAAGCACTGGGATTACAGGCGTGAGCCACCACACCTGGCCTCTGGGTCATTTTTAAGGCAATCTGAGGTCTGCCTCTTAGTAGAGAAATCTAACCCTGTATTTGAATTAATGTCTACATAATGTCTTGCCTTATATATTTTCTATGATTTCAAATGTTTTCCCTTCTACTACACCTTTTGGTGAACTGATGAGGTTTTCTTTGTTCTGAAATTTTTCCTGTTCAAGATGTGAAGTCAGGCATCTGTCCCTATTCCTCAGGGGGCTCCTATTTACGTATGTATGTTTAGGGACGGGGTCTCGCTCTGTCACCTGGGCTGGAGTGCAGAGGCACAGTCATGGCTTGCTATAGCCTCAAACTCCTAGACTCAAGCGATAATCCCACCTCAGCCTCTGGAGGAGCTGGGACCACATGCATTCACCACTACACCCAGCTAACTTGTAAATTTTCTGTAAAGCCAGGGTTCCTTGTAAATCATTTACAGTCATTCCTTTAAATCATTAATCCATTTAAGCCTTCATTTCTACACTATGGAGGTGAGTAGCATCTATAAATTCCCCCTGAAAAAAAAAAAAAAACCCTGAAGTTTAGTAAGCTTTCATTTTTCTCCTTCTCATCATTATATATAGATACATATACTTGAGATTTTGATTTCAAATGGTATTTTAATTTGCATATCAATATACACCAACAGTGATTTAGACTAGTACGTGTTACTCTGGATACTTTCCTCACCATTATTTGTGGAATCAAAACTTGTTTTCTTTCATAGATAGTTGTCTTTTTTTTAGTTTTGTCAGGGTATTAGGGATGAGGCTGGTAACCTCTGAGTCCTTCACTATCTGAAGACACTTTTCCTTTGCCCTTCAATTTGAATTTGTCTGTGTCTAGTCTGTCTGTGTCTAAAATTCCAGGTTTGAAATCATTTTTCCCGAGTATTTTGAAGATCCTGTTCCAATTAAATCTAGAGTACAATTTCTCATTGAGAAGCCTGATGCCAATCACCAGCCAGAGCTTTGCAGAGGCTGGCTATTGCCTCCCGTCTCTTCCTGCAGAGCCCCTGTGGAGTCTCTGCTGTCCACAGTATCTGGAACTCCGAACTCGGTCCTCACAGGTCCTGGCAGCTGTGTTTTCCCCACGCCCACTCAACACTGGTCAGTCCTGTGATGCGCTCTGTGCTCGGGGAGATGATCTTCTAGGATGTCTCCATTGTCTTCCCCTCAATCTTCTCTCTTTCCTGGTCCTCAGACTCCTGTTAAACAGAATATGGAGCTTCTCAGTATCGCACTCAGCCTCAGCTTTTCCTCTCGCCTTCCTCGCCTGTCAGTCCTGGAGCTCTGCATCAGCGAGTCCTGGACTCGCTGGTCCTCAGTCTGCGCTCAGGAATAGCTGTCAGTCTTTGACGTCTGAGTGCAGTAACAGCTCTGGGTCTGCGTTCTCAATAGTCCGTGGCTATTCACTCTTCATGCTGCCCGTTCTGTGAGTCCTGCCTTCCTGGCTGTGCCATTTTGACCGTCCACTGTTCAAGGCCTTTGGTGCTTCCTTTGAAGGAGCCGCGTGTCTGACCTAGTCTCCGTCCAGAAGGCGGCCCCACGTCTTCTTTCTGCCGTGCTCGCTGCTGCTTTCTCCTGCTGCCGGTTTCCCTCCAGTGTGCTGTGGTTCCCAGCTTATCAGCAGTTTTGCTTTGGAGAGGCTTGGTTTGCTCATCCTGGATACTGTTCCTGTCTACTTTCGTCAGCCTCGGGTGTTGCAGCGGGGAGAGGGAGGGGTGTCTTTGGACTGCATGTGACAATGTTTAGTCTCCTGGAATTGGCTCCCTGTCCCTCTCTGGAGTTGGTGGCTGGCCCCAACACACCTTCTGACTGCCTGGGCCCAAAGTCGGGGGTTTTGAGGGGGATACCTGACTCTGTTCCTCTGAGTTAGTGCTGCCAGCCAACCCTCTCCAACTCCCTGAGTCCACTAATCTGAGCTGAGCGTCCGAAATTCCACTCTTCTCTGCGTGTCTTCTGTGGTGTTTTGATTCCACAAACATTGCCTGTTTCTATCTCTTAATAATCAATCAAGACATCTGGTCCTCTGACTGCAGTCATCCCTGTCTCCTAGCACATCATGAATTTCTGTTGTTGCTGGTGTTTTAAAATTTCTGTCTTTTCTGGAGATTCTGGTTCAGGGTGTCTAGTAGATTACTGTTCTCTGGTGACCATCCTGTTACAATCACCAGAAGACCGACTTGTGCTGTCTTTTTTAAAAAAGAAAACTCCATTTAGGTTTTCTTTCCACAGACAATAGATAAGCTAACCTCTTACACAGAGGGGCTTCCTGGGAGGGCCCCCACCTTCTCTGCACCTTCATCACTGCCAGACGCTGGCCTCGGTGAGCCAGCCGAACCCTCCACTGAGCCTGCCCCTCCTGGCATCCCAAGGCTGCCCCAGCGGTTCTCCTGCCCTTGCTGCAGCTCTGTGGGTTGCTGCGACTGGCACAGAAAGAAGCTACTGTTTCTCCCACTTTCAAATAAAGGCTGGAAACACAATTTTTAAAGTTCTGGTTGGTAAGACTAACCTCAACACAGTAGTCTAGAGCCCCGGGCCTGGCCTCCAACTGCTTCACAGCCTGGCCCTGGGAGGGGGGCCCTGCAGTGGCCTGGGCCAGGTAGGCTTAGAGTCGGCTTGCCTGAGGTCCCAGCACAGAGAAGACGGGAGAAGCAGGACTCACACCCAAGCGACTGGAGCAAGGAAAGGAAAGGCTGTCAGCCTGAGGGCGGGCACTGTCCTAGGATGGGGACTGGGCATGAGGCTCCTGAGTGCACCCCAGGGCTGGAAATAAACTGCATCCTCGCTTTCAGGAGCAGGACCTAACTATGTAGTTGCTATATGTTTATTTAAGCCTTACCCTGCAATTTCTCTGTTGTCTGTAATTACCCTGAGCCATGACCTAACACTTGCTGTGCAGTTAGTCAAGTGGTTGACAGTTACCAAGGAAACCAAGTAGTACTATTCTCTAAGTTAAAGAGGTGGTTGTATTTTAAAAATTTTTCTTAGTTGTATTCTACTTCGATAGAGATTGACTTATGATTGCCACCAACTGGAAAAAGAAAGTTGTTGGCGGCCACCTGCCTTCTGGCTGTTGCACACCTCCCTCCCGAGCTTCTCTCCTTCCCTAGCCCAGATCATGCTGCGAGACCACTGTCTCCTCTCTGCCTTCGTATCTGGCTCCCCGCTTGCTTCCTTGTCCTGGCTTGACAAAAGTCACACCCTATTAAAGTCTCACTCTCTGCCAATTCCGTGCCTAGATTCTGGAGCTGCACACAACTGGAGGAGAACACAAACGGTTCAGTGTACGCCAGACCAGACCACAGGAAGGCCACACACACCAGTGACAACACCCACTTCCTGGCCTGGCCATGCTCCCAGCCTTCCAAATTCTACTGCACGCACCTGACACTGAACCATATGAAATTGCCTTTTATCGTACGTCAAAAACATATAAATATGCATATCTCATACCGATTCCTGTCTTCAAACCTCCCCCTTCCCACGCTGGGCTGACGACCAACACAGCCTTGTTGTGAGGGGCTTCCTGGGATGGACCCCACCATCTCTGCACCTTCACCACTCCAAGATGCTGGCCTCGGTGGGTTGGCCAGCCCCTCTACTGAGCCTACCCCCGTCCTGGGCATCCCAAGGCTGCCCCAGTGGTTCTCCTGCCCTTGGGAGAGCTCTGCTGGTTGCTGTGACCTGCACAGAAACAACCTACTGTTTCTTCCACTCTCAAATAAAACTGTGGCTTCCTTTTCCCCTACTACTCTCTTTTCCTTTGTAGTAAAACTCTTCAAAACTCCACCTTGCTGCCTCAGCCCTTCTGCTGTCCTTCTCCGTCTCCAGAGCGCCCCGCTTTTGCTTTTGTTGCCTGCCAAGTCTAAAACTGCTCAAGACCCCCAAGGACCTGTGTGAGCTCTGGTGGCTCATTCCTGGCTCTCCCCTTACCCGACCTGTCCCTAGGATTGAGACTCTCTGTCTTCTCCTGATGAGGCAATGCCCTCAGCTTTTGCGTCTCCTGGGTCCCTCGCTGGTCCCTTAGGCTCAGACTCTGCTTGTTCCTCTGGTGCATCCCAGCTTGGCAAGGGAGGGTGCCCCAGGCCTCGGTCCTCGCTCCTCTCTCCGCAGACGGCCCCTGGATCACCCATGCCATTTCCTGGCATAAAACACCATGGAGGGGCCAATCAGGCACAAGTCCACCTCTCCTGCGTCTCTCTATCCAACTGTGTGCTCACTGCTCTGCCTGAATGGCACAGCACCTCACCTTGGCTGCCCTCGTCGCAAGTGCTGGACACAACTACGTCCCTCCTGCTAATCGGGCCTAGAGCCCCGCAGTCACCTCAACTCCCTCGTCCCACAGGTCACTTCCACTCCGTTTGAAGGTCCCACCTGCAAACCGACCCCAAATCTGACCCTCATGACGTCCTTGGGACCACCTCTCACCTGGGTCCAGGTAGAGCCTCCTCACTGGTCTCTGCTTCCCCACTGGATCTCCTGAGAGACTTTTTTTTTTTTTTTTTTTTTTGAGACGGAGTCTTGCTCAGTCGCCCAGGCTAGAGTGCAGTGGCGTGATCTCAGCTCACCACAGCTCCGCCTCCCGGGTTCACACCATTCTCCTGCCTCAGTCTCCCGAGTAGCTGGGACTACAGGCGCCTGCTACCACACCTGGCTACATTTTTTGTATTTTTAGTGGAGACGGGGTTTCACTGTGTTAGCCAGGATGGTCTCGATCTCCTGACCTTGTGATCTACCTGTGTTGGCCTCCCAAAGTGCTGGGATTACAGGCATGAGCCACTGCGCCTGGCCGACAGACTATTCTTTACCCAGACACCATAGCAATTTGGCGAGAACCTAACTCGGCTCAGGTCCCTCCCCTGCTCAAGACAAGAAGCAATGGCTCCCACTCAGAGCAAAAGCTCTTAGGATGCCAGGGGGCCACAAATGACCTGCTCTTCACCTCCTGGAACTCATCCCCTGAAGCTCTTCCTTACTCGCTCTACTCCGGCCACACTGGCCCCAGGTTGTTCTCCACCTTAAAGCCTTCATGCTGGGGGCTCCTCTGCCCGGACTGCTCCTCATCCATGGCTCACACCCTCATCTTTCCTTTAACATCACCTTCTCAATGAGGCCAACCCTGACGGCCCTATTGAACACTGGCAACCCCCAACTGCATGTATGCATGCACACACGTGTACACATACACACATGAAAAGACACCATCACAAACACATGCACACACTCGTGCACTCATAGGCACACAAGCACACGTACACATGCACCCACTCATGCACACATGCACAACTCACATGCACACACTCTCGCACACATGCAGGTACACTACATGCACAATCACACACGTGCATGCACTCACACGCGCACATGTGCACACACTACGTACGCACAAACATGCGTGCACACTTGCATGTGCAGACACATGACCCTCACGTGTGCACACACTCACTCACTCCTGGCCTCTGCTTCGTGCCCTGTCCTTGATCTGCTGAGCATGCCGTCTCCTTTTCTCAGGTGTGAAGCACACACAGGACGGCCAGCTCTGGGGACACAGCCATTGGTGTGCGCTCACTGAGAATGTGTTCCAAGCCTAGGACAGAGCCGGGCACAGAGCATGTATTTAGTTACTGTTGGCTGAATAAGTCTGTTGGATCTGGAAAGCAATTCAATTCTTCCGACCTCATTTAGAATTATGCCTAAAACCATTTCTAACTGAAACGTGTCATTAGCTCCACTGTGTTTCTAACCCGAAGAGAACTGCCCTGTGACTGGCGAGTCATTCACATTCTGCAGAGATGAAGTTTACAGTCACCACATACTCCAGATCATGTTGTTTAAAAAATACAACACCTTTTTCTCATTCCACTACAAATTACCCTGTAAAAGGAAATAGACAAGAAGCAGGTCAGCACAAGAGGCCGTTAGCATTGCCTCTGCAGGGGCCCTCATGGCGGCCCATGGTGAGTGAGGTCAGTGGGAGTAGGTGCAGTTCAGGGTTAAGAACCTCGAGAGAATGGTCAAGCAAAGGGAGCAACCAGAAGTCAGGATCGGCCCCGTGGGGTGGGAAAAAAGGGGGCGGGGTGTGGGCTGAGGTAGGTCAGCCGACAGCACTGAGGTCAGGGACAGGCAGGCATGGGGGCGAAGCTGGGCAGGGCAGGCAGGGTCACAGGTGAGCCATCATCTGGAACAGGACGGGGCCGGGCAGGCAGGTCACCAGCAGGGGTAGACGAGAGTACCTGGGAGTGTCTCCTTCTCCCGGCCTGGGGCCGCCTGTCCTGCCAGCCCACCTGCTCCCCGAGGGTGAGACACTGTCCATCTACCAAAAAGCAAGGAAGAAGCATCACGTTACCCGACGAACTTGGCAGGGCCGATGCCAGGCACACCGCCCACACCCCGCAGGACCCTCCCCATCCCTCACCCGTCTGACTGTGGGGGGTTCACAGGACACCTCGTTACTTGAATTCAGTACTGCATCCTCCAGCAATGGTCAGACACAATTCTACAGGTCACAGCAGGCCACGGTGAGGAGACACCAGCCATTCCCGGCTAAGCCCTCCTGTCATCTCCTGACAACTGGTGCCCACCTGCAACTGTAGGTTCCCCCACCTTCCCCCGCAGGTCTCCCCACTCTCTCCCCGCCTTCGCTATAGTCTGCTAAAAAGTTACCATTACCTGAGCTATACTGCAAAGCCTCATCTCTAGCAAGGCTTTCAGCTTTTCCTGTTGCAACAGTCCACATCCTCAGTTATAGCAGAAATACATTTTTAAAAATCTGGTAACACATTTGTGAAGCGTCCAAGGTGCCTGGCATGCTGTAGACCCCAACCAAACTCTACCGTCTCATGGAGCCAAGTGGTGGAGATGCAAGGCCCGACCCTGTGGACGGCCATTAGCCCTAGCCTGGGATGCCCCCCACTGCTGTGCGGACAGGAATGCCAGTGCCCATCAGTGCCCAAGCAGGGGGACTCGCTTTGTTCCCTGGAGGCCCCTCTATAGAATGTAGGCAGCAAGGAAACACTTCCAAAAAATTCGGATGAGGCCAGGCAGAGTGGCTCACACCTGTAATCCCAGCACTGTGGGGGGCCAGGGCAGAAGGATTACTTGAGTCATGGCTGGTCTGGAATTTGAGACCAGCACAAGCAACAGAGGGAGACCCAGTCTCTATTTAAAAAAAAAACCAAAACAGCCAGGTGTGGTGACACGCACCTGTAGTCCCAGCTACTCGGGAGGCTGGGGTGAAAGGATCACTCGGGCCCAGGAGGTTGAGGCTGCAGTGAGCTATGATCGCGTCATTGCACTGCAGCCTGGGCAACAGAGCAAGACCCTGACTCAAACAAAACGAAACTCGGATGAAACGTCAAGATCCAGCTGTTATCCTAATGAATTATATTCCAGAAACAGGCACTGATTATGAACACATGCAAAATCTTAAAAAGGAGGCGAAACTATTTTCAAGCATTTTATGATTTCCAAGAACATTCAGGTTTATTACAATATACCTAGTATTTACCAGATTAAAAAGCAGGCACTATTATCATGATTTTTGTAGATGAGGATCAGGGTCAGAGAAGGAAGCAGTTGGGATGGATCAACAGCTGGAAATCCTTTGTGCAGAGTTGCAGCACAGGCCCTTTCCATCCCAGCAGGCTGCATGCCACTAGGGGACCCATGGACTCTCGTGGAAGGAGGCAGGAGATAGGTTCTAACAATTCCTTCAGAGGGTGTGGGTGAATTCAGGACACATTGCTATTTAGAGCGTTTTAATGACTATTGTTCTGTGTTCCTAGGAGCAATCATGGTACCAGAACATTCCTGCTCTGCAGGCACCCCCAAATTGCAGGTGAATTACTTCACATCATGTCTCAGGTTTCCCAATTATTAAACAACAGGAACATACCATGAGTTGGAATGAACGTAGCAATACATGTAAATTCTCTTATTAACAATAATAACTCTTCTTTGTGGCTTAGGTAGTTTTCGTAACTCTTCAAAATGATACTTACGGCCTATAATCCCAGCACTTTGGGCGGCCAAAGCGGGCAGATCACCTGAGACCAGGAGTTCAAGACCAGCAACGTGATGAAACCCCGTCTCTACTAAAAATACAAAAATTAGCCGGGCATGTTGGTGGGCGCCTGTAGTCCCAGCTACTCAGGAGGCTGAGGCAGAAGAATCGCTTGAACCCAGGAGGCGGAGGCTGCATGAGCTGAGATTGTGCCACTGTTCTCCAGCCTGGGTGACAAGAGCAAAACTCCATTTCCAAAAAAAAAAAAAAAGATACTTAAATATAAAGAGTAAAAATGTCAACAATGGAAAACAAGACTCTCTCCTGTTATGCAGAGCTCACTGTCACTATTAACATTCCCTGGTGGTCCATACAGGAATTTTCTACACCGGTAGGAGCAAAATGTTCATGCCTTTTCTATACCTGGCATGTTATTCTTTACAATCAAAACACCTTAAAATTTTTTTGAATCAGCACATTCAGAGCTACCTTGGCACAAAAAGTGAAATATTGTACACTTTTTATTTCGGAGATGTTAGCCAGAATCTTCTCCACACTGGACTTTGCAAATTACATCCCCATCAAGGTAGACAAGGGGCTCTTTCACACCAGTGCTTACACTATTCACTCTCCAATGTTTTAGCCTTTGACAAACTGAAAAGAAAAAATGTTACCTCATCATTTTAATGTTTTAAAACTATAAAACTGCAACCATTTTTAGTGAGTCTGAGTTCTTCTGTATGCTCACTGAACTCCGTGCTTTGTGTGTGTGAAGTCCTGCTCACAGCCTGGTCCAGAAAGCAGAATAACTGATGGCTCCCCAAGCGGGAGGAGGAAACCGCCATCTTCACACCCTCGCCACTGCTGGAGTGAGTAGGTTATCCAGCTGGTTTTGGTTCTTTCACTGGTAATCACTGAACAATGTCCTGAAACCCCTACTTGCTCATCAGTTGGCCCCAAGAGCACAAGGCCATCTTTCTGGCCCTGGCCTCTGCAGCTCAGGCCGTGTACTGACCTCCTCCATCACCATGGCTACCTTGTGAAGCTTGCAACGTTAAAACCCTGTCCCCACCCTGACTTCTCACTCCACTGTGCACTGTGCCTCTGGGAGGCCACTGCCACTCTCTGTGACTTTCCCCTATTCTCCATTCCTCTTTTGGCATCTGGTTCTATCTCCAGGAGCTCTTTCAACAATGCTTGTGAGAATCACTTTTCCCAAGTTCTTACAGGTTGAAAATGTACTACTGAGAATATCATTTCTTTCTCTAAAGATTTTTGTATACTTTGCTACACTTTTTTCTACCATGAAAACTGTGGCAAAAACAACTCGGACCAGCCTGATCATCCCTTATACATAACACAGACATCAACAGAAAAACGGCTGAAAACCAAGGAAAGCCCTTCATGAAAGAGGAGCTCCAAATGGCCAATCGCACATGGAAAGATGCTCAGCCTCATTAGTGACGGATTGCAAATTAAGATTTACAAATTAAAACCAAAACTGTATTGCTGAAATTTTACTCCATATAGTTTATTTAATGTATTTTTGGGCAAAAATGTCATTATCTGGGCAAGAAAGGCAGAAGATGCTGCTGTCCAAAACTTGGTATAGCTTTTGAAGAGCAATTATGGAGGAAAGTGGTTGCCTGAATGGCCATTATATGAGATCAGTCTGTATTTTACTAGTGGGAGTACAAACTATAAGAGAAAGCCAGAATGGCATCAGTCAGCAAAGCTGAAGCTCCACATAACCTGCGACACGGCAGCTCCGCTCAGCGACACGCGTCACAGAGAAGTGTGTGCTGCGCCCACCACGAGCTTGTGCCAGATGCCGGCTGGGCTCCTCGGACAGCAATGGACCATTTTAAAATCTGGTTGCTTTTAAGATTTTTTTTGTCTTTGGTTTGCAACAAATAATGATATGCCCAGATGTGAAAAGTTTGCTTTGCTTGTTTGCTTGCTTTTTTTAGTTGTTCATTTCAGGGTAGGCTGTTTCATGAATTTGAATATAAATGTCTTTTGATGCTTTAGGAAAAATCACTGGTCTTTATCTCTTCAAATATTTTTCTGACCCCCTGCTTCCTGGGATGCTCATTACATGACACTTGACCACTGACTCCATCCTATAGGCCTCTTGCACTCTACCTTGAATGACTCCATCCTTTTTTCTGTTGTGTTTCAACACGGACTGACTGCACTGAACTGCCTCCCAATGCACTGTGCCTGTTTTCTGCTGTGTTCAGTCTTCTGTTAGACACGTCCAGTAAATTATTAATTTCAGATCCTATGTTTTTCAATTCTAAAAGTCCATTTTTTTTTATAGATTATTGCACTTGAAATTCTCCATCTTTTCATACATTTTTCTGTCTATTTCTCTTTTTAAAAAAACATACTAATCTTAGTTATTTCAAAGTTCTTATCTGGTAATACAATTATATAAATCATCTCTGGGTCTATGTGTCATGTTTTTATCTCTTATCTTTCACTTACTGTTCTTGTTTTAGCATGCTTCAAAATTTTTTACTGAGTAGTGAACATCATGGTTAAAAAATAATTGAGACTATGGACAATGTTATCTTGCTCCAAAAAGGAATGCTGCTTTCTTTTGGGGGAAAAAAGAAATCAGCTTTGAGATATATAATGGAATACTGAATGAACTACTGATACACATAATGGCATTGAGGAATCTTGAGAGTTATGATGAGTAAGAATAGCCAGACCAAAAATCCTGAGTATATATATTGTGCATTTCCATTTATATAAACTTTCAGTGAAAGTAAATTCTGTAGCATCAGAAGGCAAGTAAGTGGTTGCCAGGTAACTGACATATAATAAAATGTACATATTGTAAATATGCAAATTGAAATGTGTTAACATATGTACACACCTTCATTCAGGATTCCATTATATAGATGTACAACAATTTGTATAGCCATGCATGTATGGAGGGACATTTGCAATATGAACAAATTGCTACAAATGTTCCTGTTCAAAGTTGTATGGAAATACACTTTCATAACTTTTGGGTAAATACGTTATAGTGGGATGTTGGTAGGTACATATTTAATAAGCTCTTGGTTTGATTGCCAAAATGTTTCCAAAGTAACTGTACCATTCCCCATTCCCACCAACAGTACATGAAAGATGCTTCCCATCCTTGCCCATACTTACTACGATCAGTTACACCAAGTGGCTTTTCACCGTGGTTCTCATTCACATTTCCTGGATGACAATGATGCTGAGCGTCTGCTCATGTACTTATGCGCCAGTCACACGTCTTTCTTTGTGAAATGGATTTTCAAATCTTTCAGTCATTTTTATTTGTTCTTTATTTCCTTAGTACTGCATTTTAAGAGTTCTTTACACATTTTAGATACCTTAGATATGTGATTTGCAAATGTTTTTCCTGGTCTGTGGCTTATTTTTCCATTCTCTTATCCATGTAAGAGAATGTAGTGAATTTTTATAATATTATGTTGAGCCTGATAATGCGTTTTGAATATAGGTTGGACTTTCTCATACCAGGAGCAGGGCTTGGTCATCCTTGACAAACTTTCCAGTTCTCTACCTCCTCCCGGGTCCTCAAGGTGATTGATCAGATATCTGCCTTACACCATAGCCTCCTGGTGATCACCTTCCTGTGGGACAGCTAGACACAACCTAGTTGATTCTCCTACTTACCCCCACAGCCCAAATGACTGCCCAGATATACCCCACTGACACCTTCTCAGTCAGTGTGATCCCACGGACCTTGTGGCTGCTTGATCGAAACCCACCAACTAAAATTCCCTGCAGGAAACCAGCTTGAGTAATGTCCTAGACTCCAATAAAACTGTTGGCCCATCAGTCCCTGGCTCTCTTTCTCTTTCTTGCTCCCCACCTGCTGGTTGAGTGCACGTGTCCCACATGGCTTCCCCCTGCCTACTGGCCCTGCATGGCTGTCTTATTCTCTCTGGGATCATATTACACAATACAAATGCTTCCATTGCTCCACGCTCTGCTGTGCTGTCTCCTGTGTGTTTCACCTGAGCCACATACCCAGACCCAACTCTCCTGTCCTGATCAGGCCTCTCCTAGAGAGTGGCTACCCTGGTAAGAATAAACTAAACACAGTCAAACAAGGGCCGCAAGGACATCAGCCAGTATAAACAAGTTGCGTGTGAAAGGGACACCTCATCACAGGTTGGACCAGGTGCCTAAGTAGGCATTAGACCACCTGCGAGGATAAAGAACCCCATTAAAGCATACTGTAAACATTTATGATCCTGGAGCCCCATCAGATCATTACTAGAATTTATCACCTCTTTCCAGAGAGACACTTCAATACCAAATCACAGGAAAAAAATCACAACACTGTATCTTGAAGAGCAGAAAATTTTTAATTTTATGAAGTCCAATTTATAAATTTGTATATTTTAGGAATAATGCTTTTAAAGTCATAACTAGGAAAACATCGCCTAATGCAAGATCATATGGTCATAAAGAATGCCTCATCTTTTCTCCAAGAAATTATATATTTTTGAGTTTTAGAGATTGAGATTCCTGATCTACTGTAATTTTTATAAATGATAAGAAGTATAGGTTTTTTTGTCACCTGGATATACAATTATTCCAGGACCATTTGTTTAAAAAGCTATGCCTTTTCCCACTAAATTACCTGGGCACTACTGTTGAAAATTAATTGACCATGTATGTGTAGACCTATTTCTGGACTTTCTATTCTGATCGACTGATCTACTTGTCTATCTTAACAGCAATACCACACTGCATTGATTATTGCAGCCTATAATAAATCATAAAACCAAGTATTGTTATAGTCAAATGTCTATAAAAAGCCTTCTGGGACTTTGATTGGGAGTTCATTGATTCTATTGATCAATTTGGGAAGAATTAACATCTTAACAACATTGAGTCATCTTAACAACAAACATGGTATATCACTCAACGTATTTGTCTTCAACAATTTCTGTTGGCAATTTTTTGTAGTTTTCTGTGTTCAAGTGTTGAATATCTCTTGTCCAACTTAGATTTCTAATGTTAATAAAAATAGTATTTTTTCATGGAGAGGAGCTTCAAGATGGCTGACGAGATGCAATTTATGCCACCTCCTACACTTTGAAGAAACAAAAGAACGTATAGTCACATTTTGAATATATTATCCAAGAGAGAATGTGAATTCAACAGAGAAGTAACAGGAAATACAAAAAGTGAGTTAAGGAAAAGGAAGAGGGGGAGCCTGCCTGGCTGGGATTGGTCAGGAGCCAAGAGTGACTTCCCAATACAAAGAAAGGCTGAATGAGAAACTTCCAGTGGCCCACATCCCTACCATGGAATCATGCACTTCTGGCCATGGGAGACTCCCTTAACCTTCCCCAGTCCCGAAAATAACACCAGGAGCTGCCAGGAGACCGTGGGACAGAGGTGCTCCGGGGAGGGAGCCAGGAGACCGTGGGACAGAGGTGCTCCGGGGAGGGAGCCAGGAGACCGTGGGACAGAGGTGCTCCGGGGAGGGGGCCAGGAGACCGTGGGACAGAGGTGCTCCGGGGAGGGAGCCAGGAGACCGTGGGACAGAGGTGCTCCGGGGAGGGGGCCAGGAGACCGTGGGACAGAGGTGCTCCGGGGAGGGGGCCAGGAGACCGTGGGACAGAGGTGCTCCGGGGAGGGGGCCAGGAGACCGTGGGACAGAGGTGCTCCGGGGAGGGGGCCAGGAGACCGTGGGACAGAGGTGCTCCGGGGAGGGGGCCAGGAGACCGTAGGACAGAGGTGCTCCGGGGAGGGAGCCAGGAGACCGTGGGACAGAGGTGCTCCAGGGAGAGGGCTCATGCTGGGTCTCACGACTCCCTGAGACCTAAGTGGCTACAGCAAGGCACCATTTTCAAACCTAGCCTTTGGCAGACTGCATGATGTCCTAGGGCCCAACAGGGCTGCTACTGAGGCATTACGGAAACTCAGGCTGTCGCTGCTGGGACTGGGGAACAAGCCGGGAGTGTTCCTACAGCTGAGGATAAGAACCAAGTGAGGCACAGCCTACTGCCACCAGGGCTGGGGGACAAGCCCTGTGGGGACTGGGCGCTGAGAGGGGTGTGCATTCCCTATCCATCAACCCAGACTTTGGCCACTGAGGATGGACCCACCCGCTCCAGTGGCAGGGCCTCAGTGCAGCTGCTCCCACTCTTCACCCAGCTCTCCACCTGGGGCCTGAGGATCAACCCACCCCCGCCAACCAAAGCTGGTATCTGCCCTCACTACTGGGGGGTCTTGAGCACAAGCCCATCCAGCACAATTTCACCCTCTTCCCCTATTCCAAGACAGAGCATGTAGCCCAGGATCCTGGGCATTGCCCAACCCAATCCGCCATTGTGGGTGCCTCAGCACTCCTTCCTGGGGCCTGAGTTTGGGTCTCATCTCCCAGTTGCTATCACCTCAGCTGGCACCTACCTGCAAGCACCACCTGTGGGTCTGGAGACTGGCCCTCCCTGCTCATCACAGCCACCACCAACATAAATGTACATTGCCTAGGACCCAGAGTATCATCCCACCACTGCTATTGTCATCACCTATGCCAGTTTCCCAGGGGCCCAAGAACCCACCCACCAGCTTGGTCCACTGCTGCTATTACGAGGATCCAAGGAAGACACGTGGAGGCCCAATAATCGGTCTACTGGTAACCACTAGCACAGGTGCCAGGATATGCCACCCTGGGACAAAACGATGGGCACGCTCAATCCAATGCTGCCTCTAGTGGGGCCTTAAGTCTGGCTCGCCTGGCATCCCAGTCCCCAGCACAACTTCAGCACAGCCTCCACTACTAACTGCACCCTAACCTACTGAAGAAATCACAGACACCACTAATGCTGTTGACAGACAAAGATATCATACAGAGACTTCCCTACTGCATGCACCCAGAGTAAAACCCAGAATATCCCAACCAACACAATAGATTCACCTTCAGGAAAAAGTCCTCCCTATGAAATGAATTCAAAAATAGGAAGAAGCAACTGTTATACCAGAAGTGCAGACATCAAAGTATGAGCACAAGAAACATGAGAAAGCAAAAAAAAAAAAGGCCCTCCCCAAAGGAACACAATAATTATCCATCAATAATAGATCTTAATCTAAAATAAATATTTGACATCCCAAATAAAGAATTCAAAATATTGATTTTAAGGAAGCTCAGTGAGATACAAGAGAATTCTGAAAAATAATACAAAGAAATCAGAAAAAGAATTCACGATATAAAAAGGAAATCTCCGAAAGAGACAGATACTTTAAAAAAAAACAGAAATTCTAGAACTGAAGATTCATTAAAGGAGATACAAAATACATTTGAAAGCGGCAACAACAGACTAAATCAGGCAGAAGAAAGAATCTCTGTACTTGAAGACAAGTCTTTGGAAATAATCCAGTCAGATAAAAATAAAGATAAAAAATAATACGGAAATCCTTCATGATATTTGGAACAATATAAAGTGATAGAATATTCTAATTATCAGTATCCCCAAGGGTGAAGAGACAAAGGAGGGCCTAGAAAACCTATTTAATGAAATAATAGATGAAAACTTTCCAGGTCTAGCAGAAGATTTAGACATTCAGATAAAGAATGTTCAGTGATTCCCAGGCAGACACAATGCAAAAAGGTCTTCTCTATGGCATATTATGTCAGAATCTCTAAAGCCAAAGATAAACAGTAAATCCTAAAAACATCAAGAGAAAAGCATCTAGTCATCTATAAAAGAAATCCCTTCAGACTGACAGCAAATTTCTGGGCAGAATTCTTACAGGCCAGAAGACAATGGGACAATATATTCAAAGTATTGGGCAAAAAAAAACAAAAAACAAATAAACCTGCCATCCAAGAAGACTATATCCAGCAAAATTATGCTTTGTAAATAAAGTTCTTTCAAGACAAGCAAAGGCTGAGGGAATCTGTTACCATTACATCATCCCTACATGAAATGCTCAAGGGAGTCCTAAACCTGGAAACACAAAGATGACATTTACCAACATTAAAATACATGAAACCATAAAACTCAGTAGTAAAGCATCACACAAAGAAGGAAGAGAAATGACTTAAATGGTACCACTAGAAAAATCCACCAAATTAATAAGAGAAAAAGGAACAAAGAATACATAAAACTAGAAAACAATTGTAACAAACAATTGTAAAACTAGAAAACAATTGAAACAAACCTGTCACATAATCATCTCAAATGCAAACAGGTTAAATACCCAGAAACAGAATGGCTGAATATATTTTAAAAACATGATCCAACTAAATGCTGCTTGCGAGAAACTAGCCTTGTCGGTAAAGACACATATGAACTGAAATTAAAGGGATGGAAAAAAATATTTTGTACAAATTGGAAACCAAAAGTGGCCAGAAGCTACAGTTATATCAGATAAAACAGACTTTAAGTCAAGAAAGGTAAAAGATAAAGACAAAGAAAGTCATTAAATAATGATAACTGCATCAATCCAGGAAGAGGATAAAACAATTCTAAATATATATGTATCCAACACCAGAGCATCCAGATTCGTAAAGCAAATATTACTAGATCTAAAGAGAGAGAGAGAGACTCAAGTACAAAAATAGTGGGGGACTTCAACATCCCACTCTCAGCATTAGACAGATCATCTAAAGAGAAAATCAACAAAGAAACATTAGATTTAAATTGGATGTGAGACCAAATGGATTTAACAGACATTTACAGAACCACTGTACCCAACAACTTCAGAATATACATTTTCATCAGCACATGGAACATTCTCCAGGACAGACTATAAAACAAGTCTCAACAAATGTTTAAAAATTATATATCAAGTATCTTCTTAGACCACAACAGAATAAAACCAGAAATCAATACCAACAGGAACTTTGGAAACTACACAAACAGATGGAAATTCACTATGTTCCTGGGTCAATAAAGAAAAAATGAAAATCAAAAAAATCCTTGAAACAAATAAAAATGAAAACACAACATTTCAAAACCGTGTGATACAGCAAAAACAGAGCTAAGAGGGAATTTTATAGCAATAAATGCCTACCTGAAAAAAGCAGACAGCTTACAAACTAACAATCTAATAATGCATCTCAAGGAACTAGAAGTGCAAAAACAAATCGAACCCCAAATTAGCAGAAGAGAAGAAATAATAAAAATCAGAGCAGACTAAATGGCATACAGACCAGAAAAACAATACAAAGGATGAATGAAACAAAAACTTGATTTTTCAAAAAGACAAACAAAATTGATAAACCACTAGCTAGACTAACCAAGAAAAGAAGAAGGCTGGGCACAGTGGTTCATGCCTATAATCCCAGCATTTTGAGAGCTGCAGTGTGGGAAGACTGCTTGAGGCCAGGAGTTTAAGACCAGTGTGGGCAACATAGCAAGACCTTATCTCTAAAAAAATTTTTTTTAAGTTAGCCAAGAGTGGTGGTACCCATCTGTAGTCCTAGCTACTTGGGAAGCTGAGGCTGGTGGACTGCTTGACCCAGGGGTTTGAGGCTGCAGTGAGCTGTGATCATGCCACTACACTCCAGCCTGGGCAACACAGTGAGATCCTGTTTCTAAAAAAAATTTTTAAATGAAAAAAAGAAGAGAGAAGAACCAAAGAAAACAATATCAGAAGTGAATAAGGAGGCATTACAACTGATATCACAGAAATACAAAAGGTCATCAGAGACTACTATAAAAAAAAAAACCTATATACTCACAAACTAGAAAACCTGGAAGAAATGGATAAACTGGAAATATACAACCTGCCAAGACTGAGTCAGGAGGAAATAAAAATCCTTAACAGACCAATAACGAATAGTGAGACTGAATCAGTAATAAAAGTCTCCCAATACAGAAAAGCCCAGGTCCAGATGAATTCACAGCAGAATTCTACTAAAACTATAAAGAACTAATACTAATCCTCCTGAAACTATTCCAAAATATCAAAGGGAAGGGAATTCTTCCTAATTCATTCTATGAGGCCAGCATTACCCTGATACCAAAACCAGACAAGACTACAACAAAATAAAACTACAGGCCAATATCCCTGTGTTCACACAGACACAATAATGCTCAACAAAATATTAGCAAACCAAATTCAACAGCACATCAGAAAAATAATAAACCATAATCAAGTGAGATTTATACCAGGAATACAAGTACGGTTTAACATACAGAAATCAATAAACATGATATATCACATAACAGAGCGAGTGATACAAACCATATGGCCATCTCAATAAATGCAAAAAAGCATTTGATAAAATTCAACATCTCCTCATGATAAAAACTCTCAACAAACTAAGCACAGTGGTAACATACCTCAAAATAATGAAGCCATATATGACAAAGCCACAACCAACATAATACTAGAAAAAAGCTGAAAGTGTTTTCTCTAAGAATTAGAAGAAGATAAGATATGTATTTTCACCACTCCTATTCAACATAATACCAGAAGTCCTAGCCAGAGCAGCCAGGAAAGAGAAATAAATAAAGGAAACCAAATAGAAAACGAGGAAGTCAAATTGTCCTTCTTTGCTGATGATATAATTTCATCCAGAAAAAACTGAAGACTCCACCAAAAAAACTTTTTTTTTTTTTTTGTTTGAAATGGAGCCTTGCTCTGTCGCCAGGCTGGAGTGCAGTGGCGCGATCTCGGCTCACAGGTTCAAGGGACTCTCCTGCCTCGGCCTCCCAAGTAGCTGGGATTATAGGTGCGCACCACCACACCCAGTTAATTTTTTTTTTTTTTTTGGTAGAGACAGGGTTTCACCATGTTGGCCAGGATGGTCTCAATCTCTTAACCTTGTGATCCAACCACTTCAGCTTCCCAAAGTGCTGGCATTACAGGCGTAAGCCACCACGCCCAGCCCAACAAAACTTGTAGATGTGATAAATGAATTCAGTAAGTTACAGGATACAAAGTCAACATACAAAAAGCAGTAGCATTTCCATACACCAATAGTGATCTAGTCAAGAAAGACATCAGGAAGACAATCACATTTACAATAGCTATACAAAACACCTAGGAATAAATTTACCCAAGGAAATGAAAGATTTCTATAAGGAAAGCTACAAAGTGCTGATGAAAGAAACTGAAGATGACACAAATGGAAAAGCATCCCACGTTCATGGATAGGAAGAATTAGTATCATTAAAATGACCATATTGCCCAAAGCGATCTACAGATTCAATGCAAGCCCTATCAAAATACCAACCTCATTCACAGACTTAGAAAAAAAAAATTCTAAAATTCATATGGAACCAAAAAACGGCACAAAGAGCTAAAGGAATCCTGAGCAAAAAGAACAAAGCTGGAGGCATTACAGTATCTGACTTCAAAATATATAACAAGGGTACAGTAACCAGAACAGTATTGTACTTACATAAAAATAGACAGAGAGATCAATGGAGCAGAATAGAAAACCCAGAAATAAAACCACAAAGTTTCTGGTTTAATAGTCCCATTAAAAAGTGAACAAAGGACATGAACAGACATTTCTTAAAAGAAGACACACAAACAGCCAACAAGTATGTGAAAAAATGTTCAACATAATCTTCAACAAAGCTGACAAGAACTTACACTGGGGGAAAAGGACACCCTCTTCAATAAATGGTGGTGGAAAAAATTGGATAGCCACATGCAGAAGAATGAAATTAGACCTTATCTATCACCATACACAAAAGTCAATTCACAATGGATTAAATACTTAAAATGTAAGACCTGAAACTATAAAAATACTAGAAGAAACCTAGGGAAAACTCTCCTGGACATTGGTCTAGGCAAAGAATTTATGACTAAGACCTCAAAAAGCATAGGCAACAAAAGCAAAAAATAGACAAATGAAACTATATTAAATTAAAAAGCTTCTGCACAGCAAAGAAAACAGTCAGCAGAGTGAAAAGACAACCGTTGAATAGGGAGAAAATATTTACAAATTATTCTTGTGACAGAGAATCAACACCCAGAATATAAAAGGAACTCAAACAATCAAAAGGGAAAAAAACAGTCTCATTAAAAAGTGAACAAAGGACCTGAACAGACATTTCTTAAAAGAAGACACACAAACAGCCAAGAAGTATGTGAAAAAATGTTCAACCTAATTAATCACCAGAGAAATGCTAATCAAAACCACAATAAGATGTCATCTTCAACCATTCAGAATGGCTATTGTTAAAAATAGAATGGCCATTATCAAAAAATAACAGGTGTTGGTGAGGATGCAGGAAAAAGAAAATACTTACATATTATTGGTGGGAATGTAAAGTAGTACAGCCACCACAGAAAACAGTACAGAGATTTTTCAAAAAAAACAAAAATAAAATTACCATTCAATCAAGCAATCCCACTACTGGGTATCTACCCAGAGGAAACAAAATCCATATATCAAAGTAGTACCTGCACTCCCATGTTTATTGCAGCACTATTCACAATAACAAAGATATGGAATCAACCTAAGTATTGATCAAAGGATGAATGAATAAAGAAAATGTAGTATATATACACAAAGGAATACTATGCAGCCATAAAAAAAGAATAAAATCATGTCAGTTGCAGCAACATGGATGGAACTCAAAGTCATTACTCTTAAGTGAAATAAGCCAGGCACAAAAAGACAAATATCTTACGTTCTCACTTATATGTGGAAGCTAAAAAATTTGATCACATGGAGGTACAAATGGAAAGATAAATACTACAGACTAGGAAGGGTGAATGGGGGTTAGGGGAGAGGATGAAGAGGAAAGGAAGTGGATTACAAACCTTCAGTAAGATAGAGGGAATAAATCTAATAATATCAGATTAGGGTGAATGTATTTAACAAAACTATATTGTATTCAGGTGATGGACACCTTAAATATCCTGACTTGATTACTACACATCATACACATATAACGAAATTTCACATGTCCCATCAATTTGTATAATTAAACAGCTTAATGAATAAAAAACGAATAATTTACTTTAATATTTAATTATTTGTTGCCAGTATGCAGATATAAAATTGATTTTTGTATGCTGATCTTATATCCTGTAGCCTTGATAAACTTGCTCATTAGTTCAGGAGCCTTGTTTTGATCCGGTCGGACGTTCTACAGGGTCAAACGTGCTGACTGGGAGGAAAGACAGTTTTACTTCTTCTTCAATTCCAATGCCTCTTTCTTTCTTGCCTGTTGAACTTGCTAGAACCTCCAGTAAAATACTGAATAGGAGAGGTGAGAGCAGGTTTCCTTGCCTTACTACTCATCTCAGGGGAAAGTATTCAGTCTTGCACCATCAAATACGAGGTTAGCTCTAGATTTTTCATAAATGCCATGCATCTGAGTAAGTTTCCTTCTATTATCAGTTTCCTGAACATTTGTATCTGAAAGGAGTGTTGCATTTTGTCAAATGATCTCACTGCATATTCTAAAATGATAGTTTTTGTTTTTAGTTTGTTAAGATGGTGAAATATACTGATTAATTTTAGACAAAACTATGCTCTGAAAATGCTCAAAGCTTACATTTACTTTTCAGTCACCCACCACACTAAACTGCTAATTAATGCTAAATGTTTGGCCAACCAAAATCTCTAAGTCTTTATTGAATACCCACCATGTGCTTCAAACGGAACTTTAGTGAACTCACTATGAACATGTGTCCCACAGGACCCTGTGTGGAATATTAATTAGCCCACTGTCTAGTCTCAAAATACATAATTTGCTGGACATAAACATGCAAAAAACTTAATGTTACAATATTCAAATCCTGGTTCAAGGCAACAAGAGCAGCTGGATCTTAAAGCACCAACAATTCTATCAACGGACAGCAATGCAGACCCCTGGCTGAGCCAGGGGGAAGAGCAGGCCTTCCGGCCAGGATACGAGTACTGGCAAAGGCAGATGGGTGACTCAGGCACACACGTTTATGCTCCATCTTTCCCAAATTTCCACTGAATTGAGTGAAGCAATCAGGAAAACAAGCCACTGGAAAGCACAGGTGCAGGGCCCTCCACAAGCTCCCATGTGACAGCATGGGAGGTGGGTTCTAGAGGCCCCTCTCCTGCCCTTCCTGAAAAGCAGTGTGCCATGGAGGCAGTGGGTGAGGGAGATGCTGGGGATACGTGGCTGCAGAGGCTGGTCCCGGCCACACAGGGTGCCACACAGGACCAGAGGCCACCAAGCCCCCTTTCAGCACCTCAGAAGGCTGGGGGGCCCAGAGCTGGTATGAGGCATGGCCCAAGTGAACTTTCATCCAGCTGAGCTGAGGGTCACAACAACCTTAAAGGGGATCCCCGTGAAAAATGAGAGAGCACAGCAGAAAATGTCCACACGTGCACGCTGGGAAGAAGACAAGACCAGCACCAACTTCTCCTTCAGGGAGCAACAAACAGAAAGAAAGAAACACAGAAGCCATAAAAAGTCTCTGCCATATGAAGAAAAATACAACAACACAGCAGAAGGTAGAAGAACACATGTTCAGAAATATGTACAAAAAGAAACAGGTGATTTTGGTCAATGGCCTGCTATGTGCTTTCAGAGACAAGAAGGAAAAGAAAAACTCGATGAAACAAGAGATTAAAAATCGTAAAATGGTAGTCTAAAAAGAAGGGAAATATGAATAAAAAATATATTTGGCTTTAAAATAGCTTTAGATAAAGTCTAGAGGAAATGTAATTATGAGAAGAAATGATCAAAATTACAAATTTCATTTACTTTCCATATTCTTAATCTTCTGTTTGCTTATTTGACATCAGGGGAGAGGAGGCGACCCTTTGGCAGAGTTCGGGTGCGCCGTCCAGACAGGCACAAGGAGCGGAGAGGCAGGGTGACCCTCGATTATTCACCATGTCCAACATGAGGCCGCCACCTGCCGAACTCCCTGCGTTCACCATGTCCTACCACCCCCATGGTCCACTGTGCATCTCAGGGCTAAAACAAAACCTCCTACAGGATAAACAATGTCCAGAAAAGTTCTTCCATCTTGTCTTCCTGCAGGCTTAATAATAAAGTGTATTTTTCCTAACAAGAGATGCAGTTTCTGCTGGGCTGAATCACAGAGCTGCCGTGCTGTTAAGCTTTCTCTGAGATATGTCACGTCACATTTCTGTCACTTGCGAAACGAGTAGCTCATTTTCTCTCTCTGAATATCACACACTAGTTACACTGCAGAGGCCTGCCTACAAGAGACAGCCAGCCCGGGTGAAGACCTGGCAAGGCAGAAACGCAGGACTTTAGGACCCCAGAGAGAACTTGCAATAATGGGTGGGGCAGAGGCAGGCTGGCCTGCATGCCAACCCAGAGTTTCAGAAAAGGCAACCTAAAAGGTCCAGACACCAGTTCTCTCTTCTGTAGGGGGAACGCAAGACCTGCCTGGATAGGTGGTTCTAAGAATTAAACTGAACAAAGCACCATAGGGGGCACCCATTTGAAGATCCCTTTCATTTCAGAGATGCAGGTGCTCCAGCCACACGCACGGGCGATGCGACCACAGTCCCAGTACAGGCAGCAGACAGCCCCGCATGAGCACCCACGTCTTCTAATGGTGAGCACGCACTGTCACCTGCACTCAGGGACAGGTTTGGGAGGGCCAGCTTTTACCCTGAGGAATAGGTCATTCAACACTCTCTCAACTGTAGAAACCTATGTCCACTCAATTCAAATCACAGAATAACCATGAGAGAGCACTGGGAAAACAAACCCATCTCATGCCACCCACAGTGCCTTGTGGGGCCCTGGAACTGAGCTGGGCCTTAGCCAATGCCCAGTGAATGCAAGGAGACAAGGATTCAGTGGAGAAACAAATGAAAGAGGGGCAGAGGCTGAGCTAAGTCAGCACAGGCAATGCAGTCTGCAGCCAGCGCCACACGAAGCCTTGAACCCTACTTCTGGTAACAATTCCCAAACAGCCCTGAACAGAGAAGCAGAGGCACCGTCCTCCTGGAACACCCGAAACATGCTCACCTCCTGCCATTGGCTGCCATGCCCTGATTGCGCCCTGGAGTTCTGGCATGCCCGAGTCAGACAGAACAGGCAGAGGTGCCTGTCATGGAGATGAGGGGACGATGGCACAGCAGGCCAGGGGTGCCCGGCTTCCTGCTCACAGGCGGGCACAGCACATCCTCAGCCAGGCCTCCAGCTGCAGATGGCACCCTGGGAAAGCCTGCTGCTGCTGTGGGGAGGGCCAAGCACACCAGTGCAATGGGGTGAAAGTAGCAGGAGGCAGAGCCGTCAGCTTCATGCAATGTGTGCACTCAACTGGAGTGTTCTGAGCCATCTTCAATGTTTCCTTTGCTCAACAAATTTATTTATTTATTTATTTATTTATTTAATTTTTTTTTTTTGAGACGAAGTCTCGCTTCGTCACCCAGGCTGGAGTGCAGTGGCGCAATCTCGGCCCACTGCAAGCTCCGCCTCCCGGGTTCACGCCATTCTCCTGCCTCAGCCTCCCGAGTAGCTGGGACTACAGGCGCCCACCACTGCGCCCGGCTAATTTTTTCTATTTTTAGTAGAGACAGGGTTTCACCATGGTCTCGATCTCCTGACCTTGTGATCCGCCTGCCTCGGCCTCCCAAAGTGCTGGGATTACAGGCGTGAGCCACCGCGCCCGGCCGCTCAACAAATTTAAATCTCCACAACTCAGAAAGGAAAAGTTGTGCTGCTGTATTATACTAAATCAAGTTGAATTACCAGGAAGCTATCACACAAGAATGTGGTAATGATATACCGGAAAATGTGAATACATCTCCCCTCAAATGCATCTGCTTTGACACCCCTAAGACACCATGACCGTGCCCCACAGTCTGATGCTCAGTAACAAGAATTCTGCCAATGATTTCCACTGAGCAACTGAAATGCCTTCAGGAATTTACTGTAAGCAAAACCAAAGCCAAGTATAACACAATATAACAGACGTGAGAGTCTCGCAGTGCTGGAAACCTTCATCTTGTCCAAGTGCTTTCGCTGAGAAACGTGAGGGTGGCTCACTGCCACCCACGCAGGAAGCATCAGCAAAGGCCCACAGCAGCGCTAGGCCTCAGCAGGCACCACAGTGGCCACACAGAGAGGCGCCCCACAGCCCAGGCTCTCCCTGCCAAAGGGTGAGAAGGCAACTGCCCCACAGAGTGTGCCCCAGTGCAGCTGGGAGGGAAGCAGCCAGCCACCTGCAGGACAGAAGCTGGTGCATTGCGGCAGTAAGGACACTGGCACCATGGCCTTTGGCCAACATGGGTAGTGGCACTGGTCCTAAAACTATAGGCATCCTTCTCAAACAATCAAGCAAAAGGCAAACCTGCTAGAGCTCACTAAACTCCAGCAGGATCTGCGCCCTTGCTCACACTGCCTGCCCCTCTGACAGCCCTCTCTCTGCCTGCTCAGGGCCCAGCACAGGCCCCTCCTCTCTGAGAGCCTGTCAGCGCCCTCTAGGGCACCACCTGCAGGGGCCTGGGGACTGACATGAGCACCGGAGCAGGAGCAGGGGCCCTGCCATGGCCTCCCGACTGGCCAGCACAGAGCTGCCTCACCACGAACGGTTGTTCTGTCCTGAGCAAGTCCCTTTACCTCTCCATGCCCCATTTCTTAAAATGGGGATAAAAAAGTGCTACCTCGAGAAGGCAAAACAGTGCAGTGCAGCTGCTGTGGAAAACAGTCTGGTGGTTCCTCAATCAGTTAAACACAGAGTTTCTACATGTCCCCCAGGTCCACTCCTAAGCAACTGAAAAGAGGTGTCAAACAAAAACTTGTACAAGAACGTTCATGGCAGCATTATTCACAACAGCCGAAAGGCAGGAAACACAGTCACTAACCAATAAGTGGATGTGGTACATCCACACGATGGAACATTATTCAGCCATGAAAAGGACCGAAATTCTGACACACACTACGACGACGTAGATCAGCCTCAAACACAGGGTGCAAGTGAAAGAAGCCGACACTGTGTGGTTCCATTTATAGTGAGCACTCAGCATGGGCAAATCCGTCCCCAGAAATTAGACTGGCGGCTGCCCGGGGCTGGGGAAAGGGGGGATTGTGAGGGACTTAACAGGCACAGGGCTTTACTTTGGGAGGATGACAACACTCTGGAAGTAGGCAGACGTGGAGGCTGAACAGCATGAAGACTGCGCTCAATGCCACTGAGATATACACTTGAAAATGGCACAGTTTATGTGACATGAATTATGCCTCAATTAAAAGGCGGGAGGGGAGTGACCCCTCACAGAGCGCTGTCAGGGTCAAAACTGAGTACTGTGTTAGTGAGTGACTGTGTGTGTAAGTGGACATGTTTCTAGTCAGTGTCTGACACAGTAATGATACCACTCTTCTTGTTGTTGTGTTGGCTTTCTCACTTGTTTTTTTCTTTTTTTAAAGAAAGAAAGAAAAAGCTGTAAATAATCCACAAGTTAACTGGCTATGAAGCCCGAAGGCGGAAAGGAGACTCTCAGGGTAGGCAGAGTCCTGGCAGCCACACACCCTTCCTGTTGAGAGGAAATCTGCCTCCTCCCTCCAGCCTTTTCAATGACCACTGAGTGACAGGTGACAGGGACATCTGTGGGCATCTGCTGCGGCCTGTGCTCACACAGGCCAGCTGCAGGCTGCTTTCCCCAAAGTGTAACCATGATGTAAGACACAGTGCTTTCGTCTGCTCAGCTGCCATAACAGAACCACACAGACTGGTGGGTTACACAGAAGCTGGAGATGGAGATCAGGGTGCTGGCTGGGTTGGAATCTGGTGCCGGCGCTCTTCCTCATTTTTGCAGATGGCTGCCTCCCTGCTGTGTCCTCACATGGGTGCAGAGAGAGACAGCTCTGGCATCCCTTCCTCCTCTTACAAGGCCACAGTCCTGTCAAATTCGGGCCCACCCTTATGACCTCAGTAACCTTAATCACCTCCCAAGGGCCCCATCTCCAAAGGTAGTCACACTAGGGGTTTCGGCTTCAACACATGAACTTGGGGGCACAATCCAGTCCATAGCTGGTGGCATCTGAGGAGGAGAAAGTCATGTGAGGCACAGCAACACATCAAAGGCATGGCCAGCCACTCCAGCGGCCCGTCTGCAGGGCAGGTGCCTCACGAAGGACTGCTGGTCAACGCCGCTGCTCCCCACATCCTCAGCCTGGGACTGTGAAGCCATGGATGACGATGCTGTATGGACCCACATCAGTCTCACAGGAGACAAGACCATGGGAAAAAACGCTGCTTTAAATGTGCCAACATTTCCACATTTAAAAGGCACAGTAGCCCACATCCAACATCACTGACAATTAACGTTACTGCATTCATCCTTCCAGGCTCCGGGAGACTTCTGAAGGCATCCACTGAGTACACTATTGTTCAGCACAATTATGAGACTGAACAAAATCTGAGCCTTCCCCGATCTCAGAACATGAAGGAAGTGCGTCGCCAGTGCTTGTTCAGGAGGAATGATTTCTGTATTTTATTATCAGCACCATCCACAGTTACTCCAGTGAACAGCTATCCCCATGGAAGTCCCCACAGCCCTAAACTGAAGCCGATGTCTGGACATGAGGGGCCTCCTAGGGACCGGCCAGGAGGCAGGAGCCAGGAGACAAGACCCTGACCCCTCAGGAAGGCAGGCAACGGAAAAGTCGCGCTGGTAAACCCCCCAGGACCAGAATGGCACTGTCCTCAGTGCCCTCACCAGTCCCAGGAGCCCCACCGGGAGGGGCAGCGTGAACCCTGGGGGCTGGCAGGCCCAGCCCGCTGGGAGAGCACATTTGCAGCTCCTCACTGTAGCTGCTGACTTGGTTTGACTGAGGGGTTTTCTTTATTTGAGCTGTCCTCCTATTTAACTTGTTGTTTCTACCAACTTCACTTCAGGACCATAATTTTTATGAAACAAAAAATCTGATTACCTCACCTGTTTTCATCTGGCCAATGCCCACCCCAACCTGATGATGCAGATGGCGCTCTGGGAAAGGTTTCCCAGGCCCCAGCCTGGCCACCCTCTCCTCTCACCACAGACATCCTGGCACCCATGGAGGGTCACCCTGGTGCCCAGTCACCCAAGTCCACAGGGACATCTGCTCATGCCTCTCTGTCTACCCCCACCTTCCCCTAAAGGGCACCATCCCCAACTCAGCAGCTGCACTCTGACCCCACACCATGCTGTCAGGCACACTCATGACCTCTGCACACATACCAGGTGTCCATTCTATGGGCTGTACACATGGACAGCAGCGAGTCCACATCTCACCACAGGATGGCCCAGGCCCCACGGCCCACCCTGGGCCTCAACCACTGATCCTTCCTGTCCAGCTCCAAGGCTCTGCAGCCAAATTCCCAGACCTCCTCCCTTCCAGGAGCATCTCCAGCATAGCCCCTGCCCGTTCCCAGGAAGTGCACATCTGTCTCCACACTTGTAATTATCACTTAGCAAACACACAGATGATGGCACCACTCTTTCCCTTGCCAGAATGTGGTAAATGGAAAACTAACATTATAAAGCTATTTTTTACATTCTATGATTTGTTTTAAATTAAAAGCATGAAAACACTCTTGAGTTGGCTGACTCCATGTACCCCAGGTGTACTCCTAAGCCCATCTGCCTGCCCACCTTCCAGAAAACTGCAGCGAAAGTTTCTCTGCAAGCCCCTGCCTTCAGCCTGCAGCTGAAGTTTCTGAGGGAGGCTTCATGGTGGGCAGCAGGGTTCACGGAAGTGGTCAGAAATAGGGTCAGAACATGCAGCACTCAGTGGTTAACTAATACACAGCCAGCTTGTTTTGCTCTAGCACAATTGTTGTATTCAAGAAACTGTATTACTGGCCGGTCACGGTGGCTCACGCCTGTCATCCCAGCACTTTGGGAGGGTGAGGCGGGTGGATCGCCTGAGGTCGGAGTTCAAGACCAGCCTGGCCAACAAGGAGAAATGCCATCTCTACTAAAAATACAAAATTAGCCAGGCGTGGTAACACATGCCTGTAATCCCAACTACTTGGGGAGGCTGAGGCAGGAGAATCGCCTGAACCTGGGAGGCGGAGGTTGCAGTGAGCCGAGATCGTGCCATTGCACTCCAGCCTGGGCAACAAGAGCAAAACTTTGTCCCCCAAAAAAAAAAAAGAAAAGAAAAGAAGAAACAGAAACTTTGTATTACAAAAGCAATTATCTCACTAAGTACAAAAGGGAGGAGTTAGAGAGCGTCACTCACAAATAATAAAGCTATTTTTTTTCTGCAGATGTTTCAACAGGAAAAGCCATGTATGACATTCAAAACATTGTATTAGTAGAAGCTCAATTAATTGTTTAATGCAGACAAAAATCAAGGCTAACTAAAAGCAGATCAAATGATCCAGTGATCAACCTAGAGGTTCCCACAGGCAAAGGCAAATAGAGGGAGTGCCATGAAGCAGCCTCTGGGGAGAGAGAGGAAGGAGGCCTGCCTGAGAATTCGCTCTGTGTGGACACTGCCCACGTGCAACCAGTGACACTCGCCAGGGCACTGATGAAACCAACCGCCAGCAAGCAGCACAGGAGACCCGCGGGGAGGTCGCGGCCCTGGCTCTGCCACCTCCCTGCTCCGGGACCACACTGATGGGCTCAGGCAGACGATCCTGATGCTCGACCACAGCCGCATCTCATCTGGGGGTGCCCTCTGCTGTTATTATCCTCCAGGTGTTCAACCCAAAAAAATCTTTGCAGTGAACTTTGCCTCTTCCTGTTTCTGCTGAGGATGCTCCTCTACCCCGAGTTTAGGAGAAGAGAGGGAGAGGAGCAACAATGAACGGCAAAGGAAACAAATCCATCCACAGGCAGCCCCTTCACGCTTTCTCCACTGCACCCTGAGCCCCACGGCTGAGATCCTGAGACTGTGCCAGCACCGCACGCAGCGCCTGGTGTGTGGTCAGAGCACAGCGCGAGTGGAATGAATGCTGAATAAATAATTATCATCCTACACATCTTCTAAGCCAGAAATAGAGAAATGTTACAGCCCTCAATGGTGGAAACTGCGAAACCTCAGCCCTGCAAAGCATGCCCCATGTAAGGGCAGTGCCACTGCTGCTTGTGCAGCTCAGCTGACTGAGCGGAAAGCCAGAGGGGGCACCTCTGGAGAGTTCCCGAGCACTGCTGCTCCAGTGACCAAACGTCCAGCCTTCTAAGAGGTATGTGTCAACCTCAATCCTAAGCAAGCAGCAAGAAGATGTGGATACGTACTGTCACTTTAAGTTAAATTACCTAGAGATAACCTGTTGTAAAAGAAAAGGCAATGAAAGTAACCACAAAAGTGATGAGACAGAAAAGCCAGGGCTCATATGACCCCCTGGAAGGTTTGCCGCTGGCCTTACCTACAAGGCAAATGTGGAAAATCCGAGAAGGCCTCAATGAGAGTGAGGTGGTTTGAGAAAATGCCCACAAATTGTTGGATACATCTCTCTTAAAAATGCAGAGCACAGGCCGGGCGTGGTGGCTCATGCCTGTAATCCCGGCACTTTGGGAGGCTGAGGCAGGCGGATCACTTGAGGTCAAGAGTTCAAGACCAGCCTGGCCAACACTGCAAAACCCTGCCTCAACTAAAAATAATAAAATACAAAAAAGTTAGCCAGGTGTGGTGGTGGGCGCCTGTAATCCCAGCTACTCAGGAGGCTGAAGCAGGAGAATACCCTAAACCCGGGGGCAGAAGTTGCAAGGCTGAGCCAAGATCACGCCCCTGCACTCCAGCCTGGGTGACAGAGTGAGACTCTGTCTCAGAAAAAAACAAAAAGAAAGAAAAGAGAAGAGAAGAGAAGAGAAAAAAGGGGGAGCACAATCCCCTCCCTTAACAGTGGACTGACTTGGTAACGCACATGGAAAGAACACAGTGTGGCAGAAGGGACAGGGTGTGACACCTGAGACTAGGACATGCAGGCCCCGTGACCCCTCCTTGCTGTCTCTCTCTCTCTCTCTCCAATCGCCTGGTTCAGGAAAAGCAAATGGCAATGCCACACAGACACGCACGCAGCCGTGTGGGGAGGCCGCAAGGTGCTGGGCTGAGTCCTCCTGCCCTTGCCCTGCGAGAGTGCCCTGGAAGTGGGCTGTCCAGCTAGTGTGCAGCCTCAAGAGAGACCCCAAGCCAGACCCACCCATGAAAGCGACCCCTGAATTCCAGACTCATAAAATCTCTTAGATAATACATAATTTGTTGTTTTAACCCACTCAGTGTTGTGTTGGTTACACAGCAATAGAAAATAAAGAAAGGAGGCAGATAAAATCGATGGAGAAACGATTGCAAAGAAAACCGAATACACAATGCATGAGCCTGTGTCAGGAATGACCATGCGTTCCACAGAAGAGTCGCACAGAGAGAGACTAGTTACAAGATGCTGTCAGGATAACGGGAGCTCCACTGGGGCAGCTGGGCCTTCCGACATCCTCCCTGGTTGTGGTGGCAGTGGTGGTGTCTGCTCCAGGTCAAGGCTGGCAGAGAGGAGAAGGGAGGGCCAGCGCCTCAGGCAGTCACTGCACCCTCAAGGCCCAGGACACCCACGGCCACAGGACAAGCATCCCACGGCTCACCTACTGTCCTCACCAGAGACCAACCACACCCACAGAAAGGCCAAGAGGCCTTCTGGCAACACAAACCTCACTAACAAAGAAACACTACTTGAGGAAAGCCAATGTGATGAAAGAGAGACGCCAGACTGAAAGGAGGGACAGTCATCTGAAGGAGGGACACAAAGCAGGCGGCAAGCGCTAGTTTACACATCCAGGGTGACCGTCACATGCTCTGTCCGGGCAAGAGAGGCAAGCAGCCACCCTGAGAAGGAAAAATGCTGTCAAAATAGAAACCCAATATGTGAACCTAAGAGAAGAATCTAAGAGAAGAACAGACACAGCTTGCGAGCAAACAGATGGTGAGAAGATGAAGCCAAGGCAGTCTCTGGAATGCAGGTGATGGGAAAAAGAAAAGGTAACAAAGATCCAAACAGGTCCAGAAGGAATGACCATGGAGCGGAAAGAAAGAAAACAGCATTCAAAAAAGCAATAGAATAAAATTCCCCGAGCTAAAGAAATAAGTCTTCAGAGTGAAAGGATCCAAGGAACAATGTCTTGCTTTAGTTCAGAAAATCCAAGGCTGAGGAGAGAGCCCTGAAAGGCTCAACGTGGCAACATTGTGTGCTAAAAGACAGTGGAGTTCTGAGGGGCAGCTCTTTCCACTGAACTTTTTTTTTTTTTTTTTGAGATGGAGTCTCGCTCTCTGGAATGCAATGGCGTGATCTCAGCTCACTGAAACCTCCGCCTCCCAGGTTCAAGCGATTCTCCTGCCTCAGCCTCCCGAATAACTGGGATTACAGGCACCCACCAGCACGTCAGGTGAATTTTTATATTTTCAGTAGAGACGGGGTTTCACCATGTTGGCCAGGCTGGTCTCAAACTCCTGACCTCCAGTGATCCGCCCCCACTTTGGCATCCCAAAGTGCTGGGATTACAGGCATGAGCCACCGCACCCAGCCTCAGTGGAACTTTTAAATCATCTAGCCCATCAATATTTTAGACATTTCCAATATATCTGGATTTATTTACTATTTTATGTTGTGTTTTCTACTTTTCTTATCTTTCGGTGTTCAAGTATCCTCTCTTGCCTTCTTTTGGATTTTTCTCCCCATTATACATTTTTTTCTTTTCACTTTTTACTCTAGACTTAATTATATAACTTATCAAAGCCTGATGTCCCCACACTCCACCCACACAATCCCAGGACCTTAAAACTCTTTAATTGCATTCCCTTCCCGCTGACATGACCTTGGTGTCAATTATGTTAGTTCTACCATTTGTGGTTTAGTCCAGGAGACATCTGCCTCAAGCCTGTTCAATTCACTCACATGCATACAACTTTGTTTATAATGCCTTCTTAGAGCTCAGACTTTCCACAGAAGACAACCTTCTCTCTTCCTGAAATAGGTCCTTTAGAAATGCTTTCAGTAGCCAGGCATAGTGGTACATGCCTGTAGTCCAGGTACTCAGGAGGCTGAGGCAGGAGAGTGGACTGAGCCCAGGAGTTCGAGGCTGTGGTGCACTGTGATCATGCCCGTGAGTAGCCACTGCACTCCAGCCTGGGCAACGTGGTGAGACCCTGTCTCCAGACAAATAGAAATGCTTTTAATAAAGTCCTATAGGTATCAAATTATCTCCACTTGTGTTTGTATAAAAATGTGTTTATTTTTCTATCATTCTTTAAAGATATATTAAGCATATCAGTTAGTGCAAAAGTAACTGCAGGTTAATGGCAAAAACTGCAATTACGTTTGCACCAACCTAATAGAATGTCATTCTTTTCTCTCCGCATGTTAAATATTATCCAGCTATCTTCTCCTTTCCACTGGTGCCAGTAAGAAGCCATGTCAGCCTTAATGGTGCTTCTTTGAAGGCAATGTCTTTTCTCTCTGTTAAGAGCTTGTACTTGTCTTTAGTGTTCCAGAGTTTCACCATGATATGTCCAAATATAGACTTCATTTCACCAGGTTGGCATTTGTTAGAGTTTTTGAAACTGTAGATTGGTGGCTTTCACCCACCCTAGAAAACTGTTAGCCATTATTCCAAATGTTACTTTTACTCCACTGTCCCCCTTCTCCTTCTGGAAAACCAGTGAATTGTATGTTATAACTTGTCCACGTCTCTCCATGTCTGAAATCTTCTCTTGCATAGTTTATATCTCTTTGTCCCTCTGGGCTGTGTTCTGTCTGTCTACTGTGGATTACAGTAAAAACCACAGAAGGAAGGTGAATATGAAAAGAAATGACGAGAAGTACAGAGTAAGAAGGTCTGACACAATATAACTGAGGTTTCCAAAGAAGAGAAAAATAATGCGGCGGAGGAGATATTTGACAAGACAAAAAACATGGAATGTTAGTGGAAGCTGTTCCAGATGATATCAAACAAAAACTCAGATCCACACAGAAAAAAAATCTTATAACAATTAAAGAAACGGAATTCACAGTTGAAAAACTCTCCAGCAACAATAACAAAAAAAACTCCAGGCCCAAATTACTTTAATGACAAATTCTAATAAACAATTAAGAAAGATAAAACATGATTTCACACAAACTCCTGAAAACAGAAAAGGAGGAAATCCTTCCCAACTCATTTTATGAGGTCAAATTATCTTAACAGCAAAACTACACAAAGGCACTTCAAGGAAAGAAAATGACAAACCCAAATCCCCCATGAATATAGATGCACAAATTCTTAACAAAATCCCTTTACTGTAACACATCATAACTAAGTAGGATTTAACTTGGAAACCTTCACTCAACAATCAAAACTCAAAGTAATTTGCCATTATATAGATTAAAAATGAAAAGAAAAACATTATTTTAATTGATGTAGGAAAAATATGTGACAAAATTCAACTAGCATTCATGATAAAATTTTTCAGCAAATTCCTTAACCTGATAAAAAGCTATCATCATACTTAAGGTGAGAAACTAGATGCTTCCCCCAAGAGCAGAAACAAGACAAAGGTGTCCATTTTCACCATCTCCAATCAACATCCCACCGGGGATCCCAGTAAGTACTGCACGAGAAGTAAAATAAAGAGCCTATGGGTTAGAATCTGTAAAAAAATAATTAGAGCTACAAAACAAGTTTAGTAAGATTGCAGGATACCAGGTCAATAAATAAAAATCAGTTGTATTTATTATATATATTAGCCAAGAAAAACCCAAAATAAAATTAAGAAAACAATTACATTTATAATAGCATGGAAAAGCACAAAATACTTAGAAATAAGTTTAACAAAAATGCAAGACTTGCACTGTGAAAACCATAAAACATGTTGAAAGAAATCACAGAAGGGCTAAATAAACATAAAGCCATCTTATGTACCTGACTGAAAGACTTCATATTGTTGTCATGACAATACTCTCCAAATGTACCTACAGATTCAAGGCAACCACTGTCAGATCTGCCATTATTTATTGAAATGGCAAGCTGATCCTAAAATTCACATGGAATGCAACAATGACAAAAAAAAAGTCAAAATTTCGGAAAAGAAGAACTAAGTTAGAGGACTCACCCTTGTCAATTTCAAAACCTACAAATCTCCAGGATTCAAAACGTAGTACTGACTTAAGAATATACATAGACTGGTCAGACACGGTGGCTCATGCCACTTTGGGAAGCCGAGGCGGGCAGACTGCCTGAGCTCAGGAGTTCGAGACCACCCTGGGCAACATGGTGAAACCCCGTCTCTACTAAACTACAAAAAATTAGTCAGGCATGGTGGTGCACGCCTGTAATCCCAGCTACTCAGGAGACTGAGAGGCACAAGAATCAGTTGAGTCCTGGAGGTGGAGGTTGCAGAGAGCCGAGATCATGCCACTGTACCCCAGCTTGAGCTACAGAGTGAGACTCTGTCTTTAAAAAAAAAGAATATACATAGACCAATGGGTTAGAATTGAGAATCCAGAAATAAACCCTCCCATCTACGGTTAAATGATTCCTGACTAGAATATTAAGACCATTCCATAGGAAAATAATCATCTTTTAAAATATAGAGTGTTGTAATAACTGAATATCCCCATGCAAAATAATGACTCTGGACCCCTACTTCACACCACACACAAAAATTAATTGAAAATGGGCCAAAGACCTAAATGTAAGAGCTAAGACTACAAATCTCTTAGAAGAAAACACCAGTGTATATCTCCATAACCTCAGATTAGCCAGCAGTTTCTTAGCTATGACCTTAACTGCAAACAACCAAAGAAAAAATAGGTAAAGTGAACTTCACTGAAATTAAAAACTTTTGTTTGTCAAAAGTTACTACCAAGAAAATGAAAAGACAACCTACTAAATGAAAGAAAACTGATAGCCATCTTATCTCTGAAAAGTGTCTAGTATCCAGAATATATATTTTTTAAAAACCTACAACTCAACAATAAAAAGAACAAACAATTTAAAAGTGGGCAAAAAATGTGAATAGACATTTTTCCAAAGAAGATATACAAATGGTCAATAAGCACAAGAAAAGATGTTCCACATCACTAGTTACCTGGGGAATGCTAATCAATACCACAGCACGATACTACTTCATAAAGAAATAGAAGATGGGTGTTGACAAGGATGTGTGGAAACTAGAACACTCACACAGGTGGGTGGGAATGTCAAACGGGACAGCATCTGTGAAAAACCACTTGGCATCTTCTCAAAAAGGTAAACACAGAGTTAAGATATGATACTACAATTCTACTTCTACATATAAACTCAAGCTAAGTTAAAATATATGTCCATATAAAAAACTTGTACAGGAATGTTTGTAGAAGCATTATTCATAATGGCCAAAAAGTGTAAAAAAGCTACATACCCATCAACTATAATGGATAAACCAAATGTGGTCCATCCATACAATGGAATATTATTCAGCCATAAAAAGGAATAAAGTACTAACACATACCACAACATGGATAAACTTCGAAAATATGCTGAGTGAAAGAAACCAGACACCAAAAGCCACATGTTGTATGATCCATGAATACAAAACTTCAGAGTAGGCAAATCCATAGGAACAGAAAGGAGGAAGGAGTGGGAGTGACTACTTCCGGGGTTGTTTTACCGGTGGTGATGGTGATAATAGCTGCACACACTACTGAATGTCCTAAAAACCACTGAAGTCTATGGTGTGTGAATTTTATCTTAATACAAACAAGATAAAATGGAAATAAAAGTTTTACAAACATGCAAATTCTCCCCAAATTGTTCTGCGGACCCAACACTATCCCAATCAAAATCTCAGGGGTCTTTTTTTGTAGAAATTGACAGCTGATTCTAAAATTTATATTTTAGAATCAAAGCAAAGGACTTTATAGGAAAAACAATTTTGAAAAAGATCTACATTAGAGGACTCATTGTACCCGATTTAAAGACTTATTATAAAACTATAGTAAACAGAACACTTTGGTGCCGGTGAGAAGACAGGAATGGAGTGCAGTGGACTGGAATACAGAGTCCGGACAGATGCCAGCACAGATGGCTGCCTGGTGAAAGAGCAAAGATGACCAATGAAGAAAATAACAGATTTCTGAACAAACAATGCTCAAAAAAATGTACATCCCTGGGGGAAAATGAACCTCAACTCTAATCTTGCACTATATATTTTTAAACTGGCTCAAAATGATGGGGGGTGGGGAATAGATCAGAGACCTAATTAAAAGACCTAAAACTATATAATTTCTAGGAGAAAACAGGAGATAATCTTTGTGACCTTGGGAATGTGCAGAATTCTTAGGACACAGGGAATACAAACCATAAAAGACAAAAATTGACAAACTGTACTTTACTAAGATCAAACACTTCTGTTTCTTTAAAGACATCAAGAAAGTAAAAATTCAGGGCACACTTTAGGATAAAACATTTGGAAAATACATATCTGATAAATGGCTGGTATTCATAGTATATAATAAACCCTCACAAATCAACAATAAGAAAACAAACAGTACACAATGTTTTAATTTTAACGGGCAAAATGTATGAACAGACACTTCACCACAGAAGACATACAGATGGCAAACAAGCATGGGAGGGAGGTTCCGTATCACATGTCACCAGGAAAATGCAAATTAAAACTATAATGTGATACCACTACATGCCCACTAGAAAGGAGAAAAGTTTAAAAGCTGACAACACCGAATGCTGACCATTTATTTCACAAGCAACAGGAACTCTCATGCACTGCTTGTGGGAATGCACACTGACTGGTGCAGCAACTTGGGACAACGCGTTCGTTGGGAGTTTCTTACAAAATTAAACACACACTTACCATATGATCTAGAAAAGCCCACTCCTATGTATTTACCTATGAAAAACGAAAACATACATCCACATAAAGACCGGTACGAGAAAGTTTATAGCAGATTTATTCATAATCTCTAAAACTGTAAATCTCCAACTTTCTATCGATAGGTGAATGGATGTATAAATTGTGGCATATTTATCAAAAATTACTCGGCAACAGTATGAATGCATCTCAAAAGTATCATGGGCAAGGGATAAAGCAGAATCAGAACGTCACATACCGTATGATTCCACATTCTGAGAAAGGCAGAGCTGCAGTTAAACAGATCAGCGATTGTCAGGGGCTTCAGGGGAAGGGTCAGGAGGGAACTCTGAGCTGGTGAAAATATTCTATATATAACATGATTGTGTTGACAGCTAACATCTGCATATATTTGTCGAAACTCATAAAACTGTATCCTTAAAAGGGTGAATTTTATACTATGTAAATTATATCTCAATATACTTGATGTTAAACAAGATACCAAGAACAATCCCAAGCAAGATAAATACAAGAAATCTACACTTAAATGCACCATAGTAAAATTGTAAAACACCAAAGACATACAGATCTTAAAAGTAACCAGAATTTTAAAAGAAATTCCTTGAACTGAGTATTATTTAAATTGAAAGATGGCTTCTCAACAGCAATGGAAGCCAAAGACAGTAGAATACAATCTCTTCCGTACTCTAAGAAAATAATCTTCCACCCAGAACTTCAACCCAGAGGAGCAGGAGTTAGTATTAGTTTCTCTATTACTAGATTTTCAAACTCTCTACTAAACTCTAATGTGGGATACACAGGCAATTACCATTTAAGTCTTTATGTGGCTGTGAGAAGATACAAGGTGTCATGCTAAATTTAAAACTCATGAATATTTTCTAGCTATTTTCTAGCTATGTCAACAAGGACTATTTTTTAAATGCTGCTGAAAATCTGAAGTAATTTCTGGTGGGTCACAAATAGAAACACCAGCAGATTTGGGTAGGTTAGCAGGCCTAATTTAAACAACCACGGCAAAAGAAACGAGCCACTGACTTTAATCACCAAAATAAAAAAAACTGTACTGGCAAAGATACAACAAATAAGTCAATACCTTAGATTTCCAGGACACAATTTAAAAGTTTTCTTGGTTTTTCAGCATCAATTTTTTACTGGGTACTTGAACTATTCTTATCATAACCATTTTCATTATGATAATATTATATATATGTTGAACAAAGACTCATCACTACTCCTAAACTTGTAGTCCAAGCTTTTTCTATGCCACATGCCAATATTTTTCTATGAAAATTTAATTTTGGAAAGAAGTCTTGGGTAAAACAATTTAAGAATGACTTAATAAGTAAAATATATTTTACTTATTAAAAATTAAAAATAAAATACAGGTTTTGAAAAAAAGAAGGTAGAAGGTTTCAGTTAAAAATAGTTTTTTCACCACATTCTCACCACGATGCATTTTAGAAGAGGCATTATCTGTGGTACAGGTGGCAACAAACAGTAATGAATGTTGTGAGATATGAGTAAATCTAAACAGGCACCAACGTATAAAATGTTAGAGAAAGCTGCACAATATTAAAAATACAACAGTTGAGAATGAAAATGCCATTCAAGTCAGGAGAGAATCATCAGAGGTGAACGCTGTGAGACTCCTGCATTCTCTGGAATGTGGACAGAGTACTGACTAATTCTGGACCTTGATAAATTAAGCCTACATATAAGACAGACACAAAAAATAAGAGAAATCGAAATTATACAGTGAAGGAGAAAACTGATGAGTAAAACAGTCATCTGTAAAGCAAAAGAAGGGAAGAAAGAAAAAATAAGACAGTTGAGCTAAATAGAAAGTCCAAAATAAAGTGGTAGAATGCAGTCCAAATTACAAGTAATTAAAATAAATGAAAGTAAAGTAAATGTTCTAGTCTTTAAAAGGCAAAGACTGTCAGGAAGGATAAAACAAAAATCCATTACATCCCATTTTAAAAGATTCACTAAAACATAACTCAGATACAGAGATACTGAGAAAAGGGGAAAGAAAAATATATACTAGGCAAATACATCAGACAAAGTTTGCTTTAAAACAAGAAGCACTAGCAGAGATAGACTACCTTACATAAAGATTAAAAAGTTCAATTTATCAGCAAGATACTACAACAATTCTAAACTTACATAGACCTAAGAGCAAAAATGAACAGAAATATAAGAAAATAGGCAAATCAATTAATCCAATCATACCAGCATATGTGAACACAACTGTCATAGTGGCTGATGTATCAGTTGGAGAAACATTTTTCTTTTCTTTTATTTTTTGGAGACGGGGTCTTGCTCTGTCACCCAGGCTGTCATGCAGTGGTACGATCATAGCTCACTACAGCCTCGACCTCCTGGGCTCAAGGATCTTCTTGAGCTCTTGAGTAGCTAGGACTACAGGTGCACACCACGATGCTCAGCTAATTTTTTTTTTTTTTTTTTTTTTTAATTTTTGGAGAGACAGGGTTGCTATGTTGCCTAGGTTTGTCTCGAACTCCTGGCCTCAAGCAACCCGCTCACCTTCAGCCTCCCAAAATGCTGAGATTACAGGAGGGTGCCACAAAGAAAAATATCTATGAGGACAGAGAAGACAAGATTATTAAGCTTCACTTAATGGCCATATACAGAAAGCGTATATTCAAAATTGTAGAATAGATTCCACTCTCAGATACACAGGCCATTTATGATACGTGACCATATGTGACCTGCCCTTTGACTACAAACACAAAGATCACCTGGTCCACAATGCAGTGAACTTAGAAACTAAAACACTTAAAATTATTTATATATAAACGTATATTTTTACATGGATTTTAAAGCTCTGTGTATTTGGAATTGAGAAATACTTCTAAGTAACTCATAAGCCAAAAAAGGAGTCACAGTAGAAACAAGATAACATTTATAAGTTAAGGATAATAAAAGTACTATATATCTAAATCTATGCACTGCAATATACTTTGAGGGAAATGTACAATTTTAAATGCTTATCTACATTTTTAAAAAGCTGAATATCAATGAGCAAACATCCAACATAAATTTGAAAAAGAACAGAAACATGAATTGGAAAAAAACAAAAGGAAGAAATAAAAACATAAATTAATGAAGCAGAAAAACATCCCATAGAAAAAAATCAACAATTGAAAAATTCATGAAAATAAACTAATAAAAAATTAAACTACACAAGTACTAGAATAAAACATGAGTGATTTCCTCCTTAATCTGGGTGTAGAAAAGGCCTTCTAATTGTGAATTAAAAATCTAGATAAAAGACAGATAAATTTGACTATAAAAATTAAAAAATCCTTGGCACAGCAAAATGACATGAAAAAATTTGACAGAAATACTAAATGGAAGAAAATATTTGCAATGTATTCCACAGTAAAATAAATAATATCCCTAAGATACCAATAAATAAATAAATGTTTAAACTGAGGGGACAAAAAAGACCAAAAACTGTGTAGAAAAATGCATAAAATACATGAAAAGAGACATAAAAATGTCCTTAAACATATGAAAAGATGTTCTACTTCACTCACAAGAAGAGAAATGCAAATTAAAACTACACTGAGCTACACTGTTCAGGCATCACTTTGGCAAAAATTCATGAGCTGAAGAACAGACCCCATGGTGTGGCTGTGGGTGGTGAGGGCGGTGGCCACCCCTTGAAGGGGATTTGTAACTGTCTAACTGAAGTAGGAGCACTGAGCACTGCCACTGAACCCAACTATCACACCGCTAAGGCCTTTCCAGGAGATACAGTCACACAAACACAAATGCAAAAGGCTATTCACCACTGCACTGTGTGTAACTGCAAAATATCATAAACTACGTCATCATCCCACCATCACGAAACCCAAACGAGGATGCAGCACTGGGCAGCAGAGGAAGCAAAAGGAAGAATGAGGACGATCACTCCGCCCTGGAGTACGGGGTGACTCCAGGGATGCTGTTTAATAGAAAACACAAAGTACAAAAAGGGAGATGTAGATGGTGGCATGGCACTGTGAATGTAATTAATGCCACTGAATTATACACTTAAAAACAGCTAAAATAGCAAATGTAATGTTATATTCATTTACAATAAAAATAGTAAAAAGAGAACATATGTAGCAAGATACATTATGTACATTTTAGGTGAGAAAGAAGAGAAACAGAAAACATACATATGGAGGGCTAATTGTAAAAATGTGTTTGCCTAGAGGTATGCCAGCAAACGTTTAACAAACAGCTCCTGGGGTGGGAGGGAGGACCCGGCCTGCAGTGTTTGCCAGTTTCCTTCCATGTGCAAACCCTCCCACTGTGGGAGATTGCCAACCTACTGCCATAATGTCACTAAACACAGAACTGGGAAGAGATGTGCAGCTCCAGGAGCTGGTGAGAGACCACCTTGGAACATCACTGTCATGTACAAGGCGTGGGGATAACAGGAAGAGAAAGGACATTGTGGGACTCGTCTGTTTTATACACGCAGATATATGCATGTATATGTGCATATATATATACACACACACACACACTTACATGCATGTATATTTACACAGAGGTGTGTATGTGTACATGCACGTACTTCCCAGCTCGGACCCCTAACAGTGTTAGAAGCAAAGACACCTGACAGCAATAAGCCTATCTCGTACCCAGATATCATTCCTTGGTAACATTTTCACACTACAAAAACTAGAGCCCTTCAAACATCTATCTGGTGGACTCCAGGGCTGGGTAGGTTAGGTACAAGATGGACCTGAAACATTATATGGAAAAGTTAGGAAACTGTTTCTTTAAATGAGGCAGATGGTAGCAGGAAGAGAAAGGAAGCTGGGAACTAAAGAGGGAAGGAACCGGGAACTGGTCTGGTGGGCTCCCACTGATCAAATCTAGAGAATTTGAGCACAAAATCCTCAAGGACAGTGATGAATGAGACACTAGGACAGCGGTGAATTAAGACACAGGAGTCCAGGACAAGAAGTTGGTAAGAGATGAACAGATAAGCAAATGGGGAAGAAGGGAGGGGCCTGCTCCCAGCAGATAGCTAAGTCCGCACGGGAGCTGCACAAGCGCCACTTACAGCCATCACAGTAAAGACGGGTCTAGGCAGAAACCAACTATGGCTAAGTCCAGGGGAAATGTCACGAGATGTAGGATTTCCGCATGGTCTTGCAGGGGCTTCCTGCAGATGGTTTATTAGTCATGAGTAGTAACTAAAGTCGGGAGAAGCCAAACAGCTCTGTAGTGAGTCAGCAACCTCACACCCCAAGGTGGGGCAGAGGGTTGCTCCGCACCTGGCGAGGTGAGGCCCTGAGGAAGCACAATCCCATGGAGGCAGGCACCAGCCAAGCATGCACCACTGAATCCTATCACAGGAGTCCCCAGACACGCCCCAAAGGAGGAAACGTCTACTTATTAAAAGAGACTATTCTTCAAAACGTCAATGTCATGAAAGTGACAGAAAGGCTGTGGAAAATGTTCCTGATTGACAGAGATGACAGACACCCAAGTAGGTGCCAACACCTGATCCCAGACCACATCCTGTGCTGCAGGGAAAACAATATAAAAGACATTACCGAGGGGACTGGAAATGCTGGGGTGTAGCATTAAGATGGGTTTTGTAAAATGGTGCTGTGGTGATGAGAGGACACCCCTATGGCCAGGAAACAGCACCTCTCCACCCTCCAAATAACTCTCTTGACTCCTCAGGGACCAATGTCTAGCAGCACCCACGTGCTCTCTGTCTCTTAATTTTCAAAGTTTCTCTACTAACTCATTTTCAGGCTTTAAACATAACCAAGTAGCTAATACTAAAGATGCAACCCAAACACCTCCCTTCTAGGCCCCAAGTTTTCAGAGTCAAACATTTCACACAGCCATCTCCACCCCTCCCTCTCCCTCACTCCTCAAGCTGGCGCAATCTGGCTTCCTCTGCACCTTCTCAAAGTGACTCAGGACCTCTCGACCATCCCTGTGCCAAGTCCAATGCCATCTTTCAGCTCTCATCTGCTGTGCTTTCCTCCCTTCTCGAGCTGGAACAAAGAAAAAGTGCTTCCTGGTGATGCAGCGTGACTGAGGGGTGCTCACACAGGCACTCTCATTAAATGCTGGTGAAGGAGTAAAATATCCGTGACTCTGGGTGGTAATTTGACCATGAGTACTTGAGATCTGAACTTCTTACAATCTAATAGTAATAAAGTGAAGGAGAGAAGGTTCTGAAAAGGGGGAACCATGGGCTGGACCTCTGCTCCAATGCTGACTCATCTTTAGTTTCTGTTTCTTTACTGATAAAAAGGGTTAATTCTCCAAGGTTTTGGAGAATTACAGGAATTAAGTGAGGAACCTTTGCAGCAAACATAGTAATGATTAAGGAAACCATCTTCTCACAGGTCATATGTTTGTTCCTAGAAAGACATTGGTGATTCTTGCCCTCTTTGTAAAAGCTGAAGCAACCTTCCCCCAAGGGTCAGGGCAGGAACAGGTCAGGAAACCCAGTCTCACAGATGGAAAAGCAGCACAGAGAGGGAAGGAACCCAGCCGAGGTCACGTGGTGATCTGGGAGCGGGGATGGAAGCAGAACACAGTCTCTAGATTCTCAGGCTAGTCCTGCTCCACCAGCCCAGCTGGGTCCATACCGGACACTTCTCTTCCCAGGACTTGTGCTCAGACTCTGCCAGCTTAACACAAGGGAACGATGACAACAGCTCACTGCTGTGCTCCTAACAACAGCTGCCCCCAACTGCAACCAGCACTGCTGGATGTGGCCAGAGGCACAAGCTCAGCAAAGAAGGTACACGTGGATGCAGCCGTGTTCGGAGGAGTCCCATCTTGGGTTTGCTGTGAAGGCAGAGGCTGGGAAACAGGTGGGTAAAGTCAAAACCATTTACTCGCTACCAAGGGAGCAAAGCTGTAGGGCTGTAGCTCAGCCTGTACCTCAGAAAAGCAAAATGGCCAGAGCACTTGGAGTAAAGCTCACACCCACACCGAAAGCCTCAACCTAGCTCTATCACTGACTGCCCTTCATCGCCAAAGACAGGGGTGGCCTCTGTGACACAATTCGCACAGGGCCTACGGCACAAAGGCATGAACGCTACACAGAATGAAGTAAGCTGTCAAGTGTCACCGCAGATCCAGAGGAAGACGACGGAGGCCTGGGAGGAGCAGGAGACTGGGATGGACGCGGCTCACCATGCACGCTGACGAGCAAGTGTAGACAGGCTGTATCTCCAATGAACGGATGGTGCCTTTGTAAAATAAAAGCACACAGAAATGCTGACTCCCACCTGTCTAAATGTGCACACAGAGGAAATTCTTCTCCATCTGACATGCCATCCCCGGCCACCACGGACCAGCAACAACGGCTCTCCAGATCCATCACTGTCTCTGCACGCAGGGTCGCCAGACAGCCTGGCAGCACGGCACGGAGGAGGGATGAGTCATCACGAAAAATGATCATCCCTCCATGCCAGGCTGCAATCTGATCTCAACCTCCGGGAGGGCAGCACTCTCCAAATCCCTGTGAGAGGGAAAAAAGCAAAGCGGAGAAGGTCCAGAAGGAACGCTACCTAGCCAAGGAGAAAACTTAGAGGAGGAAGGAAAGAAGGGCACCAGTGCCATGAGACCTCCGCTGGGCCCATGGCAGTCTGTCCTCCCTCGAGAGGTATGCTACACCATTTCCAAATAAAGAACCTGAGATTCGCTGAGGCTGCAGAGCTTCTGCTGGCTGGCGAGGAGCGGAGTAAGGGCAAGACCTCAGCCTCTGTGACTGAGAGCATGTGCAAATGCCCTGCCCCAGCCGGCCAAGACCTCCAGGTCTTCCCTGGCCCTCCTAGTTCTGGCGCCCACATTTCCACAGTGAAATAGTGCCGCCCATCCCCGCAGGCCCTGGGTCTTGGCTGGGAGGGCTGAAAGAGCCCTGCTGTGTCACCGCAGCAGCGCCCATGAATGCCAGGGTTTGTGCTGGCTAGAATCCAGGAGATTCAGCAGGCCCAGAACTCACCCTCCAGCCTGTGCTCCTCTTAGAATAAGGATGCCCGGTGGGCTTTGCAATTGATATGGCTTGGCTGTGTCTGCACCCAAATCTCATCTTGAACTGTAGGTCCCATAATCCCCACATGTTGTGGGCGGGACCCGGTGGGAGGTGATTGAATCATGGGGGTGGGTTTTTCTCACGCTATTCTCATGGCAGTGAGTGAGTCTCACGAGAAATGATGGTTTTATAAAAACGCAGTTCCCTTGCACATGCTCTCTTGCCTGCCACCATGTAAGATGCACCTTTGATCCTCCTTCCCCTTTGGCCATGATTGTGAGGCCTCCCGAGCCATGCGGAACTGAGTCCACTAAACCTCTTTTTCTTTATAAATGACCCAGTCTAGGGTATATCTTCATAGCAGTATGAAAATGGACTGATCCAGTGATGCTGACACAACACCGTGTGGGCGCTATGTCTGCCGTCACACAACGCCAACACTCTTGCAAGTGTGCCTCACTCTGAAGCGTGGGTGGCCCCAGGTCCTCACTCACTCCTCTCCTGGCCACTATTCAGTGCCTCCTATGTCCTCATCCTTGCCTATGGAGGCAGAAGCTCTTCCCCTGTCCTCTCCTCTCCTTGTCTGTGAAGACAGAGCTTTGGCTGGCCCAAGGCTGCCCAGCAGGAGAATGCATTGTCCAGCTCCTCTGAAGAGAGGGTCGCCTGGCACATGTTAGACACACCTGGTCTCAGATACCATGATACAAGTCAGCATAACTTGGGCCTCCAATTCTTAAAATGAAGTTGCCCCCTGTTGCATCCACAAGCTAGAACACACGAGGTGCACCTGGGTTCCTTCCAACTCTGCAGTCATGACAACATAGCAAGAGACAGAAACCACACACCAAGAGTGGCAGGCCACCCGGAGCCCAGGTCAGGGAGGGCCTCACAGAGCCCAGCCCTCCCATCCTGATGTCAACAAGAGTATCTGACCTTATGAAATAAAGCTGGTGGGTCTGGGAAGTTCTGTGTTTCCGCGGCTTACCCTTTCCCCTGGGTTCACCTCTTCCTCTTGGCACATGGCTCTCTGTATGCCCCACACCGTCACCTCAGCTGTGACCTGGGATTCCAAAAGCCTCCATGGCACATCTCGTACGGGTCTCACACAAACCTGTCTGCTCCCCGCAAACGCCAGACTGTTTTTCTTCCAATGCGATCACTCCATCTCCCAGGACCACAGGCAGCATACAACCCCATGGGGTCCCTCTGGGCACCTTCTCCACTGCTCACACTGCACCCTGTTGCTCTGTGACAGCCTGTGACATGCCCACAGTGGGCGCCACTCTTCCATCCCCAAGCCCCACAGCCATCTCCTACAAAACACCCACAATCACAAAGGGCCCAGTTCCTCTCTGACCAACACAGGGCAAACATGATACTTAAAAAGTAGAAACCTAACAACAAAAGAATAGTCCTCCTAGACAGGACTACCAAGAAATTAATCTTTTAAATTAAAGAATAAAAACATGAGCGACAACAGGTCAGTACATATAAAGCCAGTAGAACAGAGTTAAAAGTGTCTTAGAAGAAGATTGAGAGTCAAATGCATTAGCTGGAAAATAAATGAAAATGTTCAAAGAAGCACTCAGGAAACTATTAAAACAATAGCATTAATTTGAAGAAAAAGAGAATTATAATTATAATGTACGCTAAAATGAGAAATTAATAGTAAAATTATAAATGATCAATATAACTGAAAGCTATTTTGGAGAAAAAATTAGACAAATGTGACTAAGATGCTGAAATAAGTATTTGAAATAAAGGGAACACAGTAACAGATAAAATGACTGAAAAACTAGGCCCGGCATGGTGGCCTACACCCGTAATCCTAGCACTTTGGGAGGCCATGGCAGGAAGATCGCTTGAGGCCAAGAAGTTTGAGACCAGCTTGAGTATCTAAGCAAGACCCCAGTCCCTAAAAAAATTTTTTAAATTAGCTAGATGTGTTGGCACATGCTTGTAGTCCCAGCTACTTGGGAGACTGAGGTGGAAGGATCACTTGAGCCCAGTAGTTCAAGGCTGCGGTGAGCTGAGATCAACATCCAACAGAGTGTGGCTCTGTTTCTAAAAAAAAAAAAAAAAACTAAAAATTAAATTAAATTAAAAATTTTAAAAGACTGAAAATGACAAGAACACAACATATATATTACATACATACATGTGTGTATATATATAACATATATACATTTTTACCTATATACCTAAAAACTTGCTTAAAATTGACTATTTCCTAAGAAAAAACCATTGGTATATAAGAAAATGTGTATAAAATCAATAACCATGGAAGAAATTATATAGACACTAAAAAATCAGTCTCCAAAATAGACTCCAGGCTTAGCGGCTTTGATAGATGAATTCTATCAAAGGTAGAATTCTATCAAAGGCTGATAACATTTGCATTTCTAAACAGAGGACAGGAAAATTTGTTATTTAAATAAAAGATAGAAAAACATGGGAAGATTCTCAAATCATGTTATGAAAGCAAGCTATATATTACCAAAATCATATAAAAATTAGAAAAAAAAGAACCTTATAGAGCAATATCACCCTAGCCATAACCCTCACGATAACCCTAACACTAACCCTAATCCTAACCTTTATAATAACTTGAACACTAACAGTAACCCCAACCCTTATGCTAGCCTTAACTCTAGCCCTAACCCTATTATTAACCCTTATTCTAGTCCCAGTAAGATACTGGGAGCATATTATAATTGGAAGAGCTATGGCTTAACAATATTTATTCCAAGAATCACACTTGGAATGTCAGGAACAGAATTCACTCCACTGAGAGACAAAAGCAGGAATCACATGACTGCCTAAATAGTAGCAATGAACACATTTAGTGAAATGCAGCTTTCATTTTCGATTTTAAAAAACACATAACTTAATAAATAGGAATAAAAGAAAACTTCTGTAGCTTAATGAAGAATATTTACCAGATAGCTACGGCAAGCAAACTTCATGGTGAATGCATTTGGGTCAAGGTAAAAATAAGTCAAATTTTACCCGAAAACCCTCTTGCAAATAAAACCATTTTAACACATGACCACATTCAAATATATAAAAACTGATAGTTTTCCTATATAATGTTAAATATTTGATAAATGCAATGGGAAAAGTCCCAATTACAATAACCAAATAACACAAATTAGTTGGAAAAGAATTTGAAAGATAAAACCTATAGCAAGAAAGCTATGAAATGTAACTGAAGGCTAATAACAGAATAAATGGAAAGAGGAATTCCTTTTCTATATAGGAAAGTATTTAAATATTGTTAAAATATCAGCTGTTTATAATTTAAATTACAGATCTGATCCATTTGAAAAGAAACCTCAATACGATTAACTTTTTAAACTTGAAAATCATTCTAAAGTTCATTTAGAAAGTAGGTAGCCAAGAACAACCAAAATGTTTTTTGAAATATTGGTTACCTTTATCAGATATGGAAATATACCATGAAACTAAAATAATTAAAATAGTGTACCAGCACTAGAACAAAGAGGTCAATTAGAGAATTCAGAAACAGACACTAAAATACACAATATTTTCATATGTGGTACACATACATAACAGAAGTTGCAGCATGAATCATTAGAAAAATGAAGTATTTAATAAATGGTGTTTCTAATATAAGAAAACTAACTTAGATCTAAGAACATACACCGAACTAAATCCCAAGAAAAGGATTTTCTAAATGTAAACACAATAGAAGATGACATCACAAGGGAAAATACTGAGAGAGCCACCCAAAATGCTACAGATGAGACGAAAAGGTGCACGACTCAACTGGGGAAAATTCCTCCCACAAACGTAAAAGCAGAGTATCTTCAATAACGCAAGAGTGCTTATGAGTACGGGGAAAACGACATTATTGTTAACGAGCTAAAGCCATGTGTGTTCAGTTCGCTTCTGCATTTTGAGATGGAGACGTATGCAGCACCTGGTGTGTCAGGATACAACAGCACAGGTGCTCTGGTACAGCTTGTTCCAGTACAAACTTGCACTTTTGAGATCAGCCTGGCAATTACACATTATGCCTCTTTTAAAAGTCCATGTCCTCTGACCCAGGAATTCTGTAGGTGTGAACACTGCCTACAAAAGAGAGGAAGCTGCTGTGGATTTATGCACAAGGATGTTTACCTTGTATTATGGATAGTAGTGGAAATCAGAAAAAAATAAACAAAAAGGGAATAATCCAATAAATGACACCTAGATCCATACATGGGAAACCATGCAACCTTCTAAAAATAATGTTTTCAAACTAGGTAAGGTCGAACACTTTGCAGAATACCATTCAGTTAAAAAGCAGGGCACGGAAGTGTGCCCTGAATGCCTGACGCAGACAGTCTGGACTGAAATTTCCCCACAGCCCCTGGAGCACTGGGCAAGAGGCGCTCACCAGGCCTAACGCTGCAGAGCTAAAGCAACCTGAGTAGAAAGCTCTGCCTCAGATTCACCAAGCCAGAGGCTGGGCCTGTGCAGTGGAGAGGACCAGAGGGCAAGGGCAGTGGAAGTCTGACCTGGCAGGAGCAGGGCAAGCAAGGGAGCTCAGGGCCTGAGGTTCAACAACTTTTTACAAAACAGTATTTGCCCATATAACCTTTAAAATTTTTTATTTTTAATAAAACTATAAATATACAGTTTTTAAAAGCAAATAATTTGATAAAGCTTATGAAAAGCAGTGGCCCTGCCCCTCCCTTGTCTCCCACATCACAATCTTTCTGTGAGTTCTTAGCCTCCTGTGGCATTTCTTTATCTCCATATTTTTAATCACTGAGTTTGCATTTGCTATTCGTGATCTTACAATTTTATGTATCAGCTGTTAGCTTCCTGCTACAAAAGATGAGCACCAACTCTCCTGATCCTCTACCTCGCCCTCCTCCCCACTCTCCAGGACTCCCCTCGCCAGCTGTGCACCTGGTACCTACACCTGATGCTGCAGCTCCATTCTTGCACAATGTTTCTGTTTCTCACAGGGAATCAGGGTCTCCCGACTGCTTTGCTTGGTGCTCTATGAACTTAGGTTGATTTCTTTCCAAACTCCTAGCCATGGGGCTGACCACTGCAGACCCACTCATCCTGACATCACCCTCCAAGCCTTTCTTGGAGCCACGCTCCAGGACCCCAGCGTCCAGCTTCCTTACCCACCCAGTGGCTCCTCTCCCTCCCTCCTGCATCTGTTCCTAGGTTCCCAGTGTTCTGGGGCCAAACAAGGAGGGGCTGGGGTGAAGCTATCCTGTGCCCCGCTTTCCGTTTAGGACAGTCCCCCAACACACGGCAGGCTCCCAGGTCACCTTCCAGGGCGGAACCAGACTGGGTAGGAGAGGGCTGAGAGGCTGACTCCTTCTCAGACAGGTTTTCCACAGCTTTCCTATGTCAACACTACCTCTACTGCCTCCCCATGTTCAGCCGCACAGTAACGCCATTCCCAAGACGTGGGGGCACTGTCTGCAACACAAGAAACTCACTTCCCAGTCCCCTCAACACACACATACAACAGATGCACACACACCACACACGCACACACCTTCCACACACAGTGTGTGCGCACCTATATACACACTCACCTGCACACACATGCACACGCATGTGTACACACAGACCTGCATGGCTAAATACACATGCACACACATGCACACTACACACACACCACACACACACTCACACGCACCTCTCAGCTTTCTAGGTTCAGATCTGCTCTGTTTGTCCATTTGCCTTTCAACTTTCAAAGTTCTGTCATCTTCTTTCTCAATTTCTTGGTGATCGAGACCATCCTGGCTAACACGGTGAAACCCCATCTCTACCAAAAATACAAAAAATTAGCCAGTCTGGTGGCGGGTGTCTATAGTCCCAGCTACTCAGGAGGCTGAGGTAGAAGAATGGCAATGGCGTGAACATGAGAGGCAGAGCTTGAAGTGAGCCGAGATGGCACCACTGCACTCCAGCCTGGGCAACAGAGCGAGACTCTGTCTCAAGAAAACAAACAAACAAACAAACAAAAACTCTAAGAAGCATATAACCAATTCAGTATTACAAGAAATAAAAGACCTCAAAGTAAATACAAATCTTCAACAAAGTGTTCACTACTACTTATTTCCCGATCTTGCTGTAGCAGAAAAACAGCCCCGCGATGGGGCTAGGAGTGGGCTCTGGCACTAACCAGCTACAGGAGATGGGTCCCTACCTGCAAAATGAAGTGGCCCTCAGAGGTCCGCACAGACCACACACAGCCCAGGGAAGGCCCACCTGTGCTTCTCCATGAGGCCTACGTTCATCGCTCTCTCTCAGGAGGGGGGAAGAGTTCTCCAAGACATGGGAATGGAAAAACCAAGTGCTTCCAAAACTACTGGCTCCCCTGGGAAACATCCACTCAGATGAGCTCTGCGCTGCTTCATCACCGCAACCCAGAATCCCACAGGGGGAAGTTGCAGGACTCACTCGACACAGCCCACCAGAGGAGAGCCCTTCTGTTCCAACCAGCTCAGTGCTCATAGCACCTCCCTTCCCACCAGCAGAAGAGGCCACAGGTGCCTATAAAAGTTCCCTGTCTGTACTGAACACAGGCCTCAGGGAATTTCCAGAATCTGCCTGCTGCAGCCTCCAGAACCCACGTGCTAGCAGGCGATGGTTCCACCTGCACTGCTTGCTCTGCCTCTCAGCCTGGCTGCCGGGGCACAGCTTGCAGGAGGTCGGGCTTGCCCCACCTCAGCACACTGGTTTATTTCCAGAACTGTAGGCTCGGTCTGAAGAGCCTACAGTTAGGCTCAGAAGAAGAATATGGACAACGCCAAAGTCAAAGAGAAAATGGGAACAGCACATAACGGGTGTTGCTTATCTGTCTGAGTCCCAGCGGCTCTTCCCTTGAGATTTTGGTGAAAATTAGATCCAGATTTGTAAGATTACGAAGTTGGCCCCAAGGCAACAGGGATTTGGATTCCTCTAAGAAGCAGGTATTACAGAAGCTTTAGTTAAAGCCACAACAGTAACTTAGCACGGAGAAGAGACTGGCTGGCTCCCCACTCCCACACCCACCCTGCTGGTAGGCTCCTCTTAGCCCCCAACGCCATGCGGACTGAGAGCAGCCTCGGGATGACCTGTGAGGCCCCTGACGTGCCCCAGCCGCACTCTCACCTCCTGCCCCGCAGCCTCCTCACTGCTCCATGGATGCACCAGGCACGTCAGACCCAAGCTTCTGCTCAAAACCCCCTTGGCCCTGCAGCCCCTTACTTACCTCCTGCACCAAGGGGCTCACACCTGTATCTCTGGCAAGACTCACACAGATGCCCCATGTCTCAGGGCTGACCTGACGGCCTATTCACATGGCACCAGGACTCCCACACCCTGCCCTTTCCTGTTTCCTCCACAGCCACTGTCAGTCCCTGACATGCCACAGAATGAACTCACTGACTAGATTTATGTTTTCGAGTCCCCGGCAAGGATGTCAGGATTCTGGCAGTGTGCCTGGGACATCACAGGCACACTGTAAACATCTGCTAAACAAATGAAGGAACAAACAAAGTATTTGTTCAAGTAATTTGTTGGTAAGAACTCTCCTCTTAGGATATTAGTCAGGGTTCCAGTCACCTGCAAGCCCAAGCACCTACATGCACGGGTCCCCACCCCCCTAAGCCATCTCTCCGAGGGGCTCCCCCTGCCAACTCCCCATGTCATCTCTCTGACCAGGGCGCTGCCCTGCTGCAGCTGATATCTCTGGAAGTCGGTGGGCAGGGCCTGCAGCACTGTCTCCTCAGGATGCACTGTGCTCAGGACCTCACAGCAGCCCAGGGCTGCCATCAAGCACACGAGGAAGGCAAGACACACTGGGAGTTCCGACCATCATCACATCAACAAGGCAGCTCTTCTTATTCTACTATTGTGAAGTTGGAAGACTTGGCTCAAATCCCAGCCCTACCACTGTCACCAAGATAACCTGAGTGAGTTACTTCACCTCGCCAAGCCTCAGGGAATAACAATCCCTATCTCAAAGGGGCACTGGGAGGATGAAGGGAGTGATTCTATGGAAGCTATCAAATCAGGGTGACTGGTACTACTTCACCAGCAACAGCAGCCATCATGACTACATTAGTTTTCCACGCAAAACTGCAAATATACAGCAAGTTCCTGCTGAAAACGTTTTGAAAATGATATTTATAAGCTTTAGAAAAAGAAAGACATCTTAAGGATAATTTTAAAAGGAGTCATCTCGAGGTAGTTTTACAAAACTAGAATTGAGACCACAGTGCATTGTCTGAGACAGGTGTGTGCTGCTGTGCACTGGCCGGTGCCAGGTCCTTTCCACAGATGTCACCCACGCACCGTGTGGCTTCAGGCATTGTGGTGCCATCACGGCCTCCGCACACACAGCCACTATCGGGCAGGGGGCACTGTCGGCACAAGAACAAAGGCGTGCAGTAGGCTCCAAGAGTGCTAACAACTGGCCCTCCAGCTCCTGCTGGTCTACATGGTCAGGTTAACTGTGAAGAAAGGTTACCAGAGAAAGAGGAAATGGCCTCTTTGAAAATCTTGGTTCCACAGAAGCAAGAATGGAAAATGCGTGTCACTCACACTACATGCTCTCGGCAGTAGTGTGACCTGAGGGAGGTTCCTCATGAGACATAAAACCAGGATCCAGGGGGAAGGCAGAGACACACGGCTTCCACTCTGCTGACACAGAAAGAGTCGTTTAGTCTAAAAATATCGCCTGTGACAGCATCATAAAAAGCACTACTCACACAGAACCACGTGGGGAGCTTCTCTCTTGTAGACAGTCCTGTAAACAGTTGAAGGAAAAAACAATTAAAATTGGAAATCACAGGCTTTCCAAAGAGAGACAGAAATCAAAATCATCTTTCACCTTAGACACCAAATTTTATCAAACCAAAGTCATCTATTAAAAAGATATGTTCATAAATCAGTTATTGGGAAGGTCAAAGACAGTTTCCCAGAGAAAGAATTCCATAAAAAGTGATTCAATTCTAAACTGAGTCTGGAACATACACGATACTGATAAAGACTTAGAGCTGCAGGGTCCCTGAACCTTGACCCACAGTCCTCAGCCTGATTGAAGTCTGGGGCACAGCTGATTCTCAAATCCCTCTGAATCTATGGGGGACGGTAAGAACGCAGGGAGAGGATACCTGACAGGATGGCCCAGGAAACCCACAGTCTCAGCTCCACCCTGAAGGGCCTTCACCTGGACCACAGGCCAAGGGTTCTCCCTGTGCAGATTGCATCAGCAGGTAAACACCGCGCAGAGACTCCTACAGACAGCCAGCCTCTGTCCAGTGATGCCCAAAGACTACAGAAACATAAGAAAGCCTGGACAGATGACCATGGTCAGCTGTGACAGAGAAAGAGTGCGACTGGGGTGACTCTCCCATCTCACTTAAAAGTCAGACAAAAGACATGAAATGAGCGTGTTCAGGCATGGAGCAGCAGGCAGCACAGGACAACGATCCCCAGAGAAGGGAAGCAAATGGGATGCATCCTACCAATGCCGCAGCTACAACCTGCGGAAAGTGCTCGGGCCACAGCACAGGAAGGGGGGATCCAGGCAAAGCCAGGGGAGTTGGAGACGGAGTTGAGAATTCAGGGAGGCAAAGGCAGAGAGGAAAGGGGAGAGATGCAACTGACATCTCTGGAAGTCGGTGGGCTGGGCCTGCAGCACCATCTCATCAGGATGCACTGCACTCAGGACCCCACAGCAGAGCAAAAGCTAGAATTAGAGGGCAGAGTACCAGAAAGGAATGCCCTGCACAGAGAAACATTCCAGAGGTCTGTGGTGGATTCCCTAGAGTCTCTGCCTGGACATGAATGGGCACATGTGAGTGAGTTAACTACCGCAGGCCGGGGGGAAGAACCGATAAAAAGAAAAAGTACGGACAATAGCTATGGCTCACACAGTTCTGGGAAGAGTTCATACTCCCAACAACTAGACTGCAGGAGCCTTGCAGTACAGGGGACACCACCACGGGGAGCACTGGGAAGGGCACTGCCTCAGTAACAGGGCTGCATGGGCAGCAGAGTAAGCTGGGGTACTGAGAGGTGACAATATGCTAGCAGCCCTCACTCTCAGCGCCTCCTCGGCCAGCCTCGGCGTCCACTCAGGCAGTGCTTGAGGAGCCCTTCAGCCTGCCAGGGCACCGTGGGAGCCCGTCTCTGGGCTGGCTGAGGCCAGAGCCTCCTCCCTCTGCTTGCAGGGAGGTGTGGAGGGAGAGGCACCGGCGGGAACCGAGGCTGCATGCGGCACTTGGGGGCCAGTGCGAGTTCCAGCAGGGGTGGGCGCAGGCTTGGCGGGCCCTGCACACACAGAGTGGCCGGCCAGCGCCCCGGCCCAGGGTAGTGAGGGGCTTAGCACACGGACCAGCAACTGCGGAGGTTGCGCCGGGTCCCCCAGCAGTGCCGGCCCGCCAGCGCTGCACTCAAATTCTCCCTGGGCGGGCCTTAGCTGCCTCCCAGCAGGGCAGGCCTCTGGACCTGCGTCGCACCATGTCTGAGCTCTACCCCCTCCCCCTCCCCCCCATGGGCTCCTGCGAGGCAGAGCCTCCCGATGGGTACTGCCCCCTGCTCCATGGCGCCCGGTCCCATCAACCACCCAAGGGCTGAGGAGTGCAGTCGTGGCTCGGGACTGGCAGGCAGCTCCGCTTGCCGCCCCGGTGCAGGATCCACTAGGTGAAGCCAGGTGGGCTCCTGAGCCGGATGGGGACTTGGAGAACTTTTATGTCTACCTAGAAGATTGTAAATACACCACTCAGCACTCTGTGTCTAGCTCAGGGTTTGTAAATACACCAATCAGTACTCTGTGTCTAGCTCAAGGTTTGTAAATACACCAATTGGTACTCTGTATCTAGCTAACTCTGTATCTAGCTAACATAGTGGGGACTTGGAGAACTTTTCCCTCTAGCACTGTGTCTAGCACTGTGTCTAGCTCAAGGATGGTAAACACACCAATCGGCACTCTGTCTAGCTCAGCACTCTGTCAAAACGGACCAATCAGCTCTCTGTAAAATAGACCAATCAGCTCTCTATAAAATGGACCAATCAGCAGGATATGGGTGGGGTCAGATAAGGGAATAAAAGCAGGCTGCCCCAGCCAGCAGTGGCAACCCACTGGGGTCCCCTTCCACACTTTGGAAGGTTTGTTCTTTCGTTCTTTGTGATAAGTCTTGCTGCTGCTCACTCTTTGGGTTCACGCTGCCTTTATGAGCTGTAACACTCACCACAAAGTGTGCAGCTTCACTCCTGAAGCCAGCGAGACTACAAACCCACCGGGAAGAACGAACAACTCCAAATGCGCTGCCTTTAAGAGCTCTACCGGGAAGATCTGCAGCTTCACTCCTGAAGCCAGCGAGACCACAAACCCACCGGGAAGAACGAACAAACTCCGGACACACCATCTTTAAGAATTGTATGGCCGGGCGCGGTGGCTCAAGCCTGTAATCCCAGCACTTTGGGAGGCCGAGACGGGCGGATCACGAGGTCAGGAGATCGAGACCATCCTGGCTAACACGGTGAAACCCCGTCTCTACTAAAAAAAAAAATACAAAAAACTAGCCGGGCGAGGTGGCGGGCGCCTGTAGTCCCAGCTACTCGGGAGGCTGAGGCAGGAGAATGGCGTAAACCCGGGAGGCGGAGCTTGCAGTGGGCTGAGATCCGGCCACTGCACTCCAGCCTGGGCGACAGAGCGAGACTCCATCTCAAAAAAAAAAAAAAAAAAGAACTGTAACACTGACCATGAGGGTCCGCAGTTTCATTCTTGAAGTCAGCGAGGCCAAGAACCCACCAATTCCAGACACAGTACTACACTAGGCGATGCTTAACAAAGTCAGCAACAAGCCGCCAAAAAATCTGAACTTTCCAAGTAACTTAAATGCATTCCAAAATATACTTCAAAATATTTTAAAAGAATACAGAGTCCAACAATACAAAGTTGACAATGTCTTTTCATCCATCCAAAACTGAGTAGGTATGCAAAGAAGCACAAAAATATATCTCATAATAAGATTGGTTAGTCAGTAAGATACAAACCCAGTAATTATACACACAGAGATCATTAGTACACAAAGACATTAAAATAGCTATTATGCAGTTTAGGACGTAGAGGCGGGCAGATCATTGAGGTCAGGAGTTCAAGACCAGCCTAAGCAACATGGTGCAATCCCATCTCTACTAAAAATACAAAAATTAACCAGGCATGGTGGTGGTCGCCTGTAATCCCAGCTACTTGGGAGGCTGAAGCAGGAGAACTGCTTAAACCCAGGAAGTGGAGGCTACAGTGAGCCAAGATCATGTCACCGTTTGAATAAATAAACAAATAAATAGGCCACATGCAGTGGCTCATGCCTGTAATCCCAGCACTTTGGGAGGACGAGGCGGGTGGATCACAAGGTCAGGAGATCGAGACCATCCTGGCTAACATGATGAAACCCCGTCTCTACTAAAAATACACAAAAAAAATTAGCCAGGCGTGATGGTGGGTGCCTGTGGTCCCAGCTACTCAGGAGGCTGAGGAAGGAGAATGGTGTGAACCCAGGAGGTGGAGCTTGCAGTGAGCCGAGATGGTGCCACTGCACTCCAGCCTGGGCGACACAGCGAGACTCCATCTCAAAAAATAAATACATTGCATATGTAGAAGACAATACAGGAAAGCATAAAATGCTAAGGACAGACAAGAAAAGTATTTTTAAAACACACAAATCAAGTATGCAGAGATGAAAAATGTATCTGAGATTTTTAAAAATATGCTGACTGGGATTAACACCATATTAGACCACAAAAGAAAAGATCAGTCAATGTACAGACAGAAAAATCTGTGCAGGCAGAAACTACCTAAAATAAAACACAGAAAGATTCTCTACTCCCAAAAGACAAAAATGTATGTGTAATTGGAGACCCAGAAGCAGGGGATGAGACAAGCCAAAAACATATTTTAAAAAATAATGACAAAAGGCAGGGCAGAGTGGCTCAAGCCTGTAATCCCAGCACCTTGAGAGCCCAGGAGTTTGAGACCAGCCTGGATAACATAGTGAGATTCCATCTATACAAAAACATTTTTAAAAATCAGCCAGGCATGGTGGCACACATCTGTAGTCCAGCTACTCAGGAGACTGAGGTTGGAGGATCACCTGAGCCCAGGAATTCAAGTCTACTCTGAACTGTGATTGCACAATTACACTCCAGCCTGGATGACAGAATGAGGCCTTGTCTCTAAAACAGACCAAAAAAAAAATTACAAAACGTTTTCAAAAATGGATGAAAATTTAAGCCCATATATAGGTTCAGAAAGGTCAACAAACCCCAACTAGAAATAAATAAATAAATAAATAAATAAATAAATAAATAAACTAAACCAAGGCACGTCATAATCAAATTATGTTAAAAAAAAAAAAATCTTATAAAGGCAGCCAGAAAAAAAGAAACATTATGGCAAGAGCAGCTAAAAATCTACTCATTTGCTGCTCTTGCCACAGAAAAACAAAACAAATAAAAAATGGATACCTATGTGAGATGATGGATATGTTAATTTGCTTCACTACAGGAACCTTTTTATTATCTGCATTTTATCATATTGTGTACCTTAGATATACCTTTTTATTATCTGCATTTTATCATATTGTGTACCTTAGATATACACAATATAATTTTTTAAAATAGGAAACCATGTACAGAGACAAGCACAGACAGGGTGAACAGAGAACTTTTCAGAAACAGTGCAAGTCAGAAGCCAATTGAATTCTATGTCTAAAGTAATGAAAGAAAAGGCTACCGACCTGGAAAACTAAACATAGAAAAAATAACTTTCAAATATAAAAGTAAAAAGAAGACTTTTTCTAACAAAAAAAAGCTAAAATAATTCATTATCCAACATACCTGAACTACAAATAATATTAAAAGAAGTACAAAATACAAAAGGAAAATAATACCAGAAGGAAATCTGGATCTACAACAAGAAGTGAAAACCGTTGAAACAGAAAATATGTAAAATATAAAAGCCTCTTTTTCTTAATTTTTTAAGATTGTTTTCAAATAGACTATGTAAAGCAAAAAAAAAAAAAAAAAGCAATGTATTGTGGGGTTTATGACAATGTCGAAGTGAGGTGATAAGGGCATAATGTAATAGCCAGAAGTGAGAGAGAGTATACTTTTGTAATGTTCTTACACCATATGTGAACTGGCACGATATTACTTGCAGATGACTATGGTAGGTTAAGGAAATATACAACAAATCCTAAAGCAACCTCTAAAAACACAGAGATAAAGCTAATAAGCTGCAACCCAATGTCCTCAGGTTTTCAGGCATACACTGTAAAAGTATCCACTTGTAACTGCTGGATCTTGAGTTGTTTAAGAAAAGTTCCAGGAAGAAGCCCAGTGCTGGCAAAACAAAACCAATTAGATCCAGAGAGGCCTCAGTTGGAGATGAACTTTGGCAAACTCTCCTCATTACCATACTAAAAACTCCGCTAAAATAAGAGAAGAGCTTATTTGCCATTGTGTATACACCTGTGATGTATGTAGAAGCATGATTGACAACTGTGCCTGTGCTGCCTTGACTGTACCTTCTACACACAATGATTCAGCTAATGAGCTTAAAAATGGTGTTTTCAGCGTTGTTCAGGGAGGCGCTGCTTTGGAGAATTATCCCTGGTGTCCTCCTTACTTGTTGCAATTTTAGATTCACTTGTTAAATCCTCCTTGGTTGAGCTTGTTGTACTATTGGTGGCCAAGCAATTGAACCCACCCATTGTGTGGGCAACAAAGCTAGTAAAGGTAATAAAACTGATCATAAAAAGTACTCAATCCAAAATAAGGAAGAATGAGAGGAAATGGGACTCTAATAACAAGTGGGAAAAATTGAAATCCAATAGCAAAAAGACAGTTTTATATCCAACCATATCAATAATCACATTAAATACGAATGGTCAAAACATCCCAATTAAAATGTACTTTTTAAGACTCGATAAAAAAAAACAAGACCACACAATAAGCTATTTGTAAGAAACCCACTTTAAATATAAACATACACATAGGTTAAAAAAAAAAGGATGGGGAAAAATGTGCCATGTTAACTCTAATAAAAAAAAAAGCTGGAGTGACCATATTAATATCAGAAAAAGTAGATTTCAGGGTACATAATATTACCACAAGTAAATAAGGGCATTATATAATAATTAAGGGGTCAGTTTATCAAGAGAAAATAATAACCCTAAATGTTCACACACCTAATAAAGAGCTTAAAAATATATAAAGCAACCCCCTACCAGATAGATAAATCCACAATTATAATGGAAGCTTCCTACACTTCTGTTTCAATAAGTGATTTTGTAAAAACCTACACAGAAGATCAGTAAGGGATACAGGAGACCCAAATAACATTATCATCCAACATTATTAAACTGACATTTATAGAACACCCCATACAATTATAACAGAATATGCCTTTTTCTCAAGTGGTCATGAGATATTTTCAAAGGTAATATTCTGAAAATTTTGAAAAATTTCAATAAAACTTTAAAGGAATAAAAAAAATGCTTCCTGACCACAATGGAATTAAATTAGAAATCAGGAACAAAAAAGTATTTGGGAAATCTACCAAATACTTGGAAAATAAATAGCACATGTCTAAATAACATATGGGTCAAAGAAAAAAACACAATGGAAATTAGAAAGCATTTTGACCTGAATAAAAATGAAAACACTACATATCAAAATACGTGGGAGGCAGTAAAAGCAGTACCAAGAGGGAGATTCATAGCACTAAATGATTGTATTAGGGGAATGAAAGGTCTCAAATCCATTACTTAAGCTTACTAAAACAGAGCAAAGTAAGCAGAAGAAAGGAAATAAAGAATAGAAATCTACAAACTGAAAAGCCATTTTAAAAATCCTTCTGCAAGAGACTAAAGTGGGAAGATCACTTGAAGCCAGGAGTTTGAGACCAGCCTGGGCAACACAGCAATACCTACTCTCTACAGAAAAAAATTCTGTTACATTAGCCAGGCGTGGTAGATGGTGGAACATCCCTGTAGTCCTAGCTACTCGAGAGGCGGAGGCAGGAAGATCACTTGAGCCAAGGAGTTCAAGGTTACAGAGCAAGCCTCTGTCTCTAAAAATATATAAATAGAAGTAAAAAATACAGAAAATTAATGAAACCGAAAGTTGGTTCTTTAACAACGCGAACAATATTGATAAACATCTAGCTGCACTGACCAAGAAAAAAGAGGGAAGGCCGAAATTACTAATATCAAGAATGAGAAATAGAACATTATACAGACACAAAAGATATTATAAAGACAATTAGGTCAAACCACAATGTGATACCACTTCACACCAGAATGGCTATAATCAAAAAAGTCTAACGGAAGTGTTGATGAGGACCTGGAGAAACCGGCAACCTCATACATCGCTGGTAGAAATGAAAAATGGCGCTGGTGGAAATGAAAAATGGTGCTGCTAGGGTGGAAAACAGTCTGGCAGTTCCACAAAAAGTTAAACACAGAATCACCATAGGACAGCAACTCCCCTCCCAGGTACAGACCCAAAAGAATTAAAAATACAGATTTAAGCAGATACTTGTTTCTAACAGTGCTATTCACAACAGCCAGCACGGGGAAACAACCCAAATGTCCATCAGCAGATGAATGGATAAACACGTTTGGTATAGCCATACAATGGAGTATTCTGCAGACATCAAAAGGAATGAAGTACGGCACGTGTTACAGATGAACCTCCAAACGGGGCTAAGTCAAAGAACCCAGACATAAAAGGTTATATATTGCATTATCTCTTCAGATGAAATATCTAGAACAGGCAAGTCCACAGAGACAAAAAGCAGGTTAGTGGTTTCCAGGGCATAAGGAAAGGGGGAGACTAGGAGTGATTACTTAATGGGTGGGAGGTATTCCTCTGTGGTAACAAAAAAGTTTTGAAAACGTCTGAAACTGGGTACTAGCTGTACAACATTCTGAATGCACCAAATTGTACACTTTAAAATGGCTAATTGCATTTTAAGTGAATTTCACTTCAATAAATAAATAAATACAATAAGCGGATGCTATGAACTACTCTGCATGTCAGTAAATCTGCCAACTTAGATGGAGCAAGTTCTTACAAGAATCAAATCATCGAAACTCACTCAAGGAGAATTAAATAATCCTCTATATATACTGAAGAAACTGCATTCAAGATAAAACCTTCCCACAAAGAAAAAAGCTGACTGAGATGACTTCGCAGGTGAATTCTATAAAATATTCAAGGAAGAAATAATATCAATTTCTTACTAACTCATCTAGAAAACTGAAGATGAGAGAATACTTCCCAATTCATTCTATAAGGCAAGCATTAACATGCTACAAAATCAGAAAAAGACACAGAAGAAAATACATCAATATTCCTCAGAAATATAGATGCCAAAATTCTTAAATTTTAGCATATAAAAATCCAACAATATAAAATAAATACTGCAGATAAAATGGGTTTTAACCCAGAAATGCAACGGGCTTACTATTGTTTTTTAAAACAATCAACGTAATTCACCATATAAACAAAAAAGAAACACCACATGATCATCTTGATATAGAGAAAACACTTGACAAAATTCAGCATTAACTCATGATAAAAATCCTCAGCAACCTGGGAATTTAAGGACTCTTTCTGAACCTGATAAAGGACCTCCAGTTGAAACATACAGCTAACAGTATACACAGTGGTGAAAACTGAATGCTTACCCCTAAATTCAGGAACAAAGTTACACTGTCTCCTCCAAGCACTTCCTTTAACAAGATACCAACTTCTACAAGTTGATCTATCAATTCAGTGCAACCCCAATCAAAACCTGAACTAATCTAATTCTAGAATTTGTATGAAAATACCGAGGAAATAAACCAGCCAAAGAACTCTGAAAAAGCGAACAAAATGGGAGGGCTTATACTGCCCGATTTCAAGATTTATTATAAAGCTGGTTATAAAGATAAATAAATTGACCCATGGAATAGAGTACAGTCCAGAAATAGTCTGCACACAGTATTAACCATGTTTTTCCTTTTTTATATCTGATGCTTTGACATCCAGGGCCTTGCTGACCCTGGAGGGACTGCCCTCCAAGCGTTAGCCAATTCCTAGAAATAGCAAACAACCCACCCTGGAGTGTACCTTTCAAATATAAACCCACCAATCCAGAGCCCACACCCCAACCACCTCCTCCCACATGGGGCCACTCCCCACCTGCCCCAACCACCCAAGGCCAGGCACCAGACAACTAGGGACAGACTCTACACCCAAGGGCCTGCTGAAATGATTCAAACTGCCACTCCTAAGCCTGCTCCCCGTGCCTCAACCATTCCTCCCGTGGAGACCACAGTGAGACCTTCCCTGCCCACATTGTCCCCTTGCTGCCTCTGCCTCTTAACCTACCCGGTGCTTCCCATGTGGCCCTGCCTGGCAGCCGTGCTCCTGTTTCCAGGGAGCTGTGGGTACAAACACTTTCTTCCTTCATGACAGTCATTTCTATGTCTCATGTCTTAGCACACTGGATTAAAACAAATCCCAGATATCCTGAAAACACACACATACGAACAAGTGATTTTGACAAAGTTTCCCACGCAACTTAATGAGGAAAAGATCATCTTTTCAAGAAATGGTGCTAGAACAACTGGAAATTATATTTTTAAAAAACAAGAAAAGAACCTTGACGTTTTCTTTGCATCCAATATAGAATTAATTCAAAATAGATCATAGACTTAAATGTAATAGTCAAAACTATAAAGCTTGTAGAAGAATGAAGAAGAGAAAATCTTAAAGACCTTCAATTTCACAAAGAATTATTAAGCATGATACAAACGGCATGAACTACGAAAGACAAAAACTGATGTTGGAGGTTACCAAATTTTAAAACTTTTCATCTTCAAGTCACTGTTATAAAAATGAAAATCAGGCTACAGACTGAGAGAAAATATTTGAAAAACACATACCCCATAAAAGACTGTATCCAGAATAGATACAGAAAAAATTCTCAAAGCTCAATAAGAAAATAAACAAGCCAGTTTTTTAAATGAGCAAAATATTTGATCAGGTACTTCAAAGAAAATATACAGATGGCAAATAAGCACATGAAAAGATGATCTGGCCGGGAAAGCGCAACACATGCTTTCCAGACCAGCCAGGCCAGCCGTGGGAGCCACACGCGGGTCACTGTCCTCCACATCCTGAATGCCGTGGTGGAAGGCACTGGAAACACAGGCAGGCTTCAAGCGGGACACACAAACATCAGGAAAGGTCGGCACCGTCTGCGACACAGGGACAGATGGACATGCCTAGCGGGATCATGGGCCCGCAACCCACTGACAGGGGAAAGCAGGGGATGCGGCATGTGAGCAGGGCCAGGCAGGATGCTGCCAACGCTCCTTGAGCACAGAGGTCCGGGGCATGAGCACCCAAGATGCAGTGGAGCAAGCCCCACCTGGAGTTCCAACCACACCGGTCTCTTCTGGGCTCTAGCCACAGGCCCCTGGGTATTGGACCTGGGCCTCTGCTCCCCTCCTAGGTGAGCCCACCCAGTCCATAGCCATGCTCTCTTTCTCTACTGATAATTTCCTAAATTAATCTCCTTGCCCCTGCTGTCCCCCATGAGCTCCCATATCCACTGCCTACCTGGCCAAGCCACTTGGACGTCTATAACCTAAAGTCCAAGACCAAATCATTAACCCCTCCCACCTTGGACCTGACCCTCCCCAAGTTATCCCCCCTGAGTTGTTCAGGCCCCTCGGAGTCAGGTCGGAGTCCTCCCTCCAGTCCTGTTGGTGGCCTCAGCACATATGACATCTCAGCAGGCCTAACCACACTGCCTGGGTACCTGCGGCCTCCGTACCAAACCTGCGCCCCAGTGCCTTCCCCACAGCCAGGGTGAGCCTGTGCTGTGGGGTCTGGGGCCATGCTGTCCACTGCCCTGAGGGTGACACCTGACCTCCTAAGGGGGCCTGCCCTCCTGACCTCATCTCCTGCACTGGCTTCCTCACCCCAGCTGCCCCCCGCCTCCTTTCCTTTCCTCCATCAGTTCTTTGCCCCATGCACGCCTCCTGCCTAGACACATGCCTGGTTCCCTCCTGCCACCCAGTTCCAGCACCTCCTCCTCAGAAAGGTCTCCCTTGCCCACCTTCCAGGCAGCCCCTCAGTCGCTCCTGCTCAGCCTCCCTGCTCTCCGTCTAGCATGTGCCTGCTGTGTTTGTAAGTCACTTTCTTTGGTTGTGGGCCCTCTCCCCGCCCACTAGAAATAAGGCCCATGGTAGTAAGAACCTTGCCTGTGTGTCCCCTGCCACTCCGAGACTGGGAAGAGCATTGTGGAGGCAGGCCCCTAGCAGAGGCTTGATGGAGAGAGGACAGGCAGGCACTGCCCCCAAAGTCTTCTCCCTAAGTGGCAGGTCCTGAAGGAGAATGGGGCATTAAGGACAAGCTTGCTGTGAGGCCCAGGGCACCTGTGCCTCCACATCTGTGGGCACTCTTCCTTTTCTAAAAATCACAGAATGAAATAAGATTTATTGGACAAGGGAAAGGGAAAACCCTGAACCTACCACAGGACACTTATAATTCAATTCATCAGGAAAAAAGCCACCATCAGAAACTGTCTGATCAGAAGTCATCTGCTCAGAGTTCAGGGTGCTTCCCAAGCGCAGGCTGCAGGTGGAAGCTACCACAGACCACGCCCAGCCAATGTGCCGCAGCCCAGGGCCCAGGCTCTGGCATTGCCCCTGGTTTGCAAACACACCCTAGCATCGCAGGGGAAATCACACAGCCACGACAGAATTTCTTCATTAGAAAGATATTTTTAAAACACAGCCAGTAATAAGGCAAAAAAAAAAGAAAAAAAGCAAAATGTTATACCTTCTGCAGATTTAACCATGATACAAACTGCCATACTTACGGCTCGAAACAGTTTATTTGAGCTATTATCTGTAACTTTCATCATTTAAGTTATAGAGGAAGTTCATGGAGTACTGTAGTATCCCAATGACAGCATCTCCTGAGAGTCAGTGCCTCCCTTACAGAGAGGCTGTCTTGTCCTCCTGCCACCCACTTTCTCAGACCAGAGCAGCCTCACAGCCCAACAGCCTGAAAACAATAGCAGACAAAGTGCCACTCCAACTGAGGGAGGGCGGGTTCTCTTTTAGATCCCACTGAGGCACCGCACCCTTGCTGTTCCCCATCACCGCCCACACGTCTACATGTCTCACGCCGCTTCTCATTCTCACACTTACGGTGACACCGCTAACACCTCACATCAGTTTTAATGTTCGTGTTACAGAACAGCCTGGCCTGCCACCATGAAGGCAGCGAGATTCCCAGCTGTCCCCACCTCGCCTGGCAGGGGCAAGGCTGGGACTCCTTCCAACATGCAGTGTTGGCTTCTGGGGCTGCCCCATTGGGAGAGGATGAGCAAGCAGAGAGCAGAAAGCAGCACAGTGCGGGCAGCCCCCAAGCACCACCCTGTGGAGTGTTTTAGCCCACCACTTCCAAAGACTGCATTCTCATGACTCAGGGTAACACTGGGTGAGGGGTGGGTCACAGCTGGACACCCCTGGAAATGCAGCTCCTAGGAATTTGCTCATAGGTTCCATTTTTGCTACATGTGTTAACAGGAGATCAAACTTCAACAGATCTCAATAAAGGAAGATGAGCAAATGCTATGTTTTTAACTAAGACTTAAATAGGCCACAGCAAGGATCTGACTTCAGGAGGGGAACAGCCTTGACTCTGAATTTCTCCAGATCTAGGGGACAGAGTGTCTCATTAACTCACCCCCTCCAGGTGAGTGAATTGAGAGTTTTACAGTGCCAACAAGAAGCAGGATGTGAGGGAGCTAGAGTTTAAAACAGCTTATGATGGAAAAGGACAGGCAAGGAAGATTCAACTTAATTCCTATCACAGAATCCATCAGTAATCACCATTTCTATTATAAATAATTACCACCCTCAGTGATGGTCTTAGCGGAAAGAAGAAGGAAGCAGTCAGCAGGTGGACTTCTTTACTCCTCCACCTCAAAAGTGGCATGGCCATGACATGACTGACAAGACCAGGAAATGCAGATCCCACAGACCCTTAGCTGGACCCCCGGCCTGTCATCCAACCTGCGTGTTGTGCCAGCTGTGCTCCCTTGCTGGGACAGCAGCCAGCCCCTTCCCTCCTTCCAGACACTCGACAGCAAGTTTCCTCCATTTAGACGTTCAGCCTCTGCCCACAGTGTGTATTTTTTATTTCACTTTCCTATTTAAGATAGATCATACTTCAGGTATGTGTGAATACAGATACATATACCCATGTTTCAATCTTATAAAATTACATTGATGGGCTTTACTCACTATCAACTTGTAATGATTTATAAAATGATTTTTGTTTCAATGTTAGCACATGAACTTATTAAAAATTTAAAATTCACTATTTTTACTTTTCTTTTTCCGGAATGGATCACTCTCATTATCAGAACTGGACACAGGAAGTCTGTCTGGCCTCTCACCAGGGTAGTGAAGTTGCCTAAAATGTATCTGCTACACTCTCTAGACAACTGCCCATATGATCACCAATCCCTGATGGAGAATCAGTTCTGCAGAGCCCTGCCCCAGAGCCTCCCTCGACAGCAGGCCGCCAGGCCGCAGACAGCAGGCCGTGTGCTCAGAGCCACTCTCCAGGACGCCTGTGTCCCCCCAGTTGCCAAACACATGCCAGCTCTCTGTGCAGAAAGCTGGAAAGAACAGAAAAGTCCAAAAAATATCTGTAAAAGCATCTCCACTTCCCAGATAGAAATGATGATAGCAGCAGAGTGTATTTTCTTTCTTCTAGTACTTTCTTATTATTGCATTTACCTACATACTTTTTTTTTTTTTTTTTTTTTTTTTGAGACAGAGTCTTGCTGGGTCTCTTAGGCTAGAGTGCAGTGATGCGGTATCAGCTCACTGCAACCTCTACCTCCCGGGTTCAAGTGATTCTCATGCCTCAGCCTCCCAAGGAGCTGGGACTACAGGTGCGTGCCACCATGCCTGGCTAATTTTTTTTTTTTTAATATTTTCAGTACAGACGGGGTTTCACCATGTTAGCCAGGATGGTCTCAATCTCCTGACCTCATGATCCACCCGCCTCGGCCTCCCAAAGTGCTGGGATTACAGACGTGAGCCACTATGCCCGGCTACATTTATCTATATGCATTTTTAAAACAAAAATGACATCACACATATGTTTGCTAAGAAAATGTAGTAAATCTGTATCTGTAGTATTTGTAGAAAATATTTATAACAGGTTGTTTTTAGCCTTTTAACAATATTTATTAATAGTCAAAGAAAATTGTCAATGATAGGCCAGGTGCTGTGGCTCAAGCCTGTAATCCCAGCACTTTGGGAGGCCGAGACAGGTGGATCACAAGGTCAGGAGATCGAGACCATCCTGGCTAACATGGCGAAACCCCGTCTCTACTAAAAAATACAAAAAACTAGCCAGGCGAGGTGGCAGGTGCCCATAGTCCCAGCTACTCAGGAGGCTGAGGCAGGAGAATGGCGCAAACCTGGGAGGTGGAGCTTGCAGTGAGGTGAGATCCGGCCGCTGCACTCCAGCCTGGGTGACAGAGTGAGACTCCGTCTCAAAAAAAAAAAAAAAGAAAAGAAAATTGTCTATGAAAATCTCTATTATTTAAGATTATCTGGATTGCTTTTACGCTTAGAAAAACACTTCTGCATTTCAAAGATCAGGTTAATATTCACATGATTCTTCTCCAACAACAAAAATATATATTATTTATCCTATGAGTATAAAAGTGATATACATTCATTTAGGAAAACTTAGAAAATTCAGAAATGTGTGAAAACAAATAGCAGAGTGACCTCAGCTCTCAGCGACAGATGCTGTAAGCCTTTGGTTGTACCTCTACACACACATACACATGCACACATATATCCACTTACATTTTATGTCACGTAGGCCATTTTTACCTATACTACTGATTTAGGTGCCAATATACTGGATACATTTTTTTCATGTCATGGATCATTCCTATAAACACTAATTGCTGTCTAATATCTCATTGTGTTGTGAAGCACAATAACTGATTTACTAAATCCTTTATTACTGGGTATTTGGGTTGCTTCCAATTGTTAATTATTTAAATTACTGCTGTAGTGAACATACTCCGTACATAAATTTAGTGCTTATCTGATTATCTCCTGAAGATAAAGCCATAAGAGCAGAATTTTCAGCCAGAGTGCATAAATATTTTTAGAGCTTCTCATACACTTGAACAAAGAGCCCCCCCAGAAGCTTGCTTCCCTACAGTCGTCCTCTGAGACACACGAAGTGACTTCAGTTTCTGTGATTTCTTGCCAAAACTCTACCTTATCAACCTTCTCAAAACACATGCAGATGAGATCGTGAAAGAACGACGCACATACATTTGCTTAATCAACAGTAAGACTCAGTCCCCTCCCTATCTATGGACCTCTGTGAAATTTGACAGGAAAATGACAAAGTGGACCAAATGGAGCACATGGAGCATGAAAAGAAAGTGGTACCAGTAGCTTCTGGTCAAAGCTCAACAGATTTAAGCAAATACATTTAGATAAGAAATTCTGATGTCTTTAATATTAGAATAACTTTTAAATGAACCTAATAATAATCAAGTCATTTAATAATAATTAAATTGAGGTGAGGAGCTGTGGAAATCATTGTGAACTTGGGACCACAAAAGGCTTATTTCCAGTTCTCTCACCAAAAATGGTCTCCACAAATACTCATGGTCAGTCCTGCAGTCAAGAGTTTAGACCTTTTTTTTTTTTTTTTTGAGATGGAGTCTCACTCCGTTGCCCAGGCTGGAGTATAGACAGTGGCGCAATCTTGGCTCACTGTAACCTCCACCTCCCAGGTTCAAGTGATTCTTATGCCTCAGTCTCCCGAGTAGCTGGGACTACAGGTGCCTGCCACCATACCTGGCTAATTTTTGTATTTTTAGTAGAGAGGGGGTTTCGCCACATTGGCCAGGCTGGTCTCGAACTCCTGGCCTCAAGTGATCCTACTGCCTCGGCCTCCCAAAGTGCTGGGGTTACAGGCATGAGCCATCCCACCCGGCCTCAAATACAACTTTCTATATGTGCAAACATTATTGGCCAAGTAGCTGCTTCTGCAACTTGAGGCAAGAAAAAATCAGAGGGCCTGACACAGTGTTCTGACCAGAAAGCAAGGTACCTTCAAACATCTGGGGCAGCACAGGGCAGCACAAAGTGGCAGCTGAAAGGGCCCCCACACCCAGCCAAGCTGTGGCCATCCTGGCATTGGAGAGAATAAGTAATATTCTTGTTTAAGTTTGAAACAGGAGCTCAGATTGAACTCAAGGTCCAAATCATCTTAGAACATGCAACCAAGTCACCTGTCCTAGACCAACTGGTCTAAAACATGAAGCCTGCACCCTGCTGATCAGGGTGCAAGTGCTGAGCTGCTGGACGTTAACCGCACCAGAGAGATAAGAGAAGCATCCATCAAAACCATTGCAATCCTACAAAGGTAAAGGTACAGAGGTGATGGAGAATTAAACTACAGTGCAGGTGTTTTCAAAACGCTAAACAATCATTGTATTTCTGAATATTTTTACTGCTAAGGCATTTAACAGAATAATTTACTCACACTGCTTAAATCGTTTTTAAAAATTGATTGGTATATGTTTTTATTTTTTAATTTATTTTTTATTACTTTTTTATTATACTCAAGTTCTGAGATACATGTGCAGAACGTGCAGGTTTGATAAGAGTGGATAAAGAAAATGTGGTACATATATACCACAGAATACTATGCAGCCATAAAAAAGAATGAGTTCATGTCCTTTGCAGGGACATGGATGAAGCTGGAAACCATCATTCTCAGCAAACTAACACAGGAACAGAAAACCAAACACCGCATGTTCTCACTCATAAGTGAGAGTTGAACAATGAGAACATATGGGCACAGGGAGGGGAATATCACATACTGGGGCCTGTCAGGGGATCGGGGGTAAGGAGAGGGAGAGCATTAGGAGAAATACCTGATGTAGATGACGGGTTGATGGGTGCAGCACACCACCATGGCACATGTATACAGATGTAACAAACCTGCATGTTCTACACATGTATCCCAGAATTCAAGCATCATATTTTTAACATATTTTTGAGCCCTAAATAAAGTACAAGCAGCAGTGAGTATTCCTTTTTAGGCACAAAGGACCGGTGGATGTTAAAGACCTCTGCAGTTGTCCTGCTGGCTTATCTCTGGCGGGCCATTTGTTGATGCCTTCTCTACTCGTCCCTCAGGCTAGAACAGGTTTCCACTTACTCTTATTGGCTTTGCAAGTTGGTAGGTAATGATTTTGCCTATAGAGGTTCAAAAATCTGGCAATCTTTTAGTTTCCATATTTGGTGTTCATGACGTAGTATGTGTATTAGTCCATTCTCGCACTGCTATGAAGAAATACCTGAGACTGGGTAATTTATAAAGAAAAGAGGTTTAATTGACTCACAGTTCCATATTGCTGGGGAGGCCTCGGGAAACTCAGAATCATGGCAGAAGGCAAAGGAGAAGCAGGCACCTTCTTAACAGGGTGGCAGGATGGAGAAGTGCCAGATGCTTATAAAACCCTCGGATCTCGTGAGACTCACTCATTGTCACGAGAACAGCATGGGGGAAATCATCCCCATGATCCAGTTACCTCCACCTGGTCCCGCCCTTGACATGTGTGGATTTTGGGTAATAGGGATTACAATTCAAGATGAGATCTGAGTGAGGACACAAAGCCTAACCATATCCGTATGTCTTGGAGACGACACACTAAAAACCCTCTGCCCATATCTGCCGCCAGGTATGGCTTGTTCTCACTACTCAGTTCCTCAGTTGTCTTCTTTTAACTCTCTCAGTGATGGCCCCTCTGGCCTCCCTGAGAACATTTGCTGTTCTGTCCTTCATCCCCAAGAGCGGCCCCAAGTCACTCACATCCACTGAGAAGCCCCTTCCCAACTGCCTCAGCCCTAATTCTGAGGTAAAGCCAACCTTGCTGCAAGGTGAGGATTACGAATGGTCAGCCAGATACAGCTAAGTTAATCATACAACATGGCTTATTCCCTGAATTCAGCCAGGCCAGATTTAACCCAAGACAGAACTTTCTCACACACTGACCTCCCATCCCATTAGCTGGACTCTAGATTTGCTGCTTGGCCCTGCTTAGCACAAGTCCCACACAGTTTGCACTTCTTTATTTTACAGAGCATCTTGATATCAGATGAATAAACAGCTCTGCGCTGCTGTTCTTTTCCAAACTTTGTTGGCCAGTCTTGTGCTTTTATTTAATTGTGACATTGAGAAGCAGTTCATCAATTTTCATAAAATATCCTGTGGCAATCACATTCATTTTTTGAAAAGTGTTCATTATAAAACATAGGACGCAGATGACATCCGTGAGAATGGCAAAGTAATAACCACTAACAGCTTACCTCTCCATAAAAGCAATGAGAACACTGGCAAAATTGTCACAATTAACTTTTTAAGAGCTCTGGAAATTCATCAAAGGCTTGCAGCAATCCAAGGATCACTGATTCAGGAAAAACAACTGGACCTTAGTAAGAACAGTGAGCTTTGTGGCATTTTAACTTACCCTACTTCCCTTCCCTTCCTGCGAGCTGCATCCGAGCCTTGAAAACCAAGAGCCCAGCAATCAATGAGAACCAGCAGCCTGGCGGGCATGGAAGGGGCAGAACAAGACAGGAGTCTTTCGAAGCTGTAAACACCTACCTTTAAAAAAGAAGCCAGATCTCAATTCGATAACCTAAACTTCCATCTTAAGAAATTAGTAAAACAAGAGAAAACTAAACCCAAAGTAAGCAGAGGGAAGGAAACAACAAATACTATGGCAACAAGAAATTAAACACAGAATAGAAAACAAAACCAAAAGTTAGTTTCTTGAAAAGATCAACAAAATTGACAAATCTTCACCTAGACTAGCAAAAAAAAAAAAAAAAAGAGAGAGAGAAGACTCAAATTATTAAAATTAGGAACGAAAGAGGAGACATCACTACCAACCTTGCAGAAATAAAAAGGATTATAAGAAAATACTATAAACAATTTTATATCAACAAAAAACCTAGATGAACAAATTCCTAGAAACATACAGAAACTACAGAAATTGACTCAAGATAAAAGAGAAATCTGAACAAACCTAAAACAAGTGAAGAGATTTAGTAACCAAAAAACTTTCCACAAGGAAAAGTCCAGGATCAGATGGGATTACTACTGTATTCTGTCAAACATTTAAGTAAGAATTAATAACAACCCCTCACAAACTCTTTCAAAATTACAGACAAGAAAAGGATACTTCCCAACTCATTTTATGAGGCCAGTATTAGCCCAATACCAAACTCAGACAAAGACATCAAGAGAAAACCAAAGACCAATGTCTCTTATGAATACACATGTAAAACATCACAACAAAAATATTAGCAAAGCAAATCTAGCAATATATAAACAAGATTATACACCATCATCAAGTGGGGTTTATCCCCAAAATGCAAAGTTGGCTTAAGATCCAAAAATCAATCAATGCAATACATCACATTAATGGAATAAAGGACAAAAACCACATGATCATCTCAGTAGACACAGAAAAAGCATTTGACAAATTTCAATATATCTAATGATAAAAACACTCAAAAAAACTAGGAATAAAAGGAAGCTTTATTAACTTAATAATGGATATCTATGAAAAGCTCACAGCTAACATCATGATCAACAGCAAAAGACTGAAAGCTTTTCCCCTAAGATGAGAAACAGGACAAGGATGCCTGCCCTTGCCAGTACAATCAATGCCATATTGGAGGTTTTAGCCAGGACAATTAGGCAAGAAAAAGAAATACAGGGCATCCAGACTGAAAATGAAAAATACAAATATCTCTATTTGGAGATGACATGATATTGCATATAGAAGAAATCCATAAAAAACTAGTATAATAAAGTTCAACAAGGTGGCAGGGATCAATATACAAAAAGTAATTGTATTTCTGCACATTAGCAATGAACAATCAAAAAATAAAATAATATAAAATTCCATTCATAATAGAGCAAAAAGAATAAAAAACTTAGGAATATATTTAATTTTTTAAAAATGCAAGACTTGTACACCAAAAACTACAAAAAAGGGAAAGGAATTAAACAAAACCTAAATAAATGGAAAAACATCCTATGTTCACCAATTGAAAGATGTAGTATTATTAAGAAGGCAGTATGTCCTAAACTAATCTACAAATTCAATGCAATCTCTATAAAAACCCCAGCCGACTTTCTGACAGAAATTGACAAGTTGATCCTAAAATTCATATGAAAACTCAAGGGACTCAGAATAGCCAAAACAATCTTTAAAAAGAAAAAGTCAGAGGACTCACATTTCCCAATCTGAAAACTTATTACAAAGCTACAGCACTCAGTACATCGTTAAATGAGCACGTTCTGGACTGAACTGTATCCCCACAAAACTCATGTGTTGAAGACCTAATCCCCCAAATCACTATATTTAAACATAGGAACTTTAAAGAGGTATTAATAATTAGGATTAAATGAGATCATAAGGGTGGGGCCCTAATCCAAAAGAACTAGTGTCCTTACAGGAAGAGGACTGGTATCCTTACAGCAAAAGAACTGTGAAGACATAGCGAGAAGACGTCATCTCTAAACCAAGTAGAGAGTCCCCAGAAGAAACCTAAGCTGCCAACACTTTGATTTTAGACTTCTGGCTTCCAGAACTATGAGAAAATACATTTCTGCTGTTTAAACCATTCAGTGCGGTATGTTGTTATGGCAGCCCTAGCAGACTAATTCAGGGTATAATGATGTAGATATAGATATATTCTCTCTCCCTCCCCATATATAAATCAACAAATTAACCCTTACATTAATAGTCAACTGGTTTTGACTAAGACTGCCAAGACAATTCAATGGAGAAACACTATTCATTTTAATAATTGTCCCAGTGTGCTGGGACAACTGGATATCCACGTGCTAAAGAATGAATCTGGAACCCTATTTCATACTATATACAAAAATTAATTCAAAATGAATCAAAGACCTAAGGGCTAAACCTATTGAAGCTCTTAGAATAAAACATGAAAAATATGAAAATGTGACCTTGGATTAGGCAGTGGTTTCCTAGATATGACACCAAAAGTATAAGCAATGAAAGAAAAAATAAATAAATTGGGTTTAAAATCAAAAACTTGTGTGCTTGCAAGGATATGATCAAAAAAGTAAAAAGTCAACCCACAGAACAAGGGAAAAATTTGGCAAATCTAGTAAGGAACTAGTATCCAGAATATATAAAGAATTCCTACAACAATAAAAAGATGACTAACTTAAAAATGGAAAAATGATTTGAATATACATTTCCCCAGAAAATATATGCAAATGGCCAGTAAGCACATGAAAAGCTTTTCAACATCATCAGTCATCAGGGAAATGCCAATCGAAATAACACTGATATACTACTTCACATTCACTAGAACGGTAATAATCAAAAAGACAGACAATAACACGTGCTGGTGAAGACATGCAAAATTCTAACACTCATAAATTGCTGGCAGGAATGCAAAATGATGCAGCCAATTTGGAAAACACTCTGGCATTTTCGTCCCATTTCTCGCGGAAGGAAAGAATGGAGAGTGACTGATAATGTATATGGAATTATTTTCAGGGTATAAAGAATGTTCTGAAATTAGTGATAATAGTTACACAACTCTGTAAATATATTAATACCAAAAACTACTCACTTGGACGCTTTAATGGGTGGATTTTATGGTATGCAAATTATACCTCAATTCAAAAAATAAATGTAATAGACATCTATATGCCTACCATGAAGATTAAAAAGTTGTCAACATTTTGATTTGCTTTGGATCTCTTTTAAAAATGCTTGCAGATACCACCAAAGCCCTATACTCCACTGACACCCCTCCCTCCCTATAGGAAGGCAGCCATATAATCTACAGATGGTACATCAGTACTCACATTCACATGTACATATCTTCACCATCCACGTGCATATCCAAAAACAACAATGCCAAACTGCGTTTATCCTTTTGCAACCTGCTTTGTTAACACTGTTACTGAGATTTATCCATTTTGATACCCATAGATCTAATTCATTCATTTTAATGTTGAATAGTTTTTGACTATGTGAATAAAACAAATGTCTGGTTCCCCTTACTGAGGCCAGATAAACTGTTTCTACTGTTTTGCTCTTACAAACACCATAGGCCCACATCCTTGGGCACCCACTAGTTCTTCTAGGGCAAACGCCTAAAAATGGCATCGGTGGGTCATATTATGTGCACATTTTCAACTTTACCTGAAAATGTGCCTCCAAAATAGTCTCCAAAGTGGTTATAAAAATGTGCACTCCCAAGAGCAAGGTCCCCACATCTCACCAGTACATATTAACTGACTTCATGCTTGCCAAGCTGATGAATGTGAAATGGTATCTCACTGTTTTAATTCATATTTCATGGATTTATCTCAAAAATGAAGTTTCCATATACTTATAACCTTTCTGGCTTCTTCATTTTGACTTGTCATTTTACAGCCTTTTATCCACTGTATGCTTATTCTTTCTAGATCTTTGATATTAATCCCTTTCAAGTTATATGATTTTCAAACGTATAATCTTATCTGTAGTTTTTCCTTTAAGTCTATGAATACCCTGTAATGTGAGCTTCAGAATTGTGAATCTGCATATGCATGTGTGTGTGTGTTTTCCCTGAAACAGGTTTCCTAGAGGACTGGACTAAGGGTTAATAGAAGTAGAACCCAGTGTGGACTAAAGCTTTTGGCCTAAGCAACCAGAAAAAGGAGCTGTCCTGGAATGCTCAAGAGTTCAGTTTCGGACATATTCAGTCTCAAATGCTTATTAGACTTGCAAATGGAAATGTCAAATAGGCACTGAGACAAATTAGTCTGGAGTTGATGGGAGAGTCCCAGAGCAGGAGTCATCAGAGCACAGCCAGTATTTAAAGTTGACAGAAGAGATGAGACCCCAAAGGGGAAATGGAGGCACACCCAGCCACACTGAAGAGAACGAAAACACAGAGTATAGGCAGTGCATTCAGAAGAATGTGTGGGAACTACCAGCCCTTAGAGGAAAGACAAAACAAGAGGACAGAAGTGTACAATGTTTACATTCTCCCATCCCCAAAACTGAAATAAAGGAAGAACACAACTGGAATCTGACCAAGTGGCTCTGCCCATACCCCACCCCTAGCTGTCCTGGCAACAGGCCCCCTTCATAAGACAACAATAAAAATATCGCATGCAAATGAAGAAAACAGAAATCAGAAGCAGGGCCAAGACAATAGCACTGGCTCCTCCTTTGGGAAAGTTCTGGGAGGAGATGCTGAAGCAGACTCACGTGGCTGCACATCTGCAGCGTCATTCTCATCAGCACCAGCACCATCGAGAGGCTGCTGGAATGGCAGGTGCTCTAAAGAGTGCGTGTGGCCTGTCCTGTGCTCCCTCTGCGCCACACAAGTAGTGGAGCATGGCATCAGCAGGTGCAGGCACATCTTCAGGGAGCCCACACTGTCTCAGGAAGAGGGGCAGGTACATGCATAACCATGTACAAAGTAAGGAAGAAATCTCGCTCTGCCTTCATAAGGTGGTCATTAGTGAGGGACAATATTCAAAAGCAGGCCCTGGGTAGATAAGAACACTGCATGGACAGACAAGGTGTGTCTGTATGGGGCCATGTGGGCAGTCTGCAGGAGGGCAGTCCTAGCAGGTAGAAAGCAAGAGCAAGGCCAGTGGCTCATCCCAGTTTGTCTGGATCATAAACCAACTAAAAGGGAGAAGTGGTAGGTCAAGCTAGAGAGAGTGCCTGCAAGCCAAAGCCAGAAGATCTAGAATGTGAGGCCAAGGGGCTTGCTGGCTGGGCTTTATCTGGAAGATAAAGGGACACTAAGCACAACTTTTAGCAGTAGTGGCATGTTGACATCTGGAATTCATTACTACTGGAAGTAATTTCCTAAAGTCTACATAATACATTTTATCCCAAAATTCCCATGTGGTCCTAGAAGCTGGCCTCTGTAGCTTCCTGCAAAGGCATTAATAGTTCCATGTAAATGACTCATAGAAAGAGCAACCCTCAGCCACGTAAGGTGGCTCACACCTGTAATCCCGACACTTTGGGAGGCCAAGGCAGGAGAATCACTTGAGCCCAGAAGTTCGAGACCACAACAACACAGAGGCAACTGTGTGGGCAACACAGTGAGACCACCACCTCTACAAATAATTTTCTTTAATTAGCTGGGCGTGGTGGTGTGTACATATGGTCCCAGCTACTCAGGAGGCTGTGGCAGGAGGATCGCTTCAGTCCAGGAAATCAAAGGTTGCAGTGAGCCATGATTGCACCACTGCACTCCAGCGTGGGTGAAAGCGTGAGGCCCCATCTCAATAGAAAAAAAAAATGAAAGAAAGAAAGAGCAACCTTCACAAGAAATGTATAATAATCATCATCATAATTAGTATATAACAGCTCAGGCTAATAAGATGCTGACCACAAACCAACGTGTACAGCGTCAGTAAAGATTCGGAGACAAATCATTTGGAAAAGTAAAAATTTACCTGAAAGAGGGTATAAAAGAGTCAGTTTTCCAAACTGGATCACCACATTAAAAACACATCAAAATTAGGAGACTGCATATTCAAACAAGATACTACCTTATACCTGTTAGAATCATTAATATCAAAAAAACTGAAAATACTAAATGTTTGCAAGGATGTAGAACAGCAAGAAATCTCATTCACTGCTGGTGGAAATGCAAAATAGTACAGACACTTTGGAAGAGAGTTTGCTAGTTTCTTTTTTTTTTTTTTTTTTTTTTTTTTTGAGATGGAGTCTCGCTCTGCCGCCCAGGCTGGAGTGCAGTGGCCGGATCTCAGCTCACTGCAAGCTCCGCCTCCCGGGTTTACGCCGTTCTCCTGCCTCAGCCTCCTGAGTAGCTGGGACTACAGGTGCCCGCCACCTCGCCCGGCTAATTTTTTGTATTTTTTAGTAGAGACGGGGTTTCACCGTGTTCGCCAGGATGGTCTCGATCTCCTGACCTCATGATCCGCCCGTCTCGGCCTCCCAAAGTGCTGGGATTACAGGCTTGAGCCACCGCGCCCAGCCAAAGTTTCTTATAAATTAAACATACTTTTACAATATGATCCAGCAATTGTGCTCCCTGGTATTTGCCCAAATGAACTGAAAACATATCCACACAAAAACCTGCACACAAATGTTTATAGCAGCTTTTTTCATAACTGCCAAAAACTAGAAGCAACCAAGACATCTTTCAGTAAGTGAATGGATAAACAAATCAAGGTACATTTATACAACAGAATATTATTCAGTGATAAAAAGAAATGAACTATCAAGCGATGAAGACAGATTAACTTTAAATGCATACCACTAAAGCTACATACTGTACCACTCCAACTATATGACATTCTGGAAAAGGCAAAATTAGAGAGATGGTTAACAGATCAGTGATTATCAGGGATTCAGGGGCAAGGGTAAGGAGATGAAGCACAGGGGATTTTTAGGTCAGTGAAACTACCCTGTATGATGCTCTAATTATAACTACAAGACATTAAGCAGTTCTCAAAAACCACAGAACTTTACAACACAAAAATTAAAACTTAATGTATGTACTTTATTTTAAAAAATAATTTAGGAGGTCCAAGCTGAAGGCAAGATGTGGAAAGTGACAAAACAATCTGACTGTATTAAAAATATATTAAACAACCTTACCAAAGGGGTTGGAGAATAAGGTGCTGACCTAAGTCATTTTAGAAATGAGTAGAATCTCTAAGGTGGAAGGAGAAAAAGGAACTGTAAGCACTGAAGTACATAAGCACTGTACTCTAGTTGATAAAGTTGTTTACCAAGGAGTACAAGATAACAATCCTCATACTACTATACGTGTATACTGAAAGTGAACAATTAAGTAAATGAATAGTGGATGGTGCAAACCAGTTTCTCACTGTTGGAGAGAGAGGCCAGCAAGGGGAGAAAGCTAGAACAATCCATGCAGCAATGGATTCAAGTTACAAATGTCAGTATGAACTAATGCTCAAGAAAGGTACAGATGATTACATATAGAAATATCTATAGATGTAACAGATGATTACATATGGAAATATCTATAGATGTAACAGATGATTACATATGGAAATATCTATAGATGTAACAGATGGTTACATATGGAAATATCTATAGATGTAACAGATGATTACATATGGAAATATCTATAGATGTAACAGATGGTTACATATGGAAATATCTATAGATGTAACAGATGATTACATATGGAAATATCTATAGATGTAACAGATGATTACATATAGAAATATCTATACATGTAACAGATGGTTACATAAAGAAATATCTATAGATGTATATATACACAGGTTAGCTCAAGAAAGGTACAGATGGTTACATATGGAAATATCTATAGACATGTGCCTATATACAAGTTAGTTAGTATACAAACATATATCTCCTTTGCTCTGTCAGCTAAAATGGCCTAAAAGCAACAAAACTCCCATAGCAACAAATACATTCAACACCTAGATATTGGTTTCTTATATTATTCTCCAATAAAAGGAACCAGGACTCCTTGGAGAAATGGCTGATCCTACCACAAGGGCAGGAAATATTATACACAAAATGAGCCTGAAGCATCATCACTTTCAGTAGTACCAGAAAGGAAAGAGGTGCTTAAAAACAAAACACACACACAACGATGCGGGTATGTCAAAGGGACACAGGAACCAACTGAAAGTGCTCCCAATGGGCAAAGCTGGAGCAATTTGAGAGAAAAAAATGCAACATGGAACTATAAACCCAAGAATTTTTTAAAAATCCATCAGTTCATACTGAAATAAATAAATGATTGGAAAAATAAGTAAGTGGGAGAGCAGATAAATCTCCCAAGATAATACTAGTCTAAATCATTTATATAGACACTCCATCCTCAGTGAGGCAGAGCACAACCCTCCACCCTTTAAGTGTACACTACACAAGATGACTTGCTTTCAAACAGTACAGTATGGAAAGACAGAGAAAAAAGGAAGAGTCACTTTACAGTGAAGAAATCTGACAAACACACCTCAGCCAGGTAATCGAGGTCACCATGAAGAGTGATAAGTTATGTTGACAGTGAGCTTCCCTGACATGTGATAGCACTGGCAGTTTATCTCAGTGGTCTTCATCCCCAAAACCCATAACTGGCCAGGTGCAGTGGCTCACGCCTGTAATCCCAGCACTTTGGGAGGCCAAGACGGATGGATCACAAGGTCAGGAGATCGAGACCATCCTGGCTGACAGGTGAAATCCCATTACTAAAAATACAAAAAATTAGTAGGGCGTGTTGGTGGATGCCTGTAGTCCCAGCTACTCAGGAGGCTGAGGCAGGAGAATGGCGTGAACCTGGGAGGCAGAGATTGCAGTGAGCCGAGATTGTGCCACCGTACTCCAGCCTGGGCGAGACTCCGTCTCAAACAAAACAAAACAAAACAAAAAAAACCCATAACTAATCACGAGAAAACACGAGATCCCAGCAGATCCCAACTGAGGCACATTCTACAGAATACCTACCCAGTCCTACTCAAAATTGTCAAAGTCATCAAAAACAAGGAAAGTCTGAGAAGCTGTCATAGCCAAGAGGAGTCTGAGGAACCACAATGATTAAATATAATGTGGGATCTTGGCTGGGATCCTGGAACAGAAAAGGACATTAAGGGAAAACTGAAGAAATATAAAATATGGACTTTAGTTAATAATAATGGCTTGATATTGGTCCATTAATTTTGACAAATATCCCTTACAGATGTAAGATGTTAAACTGGATGTGGGGTTTACAAAGATTCTCTGTACCATCCTCATCATAATTCTGTAAATCTAACACTGTTCTAAAATCTTAAAAAATGGCCAGGCGCGGTGGCTCAAGCCTATAATCCCAGCACTTTGGGAGGCCGAGACGGGTGGATCACGAGGTCAGGAGATCGAGACCATCCTGGCTAACACGGTGAAACCCCGTCTCTACTAAAAAATACAAAAAACTAGCTGGGCGAGGTGGCGGCGCCTGTAGTCCCAGCTACTCGGGAGGCTGAGGCAGGAGAATGGCGTAAACCCGGGAGGCGGAGCTTGCAGTGAGCTGAGATCCGGCCACTGCACTCTAGCCTGGGCGACAGAGCGAGACTCCGTCTCAAAAAAAAAAAAAAAAAAAAAAAAAAAAAAAAAAAAAAAAAAAAAAAATCTTAAAAAATATTTTTTAAGAAATAGTAATTAAAGAAACAAAAAGGCCCCAGTCTTAGTCTGAACACATTGGGAAAACAGCAGCTCTCACAGCAGTGTCACATTCTGAAAAGTCGTCGCCTATCTTCAGACACTGACATTGCGGAGGTCATGGTAACAGTGTCTTTAGAAGAGGAACCCAGAAGGTCCAAGTTTACAGGAAGTACTCAATATTTCATCATTTGAGGCACCCAGTTAGATGCCGTATGTCTAAGATATAGTGTTTCCCCTCTGACTAAGGTATGTGATGTAGTTAGTCACAACTGAAGCAGAAAACGTCAGCCTTGCCCCAAAATATTTCCTAATTCTTACAGTGAATACTCAGCTTAAGCGGCTGAATGTTCTGAAGACAGGCTACCAATTTTGGACCCTGCCACAACAGCAGCCCCTTCTGCTGAGAACTTACAGCATGCCAGGCACTTCCTCTGCATGGCTGCTCTCCTCATGCCAGCTCAGCAAGACAAGGACTATTGTTTCGGTTTTACAGATGGGGAAACAGAGGCCCAGAAAGGCTAAGCATTTGTCCACAACTTCTACAGCTGGCAAGCAAAGGAAACAGTCTTTGAAATCACATCTACCAGGCACTGAAGCTCAGGCCAGCTTCTTCATCCATGCTGGGTCCCCTGGCCTCTGCACACACATAGGCCTGCCAGTGGGGGCCCCGCCCAGCCATGTGCAGAGCTTTCTGGACAACTGGACATTTGTGTGAACGGTGCAAATGCTCCTACGGGGAACAAAGGATTCTTCCGCCCTTGAAACAGAGCCAGGGTCTAAAAGCTTCTACAGAACCCACATGAATCACAGTCACCAATATGCCATTAGATCTTGGACATTAATTCCCTAAAAGTATTTCTGAACCTTTGAAGCGATTAACCCCTCATTGTATTAACTCCCACTCCTGCTGCAAGCTACAGTTGCTAGCTTTTCTTTTTCTATTTAAATGAGACATTGATTTTTATTTCTTTATCTCATGAAGTTTGTTTATATGCAGCTATGTTTTACAAGTGATTATTTTCACTTTATTTCCTGAATTTTAGGATAATCCTTTGTCAGCTTCCAAGATTTCCATGGTTTCCAAACTTAAGCAGCAAAACAGTGGTGTTGCCCTCCTTGGCTTCTTGATCAACAGTGTCCCTCAAGGGTTCAGGGGGTCAGAGACCATGGGGAGTCACAGGATCCCTGAAATCTCACAGCAGCAATTTAACCTTGGAATTGGATAGAAATGCAGATTCTGACCCTCCTGCCACGCCTCCTCCCACAAGGTGGCCCAGCCTCTGCAGGAATACCTTCAGGAGACCAGAGCACCACTCCAGCCCTTGGGAAGAAAAGCTTCAACCCATCCCTCCCCTATAGCACCCACATGGTGAGCCCAAACATCATCTTTTCACACAGAACCAGTCTAAAGCTTTTTCCCAATTTTGGCATGTGGAACCCCTAGGAAGGAGGGAAGTAGGGTATGCTGAGTCGGACTATCTCAGTAGAACTAAACTTCCTCAGTCCCATAGTTTTACTCAGTGATGAAGCAGAATGTGGGCTTTGCCACTGAAGACACCTGGGCTAAGTTCTGACACCAGTGCAGTGACCTTGAGCAAGCTTCTCAGGTCATCCTCCTCACCTGGGAGGACCAGCTTCCTGGGGCTGCACGTGCAGTCAGGATGACACCTGGGTGCTCGGCTCTGTAACTCAGAAGATCCTTCAGCGTGGGCTCTTGACACTTCCTCTGACTGCACATGCCAGTGATGGCCCCACTCTCTCCCTGCCTCTCCCAGGAGTCCAAGAACAGGCAGGCAGCACACAGAGAAGCAGGACTATCACCTCCACTATTTGGATATTATGCTCCTAATAATACCTCTGTATTTGGCAAACATCCTCTGGAATCATTCTGATTATGCCTCAGTCAAGGATCACATGCAATGATGGCCCAAAGTCTCACAAAGTGTGGACAGAGGTGCTCACTGGAAATGCAGATCCCCATGCCTCACATCCACTGGGTCAGAGACTGCATTTTATTTATTATATTATTTATTATTTATGTATTTATTTTTCAGATGGAGTCTCACTTTTTCTCCCAGGCTGGAGTGCAATGGCATGATCTCAGCTCACTGCAACCTCTGCTTCCCAGGTTCAAGCAATTCTCCTGCCTCAGCCTTCCGAATAGCTGGGATTACAGGCTCCCACCACCATGCCCAGACAATTTTTCTATTTTTAATAGAGATGGGATTTCACCATGTTGACCAGGCTGGTCTTGAACTCCTGACCTCAGGTGATCCACCCGCCTCAGCCTCCCAAAGTGCTGGGATTACAGGCATGAGTTACTGCACCCGGCCATAATCTGCATTTTAAAAACCCAGCTGACTCATGCACAGTAAAGTTTCAGAAGCGCTGACCTAGATCCCCAGAGACAAAAAAGTATTCCAATTCCAAGACTTCTATCAGGGAATATTCCCAAGCAGAAAGCATTACTCCTTCCCCATTCCTGCTATCAATAATGTGCGTGCACACTCAGCATGAAGAGCAAGCAGAGGCTGACCTTAGGGGCCTAGAAATAAAAGTTACAGAAAAGGACAAAATAAACGTGCTGACAAGCCTCATAACCAGGAGATTTTCTGTCATCTTTTTACCAACCTCTTTCTAAGCAGTTTCTTGAACTTTGATCCAAACTGCAGAGATAAATATTTTTTAAAGTAAATACCTAATTCCTAGATGTCAGTCCCACTGGGAACTGAAACAGTATCAACTGAAGCAGAGAGAGAGAACAGGGGCTTGCTGGTGTCCCTGACATCTGAGAGGCAGCAAGCTCATCCTAAGTGCACACCGTGGATGCTCCACATCAGCCCACCTCCCTCCACCTGGCTAGGGCTTCTCAACCTAAATGCTGAAAGACCTCCTCATGTCATTTGGGATTTGTGCTAATTGAACCAGCACTTGCTGATTAAGCCAAAAATCTTTCCTCAACTCTAGAGCATTTACAGTATATGGGCAGCGGTGGGGACTGGGGAGGGAGCTATACAGAGGGAGAGAGAGAAATAGAGATAGGTAGGGAAAAAGGGGCAGTAGAGAGAGAAGGCAGAGGGAGAGGGGAGGGAGAGAAGAGAAGGGAGGGAGAGAGCAGAGGGAGGGAAAGGAGAAACCTGCACTAGTAGCAATAGTGAGCTCCTGTCACACTCCAATGTGTGAGAGACTCTGCATACTGTAATGTCAGCCAGACTGGACATCCAGGCAGCACACTGAGAATCAATGAACCTGCTGCTAGATGTGTAAGCCTGGGAAGAGGGCTCTTCTTCTGGCTACACAGTGATGTCAGGGCCCCCACGAGATTCAGCTTTCCTGGTTAGGGGACCTGGGCACTGCTGTTTTACAAAAGCCCCCCAGATGACTAATGTGTAGTCAGAGTAGAGAAGACTGCTCTAGGGGGAGAAAGAGTTTGTTCAAATTCATTACCTCTGGTGTATTGCAGCAATGAGGAGGATTTTCTAAAACACAACATTGCTAATGTAAAGGTGGAAAAGACTCTTTGACAACTGAGTGTCGTGAACAGTGAAAGTCTGTAAGAAAGATGGAGGGTCCTCTTCAAAACTGACTTTCATAACGACATAAACACACATATGCAAAAGAATGATCTGTCCCAACAAGGGATGTGCTCTGGGCCTCTCTCACCTCTACAGGGACTGAATTAGTGAGCACCACGGCCAAGTCAGTGTTTTATTCCTGCCTCCCGGGCTCACAGCAGGGGTCAGTCAGCCATGGCTCACAGACCATTTCTGTACAACCTATGAACTAAAAATGATTTTTATTATTTTAAAAGGCTGGGGGGGGGGGGGCAAAAGACCATAAGAGACCACACGTGACCCTCATGCCTAAAATATTTACTATCCAGGCCTTGACAGAAAACATCCACAGATCCCTGATTTGTGGCAACCACAGGTGCCAAGAGGTTCCCTGTTTGGGTCCACACTGACGGGCACTTTCCCTGCTAATTCACAGACAGGAGCACCCTGAAATGGCTTAAGCAGGTCAAGTCATGTAGAAGTGCACTCTCAGTAAAGAATCCCCAGAGAAAACACAGCCACCAATTGCTAGACTCCCCAGGAAGCTGCAGAAGCCCTTGTCTCTATGTGCACAGTGGCCATCTTCAGCCGAGGAGGGGCCCTGCTTGTCCCAGCCCTGGTGTCACTTACCCACTGTGCCCACATCTCCAGTCTGGGTCCTGCTGTGACCTCACACAGAGGCCCTAAGATGCTCACTGAAACCCCTGCTCACAAGGGCGGGGCCTCAAGCTGAAGGCGTCCCTGGATAAGTACAAACAGCAACAGCCCTCACTTGGCGTCAGTGGCTGACGCAGCCAGTCTCCATGAGATTCCCTGGGAACCTGGCTGATCAAGAGAACTCACATAAGCAAATGAGCCTCACTCAGAGGACGCATCCATCACCATGCTGCACAGAGAGCAACAGCCCAGTGCTCTTGACAAGAGGCCGCAGGGGCCTTCTGGCTGGGCCCAGAGAGAGAGCGCTCCTCACAACCAGCAAAGTGACCCTCACAACAGACTCTGGAATCAGCACACCAAAGCCAGAAAAAAGAGGCACACCTCCCCAAGATGGGCTCTGTGGAGGCTAATGGTAGAAACCAGGCTCCAGAGGCCAAAGGGAAGCTGGTATTTGGTTATCTCCAGAATCAACTGTCATCATGTATTCAGCAGACAGCTGGGCTCTGTGTCGTCTACCTGCACTGTATCACATCACTCTCTAGGTCATTTGGCTCACAAAATTGATTTAGGAGAGATTATTCAATTCCATTTTACATTTTCATGTTTTGGAACTCTGCCAGCAGCAACTTCTGTTCTTCCAGAGGTCAGGAAGCTATGGACAAGGCAATCTCTTGCTGTTGTAAATGGAACTCCATATTCCCTTTATGAATTTCCTGTCAATCTTCAAATTACTTCAAATACAATTGCCCTTCACTTAGACAATGTTTTATGTCTCCATGTCTCCCTCCTTCTCATATCCGATCACCCCCTGCCCCACCCCAGTAGCAGAAAGCACTCCCTTGGAGCCCCCTGGGGCACCTCTGCCAGGGAAGAGTAGGAAAATGGGGGCAGACACTGCAGCCTCCCAGTCTGCAGCTGGCCCGCAGACCACAGCAACAGAAGATATCATGTCTTGCATTTTAAAACTTCCTGCTCTTGTTCCCAGTTCCCCCATCAACCACCATGTTTCCTTACTCTTTTCTGCAGAAAAACTATGTCAACTTCCCTCATTCCTGAGGGCTCTGCTCCACCCCAGCAGTGGTGGTCCTTCTCCCAGTCACCATTGACTCCACACTGCTCAGGGTTGCCACCAGAGTCTCCTTGGATCCATCCCCAGCATCTCAGCCACCCACTCAGCGGCTGGGCAGTGCCCCTTGGCTTTCCTCCAGCTGATCAGCTTGTTCTTCCCAACTCCCCAAGAGAAACGTGTCTTCCCTTCCAACCTCTTGACATCAGCCAGAGGGCCAGCCTCCATCCTGGATCCTCGTCTCTCCTTGTACTCCCCACTTGGTAATTTCATCCATCAACCACTCCCAACCTCCATCTCCAGGTACTGGTCCCCTCTCCCAAACCCTGGCTCACATGTAACATCCCATTGCTGTCCCCCACAGGACATGTCCAAACTGCAACCTCACGTGACAATTGCAAAGCCATCTTCCTAGGTTATCAGGCCAAGAGCCATTCTTGATGCCTGTCCTTTTCATGTCACATGCATGTTCATGAGCAAGCCCCAGGAGATGTACACCAAACTACACCCAGAACCCAACCACCATGCATATCCACTGCTGCCACCCTGGGCACAGCCACCACCATCCTCCTTGGTGAATGTGCTCCTTCTTCTGTTCATGCCCCCTGAAACAGCAGGCACAATCATCCTTTTACAGGCTAAGTCTATTCATGTCACTGCTCCGCTCAAAACCCTGCAATGGCTCCCTATTTCCCATGGAGTAAAAGTCTAATTCTCCCATCAGCCTCCAAGGCCCTTCAAGACCAACTTGCCCTCTCCCAGTCACGGTACCCCAGAAAAAGGTTCCTCTCAAAATATTACTGCTCATGAACAATGCACCCAAGGGCTCTGATGGAGATGTGCAAGGAGAAGAATGTTGTTTTCATGCCCATTACCACCACATCCATTCTGCAAGCCACGGGTCAAGGAGTAATTTTCACTTTCAAGTGTTACTACTTAAGAAATACATTTTGTAAGGCTATAGCTGCCACAGATGGTGATTCCTCTGATGGATTGGGGCAAAGTAAATTGAAAACCTTCTGAGAGGCATTCACCATTCTCAATGCCATTAAGAACATTTGTGACTCATGGGAGGAGGTCAGAACATCAACAGAGTTTAGAAGAAGTTGATTCCAACCCTCATGGATGCCTTTAAGGGGTTCCTTCCTTTATTGAAAGAAGTCACTGCAGATGTGGTGAAAACAGCAAGAGAACTAGAATCAGAAGTGGAGCCAGAAGATGTGACTGAATTGCTGCAATCTCATGATCAAACTTGAACGAATAAGGAGTTGCTTCTTATGGATGAGAAGCAGGAAAGTGGTTACTTGAGATGCAGTCTACTAGTAGTGAAGATGCTGTGAACATTGTTGAGATGACAACAAAGGGTTTAGAACATTACATAAGCTTAGTTACTAAAGCAGCAGCAGGGTTTGAGAAGACTGACTCCAATTTTGAAAGATGTTATACCGTGGTGAAAGGCTATCAAACAGCATCACATGCTACAGAGAAAACTTTCGTGAAAGGAAGAGTCCATTGATGTGGCAAACTTTAGTGTTGTCTTATTTTCAGAAATTGCCACAGCCACCCCAGCCTTCAGCAACTATCACCCTGATCAGTCAGCGGCCATCAACATCCAGGTAAGACTCTCCACCAGTGAGAAGATGATGACTCACTGAAGGCTTAGATGATCATTAGCATTTTTTAGCAATAAAGTATTTTTTAAATTAAGGCACATACATTGTTTTTAGACATAATGCTATTACACACAATAGAGTGTAAACATAACTTTTGTTTGCCTTGAGAAACCAAAAAATTCACGTGACTTGCTTTGATATTCACTTTATTGTGGTGGTCTGGAACAGAAGCTGCAATAGCTCCGAGATTTGCCTATAGTTGATGTTTCTGATGAGCTTAGCGGTGAAATTATCAAGTGATTTTTTGACACTGTATATAGAAATGTGTTAACGTTAGGAAAATCTTCATAACTCAGCGAACTAGTATTTCCAAATGACTAATGCATATTATGAAAATCATGCATGGTAAAATATTTGTTTGAGAGGCAAGACTGACAGACAATGGGTTATAATAAAGTACTACAAGTTTATTGATAGTGTTTCAGATTCCATTTTGCAACTAACCTTTAAGAAACTACCACCTGTCAAGTTTTGATGTCCTATCTAACAAGAACATCTACAACAATCTGATAAAGCTACGAAAACACTCCTCTTGTTTCTAGTTTTCTTCACATAATTCAATCAGAACAATGTATCACAATAGATTAATGCAGAAGGACATAGGAAAATCAAGCTGTCATAGTAACTCTGACATTAAAGAGTTCTAGAAATTCTCCTAATTTATTTTTGTTTTATAAAATATAGTCCTTTTCGAGATTGCGCCACTGCACTCCAGCCTGGGCGACAGAGCGAGACTCCGTCTCAAAAAAAAAAAAAAAAAAAAAATATATATATATATATATAGTCCTTTTTATTAAAATGTTATTTTGGGGCTGGGTGAGGTGGCTCACGCCTGTAATTCCAACACTTTGGGAGGCCGAATTGGCAGATTATTTGGGGTCAGGAGTTCAAGGCCAGCCTGGTCAACATGGCGAAATCCCATCTCTACTAAAAATACAAAAAGTAGCCTGGTGTGGTGGCACACACCTGTAATCCCAGCTACTTGGGAGGCTGAGGCAGGAGAATCGCTTGAGCCTAGGAGGCAGAGGTTGCAGTGAGCCAAGATCGTGCCACTGCACTCCAGCCTGGGCAACAGAGTGAGAGTCTGTCTCAAAAAAAGAAAGTGAAACTCTGTCTCAAAAAGTAAATAATAAAATGTTTTTATTATTTAATGGGTTCATTATTATTATAAATGAATTTCTGAATAACTTTAAAATCTCTGTGTTAATTTCAAGTAAGGTAACTATCAACAGACAGAATCCAACTTAAGAAGTTGAGAGGAAAGGGGTCCTGAATCCAAAACGTTTGAGAGCCCACTGGCCTAGTGTCATAGGATACCTTGGTGCTTGAGGAGGAAACACAAGTGGTTTTGGTGAAGAACAATGGACCCACTGAGATGATAAGCTGTCACCAGATGCTGCCTGTCCCCTTCCTCACACTGAGTCAGAGGGAAGATCTGTTTGTTTGCTTGTTTGTTTTTAGGTGAGTGCTAATAGGAAAGTAGGCTCACTTGAAAGACTAACATTGGAAGGAAACTGTCTGATGAATTCATTTCAACTTTAATATTGCAAATAATTTTAGAAACTGATATCAGAATTTAATTTTCAAGGCAAAATCCCTCCAGGCGATTATGCTCTGTGAGAGGAGATTTAACCCAAATTGTTCTGTTATCCAACAACATTTATTAGCACTTGGTGGGGGCAATGTGCTGTTCCAAGAAGGGGATCAGGGATATTGCAGATGATTTTTTTGCTCCCAAGGGTTTTAGGAGGGAGAGAATGTTGGTAGGACAAGCTCTCGATGGAAAGGTTGCCTAAGAAGACGTAAAATGGTGGAGGAGATGGGAAAGCTGGAGCCACAGCAGCTCTCTACAGAAGGCTCTGGGCCGAGAGAGGCAGTGCCTGAGAAGGAGGGAGTCAGCAGCCTTCATGTAGGCTGGAAGCAGTCTGGCAGGTTACAGTCCTAGACAGGAATTCACATCTCACTGCCTGTTATCAGGACATGGAGCTCACTGGCTGGCTCACTCACATGCACGGGGTACCTATGGCATACTGCGCAGTGGAGAAAAAAAGGTCTGTCAGCACCAGAGAGGTCGTTGTTGCTGGGAGGGCACCTTGCAGAAGGAACTCTCTCCCTGTGGAGGGTGTGGGACACAGGCCCAAGATCACAGCACAGGGGGTGCTGTGTACTCATCCTCACTTGGCCTCAGTCCTCTCCATCTATGGGCTGCTTCCAGGGCTCCTTGTGGAAATACAGGAATATCTCTTCTATTGGGAATCAGGGAACAGGGAATTCTGATTAATGTGTTCCCTTTCAGTTTCCAGACCATTATTAGAAAATTCCTTAAGCCATAAGACTAAGTTTCTGATTTATTCCCTAGAACACATTAAATATGATTGAGTCTTTCTAAAAAGACAGGATTTTTCAGGGCCTAAGGGCATCACTGACCACAAAATATTAATAATCCAAGTGTCCTGAGAAATCATCTGGTTTAGATCTCCCGTCTCAGAGCAGAAGCACCCAGGGAGCTTTTCCTGCTATTGCAGAGCCTCCCACCAGACTCAGCAAACATTGTCACTGGCATGCATGGGTCCTGTCCCTCAGCTTCTTGACTATAGAGATGAAATCAGAAAATCTGACTCAGATGAGACTTTGGACTGTGGACATTTGAGTTAATGGTGAAATGAGTTAAGACTTTGGGGGACTGTTGGGAAGGTATGATTGGTTTTGAAATGTGAGGACATGAGATTTGAGAGGGGCTGGGGCAGAATGATATGGTTTGGCTGTGTCCCCACCCAAATCTCATCTTGAATTGTAGGTCCCACAATCCCCACATGTTGTGCGAGGGACCTGGTGGGAGATAAATGAATCGTGCGGGTGGGTCTTTCCCATGCTATTCTTGTGATAGTGAGTAAGTCTCATGAGATCTGATGGTTTTATACAGGGAGTTTCCCTGAACAAGCTCTCTTCTCTTATCTGTTGCCATGTGAGACATGCCTTTCACCTTCTGCCATGATTGTGAGGGCCTCCCCAGCCATGTGGAACTGTGAGCCCTTTTGTAAATTGTCCAGTCTCAGGTATGTTTATATTAGCAGTGTGAGAACAGACTAATACACTGGGTAAGGGCTAGAGTTCCAGATATGACAAGCTATACGTGACTCTGGACTCTCTTACTGTCTCTTTCTCTTAATTGGATGGCACTGAGGTTTGGTGTTAGTAACAAACAGGGAGTGGGTGTTGGTTGAAAGCTCTACCAGAGTGCACTGGAGGGAGGGCAGATTAAACTCTGCCTTATCTTCTAATCTCCATCGTCTGCTATTCAAGAATCAATTGCAGGAGTCAGTGCCCTCCACAGAAGGTCTCCAGGATGGAGGAATAATGAAAATGCAGAAAGTGATGTGGAATTGTTAGCTTCTAGGTCACTTGGGAGAGCCCTAGGCCATGCCTCACTGGGGACTCAGAGGTGTGGATTAGGTTGTCTATGCCCATTTTATTTCTTTCATTACCCCCTAACATCTTTCATTACCTTGGGGTATGAAGACTTTCCTCCATTTGTGGGCCATGTTTGAGTTGCTACATAAAGCTCAGGGCTGTGGCAGGTGATGTTAATGAGCAAGCTGGTCTTTAAATAGCACAGCTCCAATAAACAGAATCACCTGTTTTATAGCTTGCTATGGAGAAAAGTGTTCACAGAGGATTCCGAATAGCTGGGAGAACATTAGAAAGGCAGTAAAATGTTCCCTGCCCCTGCCATGAAGCAAGACTGGCTAAGAACACACCTCACGGCAAAGACACTTCCTTTGGGGGGGACCGGAATCATCCATCATGATGCATTAAACTCAGGTTGCATCAAAATGAAGAAGGGCCAAGCCAAAATCTCCTTGATTATGGGAAACTTAGTCATTTGTTCTCTGAGTCAGCTTAATGGCGCATAATGTTCACATCACATTCTTTTGGGGCTGGGCCAAGAGGCCAGCATGCTTGCCAGCAGTGCAGCAATGAGCTAATCAGCCTTTTGGCTCCCACATTCCTGGCCAAGAGCTCTTCTGGAATGAGTGCTGTCACTGCACCAGACCAGAGCCCTCATGTAGACTGCTCTTTCTTTTCCTCTATGTCACATGCTGGTCCTTGCTTTCATAGATGATCCCCAGATCCCTTCTCCCCGAGAGAGCCCTGCCAGGCTGAGGCTCTGAGATGTGATGCTAGAAATTCAGTCCAACAAATTACTTATTGAAAAGCCCTGTCCTGGTAGCTGCTTGGTGGGCGACAGCCCCCATCCTCAAGGAGCATGTGTCCCCCATAATGGGAGGCTAATGCATGAACACAAGTGTCTTCAGTGCCATACAGTGTCAGGTATGCATAATCAGAGAAGAGCACACACTCCACAAAGCAATGTGGAGCGTCAGAGAGGTGGGCACTTTGGAGAAAGGGAAGGAGCCTCAAGAGGATGGCACCACAACCTTATCTTGGAGAGGCTGTGGAACAGGCCTGGCACATAGGGATGTTGCAGTAAGGGAGAGTTACTATTATTTTATTGCCTAGACTTCTGTTTCCTAACTTGTAAAATAGAAAAAAGTTGTTTTCCACATCTCTCAGGGACTAAATTGTAAAGCCCAGGTGAGACAACAGGATAAGGTGCATGGGAAGTAGTGTGTAGGGAAGGTGGACGGGCCAGATGGGGACTCAGTATCTGGTGTCTGATGACTGAGATGCTTCAGCCTGCATGATATCTACCCCTGGCCACTTCTGAGGCTCACACAACAGAGGAGAAGTCTTCTGGACTTTGTGGAAACTAGTAGGACACAGCTGATTCAAAAATGAGCCACGGCTACATGTTCTGTCTGTGTCTTATTAATAAGATACTGTAAGTAGGAGAATAATTCCTTTGTAATTTTTTTTTTCTTTTGATACAAGGTCTCCCTCTGTTGCCCAGGCTGGAATGCAGTGGCATGATCATGGCTCACTGCAGCCCTCACCTGCCAGGCTCAATCCTCCCATCTCAGCCTTCCGAGTAGGTGGGACCACAGGTGTGCACACCTACACACAGCTAATTCTTAAATTTTTTGTAGAGGTGGCATCTCACTATGTTGTTCAGGCTGGTCTCAAACTCCCGGACTCAAGCAATCCTCCTGCCTCAGCCTCCCAAAGTGCTGGAACTGCAGGTATGAGCCATTGCATCTGGCAACTTTGTGATTTTTTAAAGTGGTTTGTATGATTAAGATGGAAAAGTTTTTAAAAATTAAATTATTAGTGAGCGTATTCTCCACAAGCTTGTGCTGGAGCATAAATTTAGGAAGATATTTAGAGTAATTTTTTATGCCATGTAGTATTCCAGTGTACATATGTTCCATAATTTGCTTGTTTGTTTAACTAAAACAGTTGAACTGCTGACGGGCATTTGGGATGTTTCCAGTATTTCACTATTAGGCATAAAGCTTCTATGAAATTTCTTATAGATATAATTTGGTCAACATATGTGCATATTTCTCTTGCACATATATCCAGAAGGAAGACTGGTATGTCATATGGTTGGTGTAGGTTTATTTTAAGTAGATACTTGCCAGACATTTTTTCAAAGTGGTCAAAGCAGGTCGCAACCAACCAGCAGCATGTAAGAATTCAGTTGTTCTACATCCCTACCAGTACTTGCTATTTTCTGTGTTTTTCACACTTGCCTTTCTAAAAGCTGTCGTGGTACCTCACTGTGGTTTTAATCTGTACTTACCAGATCACTGACAGCACTGAGCACTTCTTTATAAGTTACTGGACATTTCAATGTCCTGTTCTGTGAAGTGTCTGCTCAAGTATCTTGCCCACTTTTTGTTGGTTGCCTTTTTTTTTTTTGAGACACAGTCTTGCTCTGTTGCCAGGCTGGAGTGCAGTGGCGCAATCTTGGCTCACTGCAACCTCCACCTCCCAGGTTCAAGCAATTCTCCTGCCTCAGCCTCCCGAGTAGCTGAGACTACAGGCACATGCCACCGTGCCCAGCTAATTTTTGTATTTTTTAGTAGAGACGCGTTTTCACAGTGCTGGCCAGGATCGTCTCAATCTCTTGACCTCATGATCCACCCGCCTCTGCCTCCCAAAGTGCTGGGATTACAGGCGTGAGCCACCGCGCCCAGCCTGTTTGTTGCCTTTTTTAAAAAATTAACTTGCAGTCGTTTTTATACATTCTGGAGACAAATCTTTTGGTTAATATATGTATTGCAAACATCTTTTCTTAGTGTGTGCCCTGTCTTTGAACATTTCTCTCACTTAATGGTCTTCTGATAAACAAAAGTTCTTATTTTTAATAAAGTCCAACTTCTCAATAGTTTCTTTTATAGGTAGGGCTTATTGAGTCTGGTTTAAGAAAAATTTGTTTATCCTGAAGCCATGAAGAAGATATTCTTTCATATTTTCCTCTAGCAGTGTTAGTATATTCATTTAACATTTAGGTCGAATCCAACTGTGGCTGGTGTGAGACGGAGGCCAAGTTCATGTTTGCCATATGTATGTCCAGTTACTCTACTTCCATTTATTGAAAATACCTTTTTTTTTTTGAGACAGAGTCTTGCTCTGTTACCCAGGCTGGAGTGCAGTGGCGCGATCTCAGCTCACTGCAATCTCCACCTCCCGGGTTCAAGTGATTGCCCCGCCTCAGCCTCCTGAGTGGCTGGGATTACAGGTATGTGCCACCACACCAGGCTAATTTTTGTATTTTTAGTAGAGATGGGATTTCACCATGTTGGTCAGGCTGGTCTTGAACTCCTGACCTCGTGATCCAACTGCCTCAGCCTCCCAAGGTGCTGGGATTATAGGTGTGAGCCAATGCGCCTGGCTGGAAAAGACCATTCTTTTCGTGCTTAATTGTAGGTGGTGCCTTTGCTAAAAATCAAATGGCCTTACGTACCAGGTTCTAGTCAGGAGACAATAATTACAGTAGTAATTTGAGTAGGGAAAATTTAATAAAAATAATAATTAACTAGTAAAAGGGATTAACTATCAAGATGGGTAAAGGGTAAAGACCACTGTAAAGAATATAGGAATAACAAATGTAAAAGCCACTAAAGGAGAGTCCTAAGAAAAGGAATAAACACAGAAGAGGGTCTCTCTAACAAGTCTGAGATTCAGGCATTGTTACAGAGTGCATTGACCCACTGGAGAAACGCACTGAGGTACTTGAGGCTGGAGCCAATGCTGAGGTGCCTGTGAGACTCTCTGGGCAGTCATCTACTGGGGTGCTGGCTACTGTTGATAAGAAACTGTCCACTGGCTGCCATGCCATCAAACAAGAACAAAAGCCCTGGAACCTGGAAGAGAAGCCCCTTCCTCTACCAGTGTCCCTCCAGCACCCTCTGCTGACAAGCCCACCACTATGCCAAATGGTCAAGAAGAAATTTTCTTAGGGTCCAGCACCAATTTCAACAAATGGGGCCAAGACAGGTGGGATCAGGAGTTAAGAGGTAATAACAGATAACTGGCACAGCACACCTTTTGGGTGGGTCTGTTTCTTGACTCTTCTGTTTCAGTTTCTCCATGTTATGTCAAGGCTCTGTACTGATTACCACAGCTTGACAGTATATCCTCATAATGGCTGGTGGAGATCCTCCACTGGCATTCTGCATTAAGACTGCCTGTGCTATTCGAAGTCTTTTGCACATCTTTATGCATTTTAGAATAAACACGCTGATTTACACCTAAGAAAAAAAAACCTGCTGAAATTTCTATTGTGGTGTTTAAGTTTCAAAGAGTAGTTTGGGAAAGAACTGATATTTTTATAATATTGAGTTTTTCAATGCAAATAATATGATTTATTCCTCCACTTAAGCTTCTTTTTCTCAATCATATTCTGTTGTCTTTACTATAGAGGCACTGGTTTTGTTCAATTTATTTCTAGAAATTCTTTTGATTCTACTGTTGCTGCTAGATAGAAATATAATTGAGTGGTGTTTATTCACCTTCTATCCAGGAACCTTGCTAAATTTATTTACAAATTTAAGTGTAATGGCATATAAAGTCTTCAACTATGATTGCGTATTTATCTATTCCTCTTTTCAGTTCTGTTTTTGCTTTTTGTATTTTAAGGAGACAATATTAGATGCATGCCTATTCAGGGTGTTACATCTTCCCACTGAACTAGCCCTTTTATAATTATGCAATGTCCTTCTTTTTCTCTGGTAATATATTTTGCCTTAGTGTCAATTTTGACTACAGTAATAAAGTTACTCCAGTTTGTCTGGGTTAATGTTCAAGTAGTATAGATTTTTCTCGTTTACTTTCAACCTAACTACATCCTTATTTTTAAAATACGCTTCTTTTAGACAGAACATAGTTTTTATTCGGTCTGACAACCTTTAGAATTTTAATTGGAGTGTTTAATCTAGATGCATTCAATTTGTATTTCTAAAATGTTCATTTTAATTCTACCATCTTGCTATTTGGTTGGTTGTTGTTTTTGTTATTTTTTTGGTCCTGTGGTTCTCTGGTTACTGAATTATTTCCCCTTTCCCATCTTCATTTTGAATAATGAGGTATTTTTTATTCTGTTGTTTTAATCTCAGCTTTTTATTTATTCTAGTGTTATCATTTTAGTAGTTATCTAAGAGATTCCAATTACACTATAATTTATTATAGACTGTTTTAAAAATCTCAGAAGAGTTTAACTCCCTTTATCCCCTCCTGCACTGACAGTCATACATTTTTACTTTTACATGTTATAGATTCAATATGACATTATTTCTGTTTTAAGCAGTCAGTATCTTAAAATATTTGTTCATATATTTACCCTTTCTTATGTTTTTCATTCCTTCTATGCTTCCATTTGGGAATATTTCCTTTCAACCTAAAGAACTTGCTAAAAGTATTCTTATAGTACAGGTCTGTCAATGACAAACTGTCTCAATCTTTGTCTGAGAACATATTTATGTTGCCCTTCATTTTTAAAAAATATTTTCACTGAGTATAGAAATTCTAGATTGACAGTTTTCTGTCAGCATTGAAATTCTTCATCTTTTTATCCATTTGTTCCTCTTTTCCTGTTTTTAAACATATTAATCATATTTGTTTTCATCAAATTTATTGGGGAATAATTTACCTTAAAAATTATATTCAATCAAAGTGTACAATTTGATGAGTTTTAGCAGTTGTACATGATCCTAAGACAGGGTATTTCCATCACCCCCAAAAGATTACTTGTGTTCCTTTATAGGCTATTCCCTCCACTGCCTCTGGGTCCATGAAAAACACAGACATGCTTTTTGTCATTTTAGATTAGTCTGTATTTTTTATTAATGGAATCATATACTATAAACTCTTTTAATTCTGTCTTCTTTCACTTAACATAATAATTTTGAGATTCACCCACGTTATCATGGGTATCAGAACAATGTTGAAGAGAAGTGGTGAAAGCAGACATCCTTGCCTTGCTGGTAGTCTTAGGAGGTAAGTGTTCACTATTTCACCTTTGAGTATGAAGTTAGTCCTTTATCAGGTTGACAAAATTCTTGTATGTTCCTAATTTACTGAGAACTTTTATCATTAGTGGGTGTTGAATTTTGTCAAATATTTTTCTGCAACTATTGAAATAATTGTCTGGTTTTTCTCCTTTATTGTTAATATGGTAAATTACATTGAATGATGATGATTACACTGAATGATGAGTAAACAAACCTCGCATTCTTGCTATAAACCCCACTTGGTTGTGATGTTTCATCCATTTATTTATTTATTTATTTATTTATTTTTTTTGAGACGGAGTCTCGCTCTGTCGCCCAGGCTGGAGTGCAGTGGCCGATCTCAGCTCACTGCAAGCTCCGCCTCCCGGGTTTACGCCATTCTCCTGCCTCAGCCTCCCGAGTAGCTGGGACTACAGGCGCCCGCCACCGCGCCCGGCTAGTTTTTTGTATTTTTTAGTAGAGACGGGGTTTCACCATGTTAGCCAGGATGGTCTCGATCTCCTGACCTCGTGATCCGCCCGTCTCGGCCTCCCAAAGTGCTAGGATTACAGGCTTGAGCCACCGCGCCCGGCCTTCATCCATTTAAAATATTTCTGAATTTGATTTCATAATGTTTTAAGGATTTTAGTATCTAATTACATGAGGAATATTAGTCAGTACCTTTTTCTTGTAATATCTTCATCTGGTTTTGGTATCTGGATATTATTGGCCTCATAAGTAAGATGAGTTCAGAGGTGTTTTCCTCTCTTCCGTTCTCTGGAAGAGCCTGGGTAGAATCAGTATTAATTCTTTTAAAAATATCTGGTAGAATGCACCAGTGTAGCCTTCTAAGCTTAGAGTTTTTAACTAGAAATTGAATTTATATAGTAGACATGGGCCTTCCGGTCATTTATTTCTTTTTGAATGAGCTTTAATTGCTTCATTGTTTTGAATGAGCTTTAGTCTTTCAAGGAATTCGACCAATTCTTCCCAGTTGTATAATATGCTGGCTAAAGTTGTTTAGGATATTCTCTTATTATCCTTTTATTATTTGTAGGATCTGTAGAGATAATTCCTCTTTCATTCTTGATATTCATGTTTTGTGTCTTCTTTTTTTTTATCTTGATCATTCTAGCTATGAGCTCATAGATTTTGTTGATCTTTTCAAAGAACCAGCTTTTAGCTCAATTTTTTGTCTATTTTAAATTTTGCAGATTTCCACAATCTTATTTTTTTCCTTCAACTTACTTTAGATTATTTTGCTGTTCTTTTTCTAGTTTTTTGAGTGCAACCTAAGGTCACTGTTTAGAAACCTTTAGTTTGTCCCTGAATTTGAGAGTGGCCTTCCTGGATTCTTCACTGAGACCCTTCCAGGTCCTTATCTCCTCAATCCTGCAAGTTCAGCCAGTTAAAGCTTCTGAGCTGATCTTTTCAGCTTCTTGCCACACACTGATGGATTCAAAATCTGGAAAAATGACTTGAGGGGGAGATGGACTGTGTATTTGTTGTGGGTCTGTTTCCTTCAGGGTGACTTTATTCCCTAGACACCTGGAGAATGTGGGAGAGTTGCCATTCTATCTCACTGGCCCATCTCCTGGCTTCCTGCATAGTTCCAGAACTTGCCAGATAATCTGATGGACAGAACAGGACTTGTGTTGGGGACTCCTTTAGTTTCCAGTCAATTACAGTAGTAACTTAAGACTCCACAAATGCTCTGCTGGTTTTTCTTTTCTCCCATAGAATCCCTCAGCTTGAACCACACCTGATTCCAGGCAATGTTTGGAATTATTGGCTTATTTTTAGCTTATCTAGAAGGGTTGTTATAGCTCATATACTCTTCATTGCTTTGATCATTTTAGAAATATAGTTTTTGCAATTTACCATTTTTTATAAATCCGCTTGTTCCATTGGTAACATTGGCCTACTCCGACTCACTGTATTCTAATTGAAGGCAGAATTCTCCCTCTCTCTGTTTAATTTAAATACAATCAAATTCATCTATTTTAGGTGTACAGATTAGTGAACTGTGATGTATATACACACACCCACACACACACATAGAGTGCTGTATAACTACCCCCATAAACATGATATAGAACATCACCCCAAAAAGTTCTGATACCCCTTTTCATTCAATATTCCCCACTCTCACCTTCCAGTCTGGGCAATTATTGATATTCTTATGTAAACAGAATCATATGATATGTACTGACTTCTTTTGTTATGTCTGGCTTACTTCTTTCATCATTTTTAAGATGAATCCATATTGTATGAATGTATTTTGTTCCTGTTTATTAGTTAGTATTGCACTATATGTTTACTTGCCTGTTGATAGATTTTTTAATTGTTCCTAGCTTTTAACTATTATAAATAAAGCTACTATGAACACTTTTGTACATGTCTTTGCATAAGAATATACTTTCACTTTTTTGTGGGTAATCTGGGAGTGGAATGGTTAGGTGGTATATGGTAAGTGCTACGGTATTTAGCTTTATAAGGATCTGTCAAACTGTTTTCCAAAGTGGTTGAGTGGTTTACTCTCCCACTTGGCCTGTGTGATGGATCCAGCTTACCACTATTTGTATCACTACTTATTTTCATTCCATTTTAGCCATTCTGTTAGATGTATACTGGTATCTCTTTATAACTTCAGTTATTATTTTCCTAAAGACTAATTAATATAGATATTAACATCTCATTGTGCTTTTAGCTTTCATTTTCCTGAAGACTAATGATGATGAGCATCTTCTTCATATGCTTATTAACCATTTATATGTCTTCTATGATGTACCTGTAGAAATATTGTGGTATGTTTTAGTGAGTTGCTGTTTCTTTATTATTTAGCTGCAAAAGGTCTTTGTATATTCTGAACGAGCCCTTTTCTCAGACATATGTAGGAAAAAAATTTTCCATTCTGTTATTTGCCTTTTCATTTTGTAAATGGTGTCTTGCAAAGAACAGAATTTTAAAACTTTGATGAAATGTAAATTAAAGTTTTTCTTTTGTTGGTGTATTGCTTTATTTTTATTTTTATTTATTTATTTGTTGATGTTTCTAAGAATCTAGTAAGCCCCAAGGTCAGAAAGACTTTCTCCTTTGTTTTCTTCTAAAAGTTTCATGGACTTAGCTTTTTTTTTTTTTTTTTTTGAGGCAGAGTCTCGCTCCGTCGCCCAGGCTGGAGTGCAGTGGCCGGATCTCTGCTCACTGCAAGCTCCGCCTCCCGGGTTCACGCCATTCTCCTGCCTCAGCCTCCCGAGTAGCTGGGACTACAGGCGCCGCCACCTCGCCCGGCTAGTTTTTTTTGTATTTTTTTAGTAGAGACGGGGTTTCACCGTGTTAGGCAGGATGGTCTCGATCTCCTGACCTCGTGATCCGCCCGTCTCGGCCTCCCAAAGTGCTGGGATTACAGGCTTGAGCTTTTATATTCAGGTTAATTTTGAATACAGTGTTAGGCAAGAATCAAGGTTCATTTTTTTTTATACGGATATTCAGTTCTTCTGACAGTTTGTTGGAAATATTTCCCTTTCTCCACTGAAATGCCTTGACATTTGTCAAAAATCAATTGATCATACAAGCTTGGGTCTATTTTTAGACTCTGTGTTCTGTTCCATCTACATGCCTATCCCTATGCTATTATACACTATCGATTACTGGATATTTGAAACCAGATAAATCAAGTCCTCCAACTTTGGTCTTATCCAAATAGTCATGGCTGTTTTAGGTCTTTTGCATTTAAAAACAAAAATTTAGAATCAGCTTCTCAACTTCTTCCAAAAAAGCCTGCTAGAGTTTGATTGAGATAGCTTTCAATCTGTAGATCAATTCAAATTGACATATTACCAACACTGAGTCTTCCATTCAGTGTACATCATAATCTCTTCATGTATTAAGTCTTTCGTTTCTCCTAGCACTGTTTTTGAAATTTCCAGTATACAAGTCTTGCACATATTTTGTTAACTTTATCCTGTTTCATATTCTGGGGTACTATTATAAATGGCTGGTTATAATTTTTTTCATTTCCAATGTTAGCTAGTATACAGAAATAGTTTGCTCTATATATCGAACTTGAATCCTCGATTTAGCTAAAGCTATTAGTTGTAATAACCTCTGCTCTATGATCTGGTCATCTGTGAATTCCTATCCAATATGTGTACCTTTTATTTATTTTTCCCACCTTATTGTCTAAGATTTCCAGTACAATGTTGAATAGAAGTAGTGAGAATGGATCTTCTTGCCTTGTTTTTTACCTTAGGGGGAAACATTCAGTCATTCACCATGAAGTATAATGTTAATGTGGGTTTTTCATAAATCCACTTGTTAGCTTGAAGAAGTTCCCTTTTTTTCTTGCTTCCTAAAATTTTTTTATCATCAGTGTGTGTTGAATTTTGTCAAGTGTTTTACCTGCACATATTGAGGTGATGATAGAGTATTTTTTTTTTTGTTCTGTTAATATTTTGAGTTTACTAAATGTTAAACCAACCTTGCATTCCTAGGTTGAACCCCATTTGGTCCTGATGGCTTATCTACCTACCTACCTATCTTCCTAAGTTTGATTTGCTGATATTTGTCATCTTTTATATCAGTGATTAAGGACTTTTATATCTATGATCCTGAGTTAAATTTTCTGGTGTTTTTTATCTTGGAATATTTTTGCCAGGTTTCATGACAGGATAAAGCTGGCCTCATTAAAGAAAATTCAGCAGTATTCCCTCATCCATTTTCTGAAAAAAAAAATTGTGAAGGAATATTTTTTTCCTCAAACTTTTTTGATAGAATTCATCTGGGCCTCAAGTTTTCTTAGTGGTAAAATTTTAAATTAAGGACTTAGATGTTTAAAGCTTTTCAGATTTTTGTGTCCTGAGTGAATTTTAGTAATTTGTTTATGTTGTTTTATTAAGGTATTGAATTTTCCTAAGTTATCAAGTTCAATGATATAAAATACTGCATCATTAGCCTTTTCAGTGTTGTAAGATCTGTAATGATGTCTTCTTTTTACTACTGATATTTTAACCTGTATTTCTTCTCTTCTCCTGATAGTTGAGCCAGAGGTTTATTAATTTTATTGACTTTTTCAAGTAAAATGATTATGCCTTCATAGTCTTCTTTTCACTGTTTTTCATTTTATTGATCTTTATTCTTAACTTTATTATTTTCTTCCTATTTATTTTGGATATACTTTACTGTTATTTTATTAGCTTCTTAAGGTAAAGGTTAGAGTAATTGATTTGGGATCTTTTTTCTCTTCTGATATCAGCACTGACATCTATACACTTGTAAGTAACCACTGCCTTAGCTGTATCCCACATATTTTTGAACTTTTTATATTTGGAAATAATTGTAGACTTAACAGAAGTTGCAAAAATCATAAGTAGAGTCTTCTTATCAATAACCTTATTATTGATTTCTAATTTAATTTTGTGGTAGTCAGAAAACATTTTATTGTCTAACACTTTTTCATGTTTTCTTGAAATTAGTTTGTATTCTTCAGTTGTTGCTGACGTATTCTATAAGTTTCATTAGAACAAACTGGTTGATGGTGTTGCTCCACTCTTCTATTCTCTTACTGATTTCATGTCTACTTGCTTTAGTACAGGGAAAAGAGTACTGTCTTATTTCTACTTTTAATTCTGTTTCATGTATTTTAAAACTTGTTTTTGGGTACATACATAGTAGGATTGTTATATCTTTTTGATAAATTGATACTTTATCATTATGAAATATCTTTGGCTGGGGGCACGGTGGCTCACACCTGTAATCCCAGCACTTTGGGAGGCCGAGGCGGGCGGAACACGAGGTCAGGAGATTGAGACCATCCTGGCTAACACTATGAAACCCTGTCTCTACTGAAAATACAAAAAAATTAGCTGGGCATGGTGGTGGGCGCCTGTAGTCCCATCTACTTGGGAGGCTGAGGCAGGAGAATGGCATGAAACCTGGAGGGCAGAGCTTGCAGTGAGTGGAAATCGCACCACTGCACTCCAGCCTGGGCAACAGAGCGAAACTCCATTTCAAAAAAAGAAAAAAATAAAAGAAAAAGAAAAAGAAAAGAAATGTCTTTATCTCTAATTAGTCTTTGCATGGTATATCTTTTTCATCCTTTTTCTTCTAACCTGGTTGTATCTTTATATTTAATGTGAGTTTTATTCATATTGTTGGGTCTTGTTTTTTTATCCTGTCTTTGCCTTGTAATTGGAATGTTTTGACCATTTACTTTTATTATATAATTTTGATACTGTTGGGTTTAAATTTACTAACTTAATACTTGCTTTTTGTTTATTTCATCTGTTCTTTGTTCCTCTTATTAGTTATCTTTTAGCATTCCATTTATCTCCAGCCCTGACAACATCACTGTATTATCCATATCTATCATAGTGGATTTTTCTTTTTCTTGATGGATACATGCTCACCTATATCATTTTAGTTCCTCCTTAAGAACTTTCTCTAACATCTCTTTTTTTTTTTTTTTTTAACATCTCTTTTTTTTTTTTTTTTTTGAGACAGAGTCTCGCCGTGTCACCCAGGCTGGAGTGCAGTGGCGCGATCTCGGCTCACTGCAAGCTCCGCCTCCCGGGTTTTACGCCATTCTCCTGCCTCAGCCTCCGAGTAGCTGGGACTACAGGCGCCCGCCACCACGCCCAGCTAGTTTTTTGTATTTTTAGTAGAGACGGGGTTTCACGGTGTTAGCCAGGATGGTCTCGATCTCCTGACCTCGTGATCCACCCGCCTCGGCCTCCCAAAGTGCTGGGATTACAGGCTTGAGCCACCGCGTCCGGCCTCTAACATCTCTTATTACCTAAATTTGCTGGTGACAAATTCGGCTTTTGTTTTTCTGGAAGTCTTTATTTCCCCTTAATTTTAAATAATATTTACTCCAGAAATAGAATTACAGGTTGACAGCCTTTTTTAGGAACTTTAAAGTTGTGGGTCCACTGGTTTTTTGTTTGTTTGTTTTTTAGGCTAATTTCTGATGAAAAATCCATGCCTATTCATTCTTATATTTCTGCCTCTCTGCTTAAGGTTCTCCTCCTATACTTTGGGGTCTCAATATGGTTTTCATTGTGCTTATCTTTCTTGAGTTTTATTAAGCATCTTCAAATTGTGGGTTTATTGCTTTTATCACATTTGAAATATTTTCTGGCATTGCCTGCCATTGTTTCTTCAATTTTTTTTTTTTTCTTCACACCTTCCTCTTCTCCTCTTCTGGGACTTCTAAGTTATGCCACACTGCCTGATATTGTTCCACAGGTCACTGAAGCTCTTTTTCCCTCCTTGTGTTTTAGTTTAGGTCTTTTCTATTTCTGTTATACCACTCTTTTTCTTCTGCACATCTAATCAGCTGTTACTTTCATTTATTAAATTTTTCATTTCTGATATTTATTTCACTAAGTTCCATCTGATTCTTTTTTATATATCTTCTATTTATCTTACACTATGTTCATGTTGCCCTTTAAGTACTTCTACATATTTATAATACTTGTTTTAAGATCCTTGTTTGGACAGTTCATCATCTCTACCTTTCAGGGTCTGTTCCTATTGACTGTTTTTCCTCTTGTTTTTGGCCATATTTTCTTGCTTTTTTGTAGGTTCAATAGCTTTAGATGATAGTAGACATTGTGAAAATTACATTAAGTATCTGGATTTTGTCATTATTTTTTAAAGAACAGTAGACTTTCTTCTTTCATGCTGTTAATTTACTTGTGGGTCAGCCTTTTAAAGCTTTGTTAGATTGGATGTACAGTATCTTTTACTCTAGAGCTAAGTTAGCCCTACTCTTGAGGTATACCTTCCATTACCTCTACCGATTGCCTTGGTGGTTCAGCAAGGATGCTCCATTCTGGCTGGCCAAAACTCTAATTGTCTCCCAACCCTCTGTTGAGCAATGTAAATTCTTCACCTTAGGCCAGGCACAGTGATTCACGCCTGTAATCCCAGCACTTTGGGAGGCCAAGGCAGGTGAATCACTTGAGGTCAGGAGTTTGAGATCAGCCTGGCCAATATGGTAAAACCCTGTCTCTACTAAAAACACAAAAATTAGGCAAGGTGGTGGCAGGTGCCTGTAATCCCAGCTACTCGGGAGGCTGAGGCAGGAGAATTGATTGAACCCAGGAGGCAGAGGCTGCAGTGAGCCAAGATCGTGCCACTGCACTCCAGCCTGGGAGACAGAGTAAGACTCCATCTCAAAAAAAAATAAAAAAAATAAAAAAAATAAAAATCTTCTTATAGGCTTTTTGTTTTGTTTTGTTTTTGTTTCTTGTCTTGCCTCATGGAGTTTCATGTGTTGGTTATTGGTCAGTGTTTGGCAACAGACTGAAGGAATCCCCAGTGCAGATTTTTGGAGCCGTTTTTACTTCTCTTCAGTCTTTCCATGTATCTCCTCTTCACCATCTCCAACTAACTAAGCCTGCCTGAGCTTTTATCTGTTTCACCAACTCGAATGCTGTAAGGCTCTGCTTATGTTTCCCCTCATTGCCATGCAGATTGAAAAGTACTTTTACTAAGGAAGTTGGGAATTATAGGGTTTATCTTTATCAGTCTTGTGCAGCCTGTTGTCCAGTGTCTGAAAAATTGTCTTATATATTTTTCCAGTTTTCTGGTTGTTTACAACAGAAGGATAAGTCCTATCCTGGTTACTCCATCATGGGCAGAGGCAAAGGTATCCTTCCTTTTTGTATTTCTTATTTTTATTTTTTTAATGGTGGTAAACTACACATAAAATTCACCATCTGAACTCTTTTCAAGTGTACAGGTAAGTGGCATTAAGTACATTCACACTGTTGTGCAACTATTACCACCATCTCTCTCCAGAACTGTTTTCATCTTGCAAAACTGAAACTCTGTATCCATTAAACAATAATTCCCCAGTTTTCCCTTCCCCACAACCTTTAAAACCCACTCCCCATGTTATTTTCTGTTTCTGAATTTGACTACTCTTGATATCTCACTTAAGTGGAATCATATATTATTCATCCTTTTATGACTGGCTCATTTCACCTCTCTTTGTTTTTAAAGAAAGTGTAACATTTGGTCTTTGCTTCTAATGTTAGGATGATGGTTTGTAATATTCAAAATGTTCAAGCCAACATGCTGATATGGTAGAGAGTCACAGGGATATACGTTGATGGTTTTCTGTGGCAGAGTGGCAGGGGGCAGGGTGTGGGGAAGATAGACTTCTGTGTGTTTTATTCCATAGCTTAACATTCATCAAACCTCATGTAAATCACTATAAACACTAAGAATGGAAAATTAAGCTGTAGCATTCATTGCCCATTCATATTCCTCTGGTTTAGCAGACATTTTATGAGCACTGTGTTATTCTGTTTTGCATTGCTATAAAGGAATACTTGAGACTGGGCAATTTATGAAGAAAAGAGGTGTTTTGGCTCATGGTTCTGCAGGCTGTACAGGCATGGCACCAGCATCTGCTTGGCTTCTGCTGAGGCCTCAGGAAGCTTTTACTCATGGTGAAAGGTGAAAGAGGAACAGGCATGTCGCATAAACAGAAAGAGAGTAAGGAGGGGGGAAGTTCCATGCTCTTCTTTAAACAAACAGTTATCATGTGAATTAACAGAGTAAGAACTCTCTCATTACTGCAGGGAGGACACCAAGCCATTGATGAGAGATCTTCCCCCATGATCCAAACACCTCCCACTAGGCCCCACCTCCGACACTGGGGATCACATCTCAATATGAGATTTGGAAAGGACAAATATCCAAACTATATAAAGCAGTAAAATCAGTAGTTCTCCATCTCTCTCTTTTTTTTTTTTTTTTTTTTTTTTTTGGAGACGGAGTCTCGCTCTGTCGCCCAGGCTGGAGTGCAGTGGCGCGATCTCGGCTCACTGCAAACTCCGCCCCCCGGGTTCACGCCATTCTCCTGCCTCAGCCTCCCGAGTAGCTGGGACTACAGGCGCCGCCACCTCGCCCGGCTAGTTTTTTTTTGTATTTTTTTAGTAGAGACGGGGTTTCACCGTGTTAGTTAGCCAGGATGGTCTCGATCTCCTGACCTCGTGATCCGCCCGTCTCGGCCTCCCAAAGTGCTGGGATTACAGGCTTGCGCCACCGCGCCCGGCCTCTCCATCTCTCTTAAGAGTTAAACTCAGGTCCTTCCTTACCAATGGCACCATCAGAACAGATTAAATTTCATACTTAATACCCCCTTAATTTAACATATACTTCCACAGGACCTTATTACTTTTTTGTTTGTTTTTGTTTTTAGAGACAGGGTCTCACTGTCACCCACGCTAGAGTGAAGTGGTGTGATCATAGCTCACTGCTGCCTTGAACTTCTGAGCTTAAGTGATCCTTCCACCTCAACCTCCAGAGTAGCTGGGACTACAGGCATGTGCCACCGCACCTGGCAATTTCTTTTCTTTCTTTTTTTTTTTTTTTTTTTTTGTAGACATGGGGTCTATGTTGACCAGGCTGGTCTTAAGCAATCCTCCTGTCATGGCCTCCCAAAGCACTAGGATTACAGTTATGAGCCACCATGCCCAGCAACACCTTATTTTTATTTATGTATTTATTTATTTATTTTGAGACGAAGTCTCGCTGTCGCCCAGGCTGGAGTGCAGTGGAGCGATCTCGGCTCACTGCAAGCTCTGTCTCCCAGGTTCACGCCATTCTCCTGCTTCAGCCTCCCGAGTAGCTGGGACTACAGGCGCCCGCTACCACGCCGGGCTAATGTTTTGTAATTTTGTAGAGACGGGGTTTCACCATGTTAGCCAGGATGGTCTCAATCTCCTGACCTCGTGATCCGCCTGCCTCGGCCTCCCAAAGTGCTGGGACTACAGGCGCAGCAACGCCTTATTTTTAAAACACTCACGTGTATTGATTCCTGTGATAAACTTCTTCAAGGCATAGTGTCACATTCCTGGAAAATTCTGTCCTGACTTCCCATCCTGTAAAGAATCTGCCATTCCATTGCAGTATTATATATATTTGTCTATGATCTCCTGTTACAATCCAATATACCTGTTATTTTTATATCTCTCCCTATAACCCTAAAAGTCTCTTTCACCTTAGATCTCCCTACTTTGCTATGTCTAACCCAAAGTAAGTCCTCAGTAAAGATTAATTTTAATTTAAGGAAGGAAAGGCATCATCACTATCCTCAATTATAGGTGAACTTAGTGACTCACCTAAATCTACATGTATTATCTCCAATTCCTTCCTATTCTTTCTTTAACCCACTGCAATCTGGATTTTGTCCTATTACTCCACCAAAAACACCTTTGTGGGGATCACCAAAGGCCTCTTTGACTTTGCTGAATCCAGTGGTCAAGTCTCAATACTATCTTATTTGACCTATCAGCAGGATCTGAACCAGGTCATTGTTCCCTCCTTCTTGAAATACTTTTTTTACTTGGCTTCTAGGATATACCTCTATCCTGTCTTTTCTCCTAGCTCTCTGATTGATGATACGCAGTATTTTGTTTTGTTTTGTTTTAGATTCTTTCCCCTATACCAGGCCTCACTGGAAAACCCAGGGTTAGGTTCTTGGTACTCTTCTCTAGCTCACTTCCTTAGTGATTTCACATGGTTTCATGACTCTAAATAACTCCTATGGGCTGATGAATCTCCACTGTATCTTTTCAGCCTGAACTCCATTCCCTAAACCCCAGGCTGCTGTCCATATGCCTACCTAACACCTTGATTTGGCTGTATAATTGGCATGTTTCACTTCCCATTTGAAAAACATAATTCAATCATCCTTCTGTTCCCCCTAGCCTGCTCCTCCTCATCTTTCTCTATATCAACTGACGGCACGCCATTCTCCTGCTCATCAGTCTAAAACCCTGGGACTCTTTTCTTCTTCTCATACTACGTACCTCATACATCAGCAAATTCTACCTGCACTTTCTTCACATTATGTTCAGAGCCCAGCTACTTCTTACCACCTCCACTGTTATCACTCTATGACCGTAAGCCACCATTATTCTTCACATAGATAAGTGCATTCAGTTTTTTAATAGGTCTTCTTGCTTCAGCTGTTGCCCAGTTACAGGCAGTCAGTCCCATACTAGTCAGAATGATCTTTCTGTAGGTTAACTTCCACTTCTGGGAAGATGGAGTAGATGTGCTTTTTTCTGTATTCCTCCCACTAAGTATAACTGAAAACACTGGACATTATATATAAAACAAATCATAGACTCTGAAAGATGGCTAGAGGAAGGTAGACCAGCTAGAGACCTTGGGACCCAAGGAATGACATGATAGTGAATTCCCTGGGTGTTCATAATACCATAAATATGAATGGATGCTGGGTGGGAGGGGGAAGAAGCCCCAACAAAAGCATGTTTTATCTAGTTTTGACCAGAAAAGGGACAGCCTAGTAAGACAGAAAACTTTAACAAAATAACTGCTTACTCCAGACAAACACCATAGAAATTTTTAGCTATTGTTTTTTCAAGTACTTTTTCCAGCTTTGCTCTTTTTCTCCTCTTCTTCTAGAACTGTAATGACATGATTCTTACCTCTTTTTTTCATAGCCCCCCAGGTTTCTGAGCCTTTGTTCTTTTTTGGTCTGTACTATATCTGTTATTAGTTTAGATAATTTCTAATGTTCTTTCATTTCACTGATTCCTTCCTCTGATCTCTCCATTCATCCATTGAGTTTTTTATTTTGGTTATCATATTTTCCAGAAGACAAAAGAAGAGGAAAAACTTCTGAATTCATCTTACAAAGTTAGTATTACCCTGACACCAAAACCAAAAAAGACATTACCGAAAGAAATAAAAATACAGACCTACATCCCTCATGAATATAGATGTAAAATATCCTTAGCAAAGTATTAAAAAATAGAATTCAGCAATTCCCTGACTTACAATGGTTCAGCTTATGACTTTTTTTATGATGGTGAAAAAATCATATGAAACCACGAGGTTTCAGACTTTTAGCAACAGTGATTCTTTGACCAAAGACCGGTTGCATTTTTTACTTATGATACTTTCAATATACAATGGGTTTATCAAGATGTAACCCCATCCTAAGTCAGGGAGCCTCTGTACAAAGAATTGTGCAACATGACCAAATGGGATTTACTCCAGGAATGCAAAACTGCTCCAGTATTTGAAAATCAATTAATGTAGTACTTCATATTTACAAGCTAAAGAAGAAAAATCAAGTCATCCTATTGCTCAATGTAGTGAAGCATTTGACAAAATCCAACATCTATTTGTGATAAAACGTCTCAGAAAACTAGAAATAGAGGCTGTCTTGGTCTGAATGCCCCCTGAAATTAATGTGTTGAAACTAAATCCCCACTGTAGTGGTGTTAAGAGTGGCATCTTCTGGGAAGTGATTAAGTCATCAGGGCTCTGCCCTGATAAATAGGTTAATGTCTTATAAAAGGGGTAGAGGGAACTAAACCTTAGGCCCTTTTTTGCCCTCTGCCTTCTGCCATGTAAGGACAGAGCATTTGACCCTTCTGCCATGTGAGAATGCAGCAAGGAGGCTCTCACCAAATACCGAATACTGGGACCTTGATCTTAAGCTTCCCATATTCCAAAACCATGGGAAGTAAATGTCTATTGTTTATAAATTACTAAGTCCAGGTATTTTGTTAGAGCAGTACAAATAGACTAGGACAGAGAAAAAGTTATTTAACTTGATAAATATCATCTATACAAATCTACAGCTAGCATTATACTTCATAGTAAAATAGTGAATGATTTTCCCCTAACATTGGGAATAGGACCAGGTTGCTCACTCATATTCCACATAGTGCTAGAAATTCTAATCTGTGTAATAAGGAAATAAATACAAGACCTAGAGATCAGAAAAGATAAACTAAAATTATCCAAATCTGCAGATGACTTGATTACGTAAAAAATCCCAAGGAACCTACCAAAAAATTCTAGAATCAATGAGTTCAGCAATGTCATAAAACTAAAGATAAACACACAAAAATTCATTTTATTTTTGTATATTATCAATGAACACATGGATACTCAAATTTAAAATATAATAAAATCCCTGAAAATAAACAACACTTAGGTGTAAATCCACCAAAACGTGTAGAAATTTTATGCTGAAAACTACAACACTGAAGAATTAAAACAAAATAGATCTAAATAAATGGAGACATACTATGTTCATGAATAAGAACATTCAACATAGTAGAGATATCAATTTTCCCTAAATTATTATACAAATTTAATGCAACTGTCATTAAAATTTCTTCAAAAATGTGTGTATATACAGAGAAGTTAGTTCTAAAATAAATATAGAAAAGAAAAGAAACTACAATTACTGAAACATTTTTTAAAAGAGCAAAATGAGAGAAATCTCTACCCAATTTCAAGACTTACAGTCACAGTAGCCAAGATTATGTGACATTGTCAGAAGAATGGACATGTGGCAATCAATCGAACAATATAAGAAATCCAGTATAGAAAATACTATAGAGAACCACAGAAAGGTGCCCAAATGATTTTGGAGAAATGGGTTTCTCAGATGATTTGGAGAATTGCAAAGGCAACTGCTGACAGGATAGACTTTCTAAAATATGCTGTAAGAGCAATCAAATATCCATAGTCAAAAACATGAACTTCAATCTAAGTCTCACACCTTACACAAAAATTAACTGAAAATAAATTGCACACTCAAATATAAAATGTAAAACTGTAAAACTTAGACAGAATAGAAGGAATCTTTGTGATCTAGGGCTAAACTTAACACCAAACACGATTTGTAAGAACTGATAATATAGACTTCATGAAAATTACAAATATTTTATCTGCAAAAAAAAGGATTAAGAGCAGATACAGGATGGGAGAAATATTTGCAAATATGATAAAAGACACATATTAGAAAATAGCTATACCTCAGAAACACTGCAGGTTCATTTTTCAGGTACCATAATAAAGCAAACATTAAATTAAAGCAAGTCACATGAATTTTTTCATTTCCCAAAGGCATATAAAATTTATGTTTATACCCTACTGTAGTCTATTGTGTGCAACAGCATTATGTCTAAAAACAATGTACATACTTTAATTTTAAAAATACTTTATTGCAGCCAGGAGTGGTGGCTCACACCTGTAGTCCCAGCATACTGGGAGGCTGAAGTGAGTGGACCACTTGAGGTCAGGAGTTCGAGACTAGCCTGGCCAACATGGCAAAACCTCGTCTCTACTAAAAATATAAAAATTAGCTGGGCATGGTGGTACACACCTATAATCCCAGCTACTCGGGAGGTTGAGGCAGGACGATCACTTGAACCTAGGAGGCAGAGGTTGCAGTGAGCCGAGATTGCACCATTGCACTCCAGCCTGGGCAACAGAGAGAGACTCCGTCTCAAAAAAGTAAAAAGAAAAAAGTAAAAATAGTTTATTGCTTAAAAAAAAAATGCTAACTATCACCTGAGTCTTCAATGAGTCATCATCTTTTCAGTGGTGAGGGTCTTGCTTGGATGTTCATGGCCACTGATCAATCAGATTGATAGTTGCTGAAGGCTGGAGTGGCTGTGGCAATTTCTGAAAATAAGACAACACTAAAGTTTGCCACATCAATGGACTCTTCCTTTTACGAAACTTTTCTCTGTAGCATATGATGCTGTTTGATAGCCTTTCATCACAGTATAACTTCTTTCAAAATTGGAGTCAGTCTTCTCAAACCCTGCTGCTGCTTTAGTAACTAAGCTTATGTAATGTTCTAAACCCTTTGTTGTCATCTCAACAATGTTCACAGCATCTTCACTACTAGTAGACTGTATCTCAAGTAACTACTTTCCTGCTTCTCATCCATAAGAAGCAACTCCTTATCCATTCAAGTTTGATCATGAGATTGCAGCAATTCAGTCACATCTTCTGGCTCCACTTCTGATTCTAGTTCTCTTGCTGTTTTCACCACGTCTGCAGTGACTACCTTTAATAAAGGAAGGAACCCCTTAAAGGCATCCATGAGGGTTGGAATTAACTTCTTCTAAACTCTGTTGATGTTCTGACCTCCTCCCATGAGTCACAAATGTTCTTAATGGCATCGAGAATGGTGAATGCCTCTCAAAAGGTTTTCAATTTACTTTGCCCAGATCCATCAGAGGAATCACCATCTGTGGCAGCTATAGCCTTACAAAATGTATTTCTTAAGTAGTAACACTTGAAAGTGAAAATTACTCCTTGACCCGTGGCTTGCAGAATGGATGCGGTGTTAATGGGCATGAAAACAACATTCTTCTCCTTGCACATCTCCATCAGAGCCCTTGGGGTGACTGGGTGCATTGTTCACGAGCAGTAATATTTTGAGAAGAACCCTTTTCTGGGCAGCAGGTCTCAAGAGAAGTCTTAAAAGATTCAGTAAACCATGCTGTAAACAGATGTGCTGTTATCTAGGCTTTATTGTTCCAGTATAAAGCACAGGCCGAGTAGATTTAGCATACTTCTTAAGGGTCCTAGGAGTTTTGGAATAGTAAATGAGCACTGGTTTCAACTTACAGTCGTCAGCTGCATTAGGCCCTAACAAAAGAGTCAGCCTGTACTTTAAATCTTTGAAGGTAGGTATTGACTTCTTTTCTCTAGCTATGAGTGTCCTAGATGGCATGCTCTTTCAACAGAAGGCTATTTTGTCTACATTAAAAATCTATTCCTTAGTGTAGCTACCTTCATCAGTTCTCTTACATATTCTGGAGAACATGGTACAGCATCTACATCAGCACTTGCTGTTTTACCTTGCACTTTTATATTATGGAGACTTCTTTACTTAAATCCCATGAACCAATCTCTACTAGCTTCAAATTCTCCTATACCTTCCTCATCTATCTCAGTCTCATAGAGGTGAAGCACATTAGGCCTTACTCTGGAGTGGACTTTGACTTAAAGCAATGTTGTGGTTAGTTGCACCTTCTATCCAGACCACTCAAACTTTCTCCATATCAGCAACAAGGCTATTTCACTTTCTTATCATTTGTGTGTTCACTGGAATAACATTTTTCATTTACTTCAAGAACTTCCTTTGCATTCACAACTTGGCTGTTTGGCATAAGAGGGCCAGCTTTTGGCCTATCTGGGCTTTCAACATGCCTTCTTTACTAAGCTTAATCATTTCTAGTTTTTCATTTAAAGTGGAAGACGTGTCCAGGCGCAGTGGCTAATGCAGCACTTTGGGAGGCCAAGGCAGGTGGATCACCTGAGGCCAAGAGTTGGAGACCAGCTCGGCCAACATAGCGAAACCCCGCCTCTACTAAAAATACAAAAAATTAGCTAGGCATGATGGCATGCACCTGTAATCCCAGCTACTCAGGAGGCTGAGGCACAAGAATAGCTTGAACCCAAGAGGCAGAAGTTGCAGTGAGCCGAGATCACACCACTGCACTCCAGCCTGGGGAACAGAGTGAGACTCTGTCTCAAAAATAAAAATAAAAAATAAAGTGAGAGATGTGTGACCCTTCCTTTCACCTGAACATGTAGAGGCCACTGAAGGGTTTTTAATTGGCCTAATTTCAATATTGTTGTGTCTCAGGGCATACGGAGGTCCCAAGAGAAGCAGAGAGATGGAATGATCGGCTGTGGAGCCGTCAGAACACATAGAACATCTTATATGGGCACAGTTCATGGCACCACAAAATAATACAACAGTAACAAAGATCGCTGACCAGAGACAACCATAACAGATATAATAATAATGCAAATGTTTGAAATATCATGAGAAGTTCTAAAATGTGACACAGAGACATGAAGTAAGCAATGCTATTGGAAAAATGGCACTGAAAGACTTTCTTGATGCAGAGTTGCCACAAACCTTAAACTTGTTAAAAAAAAAAAAAAAAAATTCTGTAAAGTGCAATAAAACGAGTGATGCCATATTGGGAGGCTATCAAGCTCACCATGACAGATACAAGTCTTCCACAATTCTAACTTTTGCCTGAAAATTCAATTTTATCATCTGCAACAAATACAGGCAGTTAATTCCTTTGAAGTAACAGTCTCAGTCTCAGTTCAATTTTCAGACATTTTATGCCAAAAATACAAGTCTGAATAACCATGGTTTGTCTGTCAGTTGTTCTTTAAAGTAAAAACAGTGTTCCATTAAAAGAGGAGCTAGTTTAACTCCTAACCCAAAAAAAGCACAAGTGCTTTTCCTCAAACAATCATTGCAGTTCCATCTGCCAAAGTACATTATGCAAACTTTCAATTCCACCTCACAGAATATTAAAAAATACTATTACTCATAGGTCAAAATTTAATAAAATTAATCATTCCTACGACTTCATCAAGAACATTCTTTTTTTTTTTTAATTTATTTATTATTATTAAACTTCAAGTTGTAGGGTACATGTGCACAACGTGCAGGTTTGCTACATATGTATACTTGTGCCATGTTGGTGTGCTGCACCCATCAACTCGTCATTTACATCAGGTATAACTCCCAATGCAATCCCTCCCTCCCCACTCCCCCCTCCCTAGAACATTCTTAAATGCTGTTGGCTTTTTGTATGCGAGTGGGTGGCAGTGAAGAGTATGACGACTGTCAGTAGAGTTTGGTGCCACAGTCTTGATTTGTGTCAAAGCACCTGCCATTGCTTTTACACCATCAGTGCAAATGTCCACACAGTGAAAAAGGAAAGAATGGCTCCATATCATTAGGAAAACAGTTTTGACCTTATGAGTTCACTGAAAGGTTTCCAGGGACCCTGAGACTCCACAAATCACAGGAGATTTTACAGGCTTACCGTGGTTGCTATGGCATAGAGAGAGGGGGAAAAAAAGAGGGTTTGAGTCCCAGCTCTGCTTTCACTGGCACTGCAATATGCCTAGTGCCCCCAGCCCTGAGCCAACCAGGAGTAAGAACCACCATGACTGCTCATCAACTATTACTGCCCTCAATGGGTCACATTTTTTTCCTCTGTTCAGCAGGAAGTTGTAAGCTCCCTTCTGGCTTGATAGTCCAATCTGGTTCTTTGCCTAATGTACACCACAAATAAGAGCATTTGGGCCTTGTCTGTGGGTTCCCTTGGTGGCACCCACCTGTCTGTAGGGGCATGTTCGCTTAAATAAGATCTATCCCTGCATCAAGGACACCAAGCAGACAGGACCAGCCCAGGGCCTCAGCCTCAGCTGCCCAAGAGGTAGAAGGCTCTGCCTCCCCACCGTGTGTGCTCACTGAACTGACCTCCACCCCACTGCCCCCATGCACTCACTTTCGGAAATGACAGGAGGAAGACCAGGGTCAAAATCTCCTCAGTCCTGCAAAGCACAGGACCTCACCTCAACTATGCTGTTCTTCAGGTGGGAAAACTTCTTGGGACCTTACCACAGAACTCTGGACAACAGAGGCACTCCACAGGCTCCAGGGCATCCCTATCAGCTCAGGAGAAGCTGTGTCCTGAAGATGTGGTGGCACCCAGGGCAACAGAAATAGAAATGATGGGTGCTAGGTGGGGCATGTCCAAGAGAAAGAGGCCCCTGTGGATGTCCAAATGAGCCAGGGAACGGGGAAGTCATGTGGGGCTGGATCCCTGTTCCAAGAGCCGGGGAGAAGAGCCAGTCCCAGCATGGGTCACAGACTATGGGAATCTACAGATCACATCTCATTCCAGTGCCCTCATATAAAAGCAAGCTACTACACCTTCTCTCAATATCAGCCTCCACACTAATCATATGAATAATACATGGCTTATCTTTGAAAAGACTATTAAAACAAAACTTTCAGTTTCCTAAGTGGACCTAAAGAAGTATGGCTACCTCAAGTTTATCAATTTTTTAGTAAGCAACATAACCTACTTCATTATCATTTTTTTAATTAATTGGATAATTAATCAAGTGTTCTGTGAAAGGGCCATATATGCAAAGCGATCCCCAAATACCAAAGGAGCCAAGAAGCCAAAGAAGGAGACAGAGAAATCCAGTTTGTTGGTATTGGGTGATTTACTGGAGAATTTACAGACAGAATCATGGTCTTGGGCAGGTGCAAACAGGTAGATTTCTGCACTACAAAACCCTAGACATAGGGTTTATATCTTGGAACAAAAGTATAGTGCTCTGGAAGATACGTGTACGATGCTGTAATCATCACAGCCTGTGATCTCTGCAACAATAAGGGTTGTTTTGAAGAAAACTTACAATGAATTGGTCTTCCTACATAAAGAGTAATAACATCAACTAAACTTTGTGGAGGTATGATCAGATCAGGGTTAGTCAGAAGTTACATGGCAGATTTACATTTAAAATAAAGTCACTCTTGAGTCTTGTCTTGACTCAAGTCAAGATAATTCAGTAAAAGACGTTACTGAGAAACATGGTTCCATTACAAAATCTCATTATCTTCAAAATTCCATAAAAACTCAAACCAGCAGTCTAGGACCCTAAGTATTATGGTGATTATTAACTGGGTTATATCACAGATAACTGTAAATTGGACTCTCTATGTCACCATTTTGGATTGTTTCTTTTTTGCTTAAGGATAATTATAAATAGAGCTCAGAACTCTATAGAAAAGCCCCCAACTCAGTAAAACTCATAGAGAGACATGATCACTGGACCTCTCCTCTCTCAATGCTGTAAGTTTCCAAGGCTGGTTTGGGTACCTTATAGTAGAAACATATGGCCTCAGAGGATGAACTTAGTGTGCTAAATAAATCATTTACATTCCAAAAGTACTTCAGGATGAAATAATAATGTCTTCTCTACCCAGAGAGTTTTACTATTGAATGTGTTTGCACATCAGTCATCTCATGTTGCTTCCACAAGGGCCCCAGGAGAAGCTCAGGCCAGGTACTCGTTTCTGCCTGTCTTCAAAGCAGAAAAAGACTCAAAGCAAGAAGGCCCAGGCACTTCTTGTAGGATACTACAGAGAGACAGGAATGAGTCTGGGAGTTGTCCACATCACTGCAACTTAAATGCAAAACTCTTCTCTTCATCAAAAATGTTTATCTTTATATCTCATTTTATTCAAAAAAACTGAAATGTCTTGTTTTTTCTTCTTGTAAGAAATCAGAAAAGGTTTGATTTTCCAATGTTAACACAGTTAAAAACAAAAAAAGATGAACTGCCATACCACACCTTTGTGACGTCTGCTTAGAAAACTGCCACAAATGTACAGCTTCATTTCCAAACAGTGGAGAGGAGGAGGGAAGAAGAAAATGGGTCAAATAATTGCCAAAGAAAGAGTCCCAAAGAAAGAGTCTAATCAGAAATTTCCTTCTTTCAAATTATCTATCATTAAACACATATTTCAACAGAAATAAATTAACACAGAATTGGGTTCTTTGAAGAGGGTGACACCATAATAAAAACTGCTGTCAGACAGCTGATAATGAGAAGACCTATTTTATACAGTGCATGTCATTTTATGAAACCGTTTACCCTCGATCACCTGAAGGCAGACCATGCACACACCCAGCCTCCAGCTCAGGGGGAAGAGAAAAAAGAATGCCAACTGTCTAGGTGACTGTTACCCATTTTGCTCAGTTGAGCATCACAGAAAGACATGAGCTTAGGCAAACACTGGCTGGCTTGAGAGAGACAAGAAAGCATCTAGAGACAGTCCAGAAGCATGGGCCTCACAACCCAGGAAAAGCTATCCCTCGGCACCCCAAGAGTAAGACATGCGACTGAACATGTTCTGCGCAGCAAAGACCCATTAAGACTCCACAATGAAAAGAGGGCTAAACTGTACACACAGGTGAGATTACAGGTGTGTCTCCCACCCACACCTATGCCTATTATGTTAAGCTTCAAGATGCCCTGAGTAGAGAGAGACACATGCATAAGAAAGCAAAAATATGAAGTAGCTGGAAGATTGTGACTAGAAAAGAACTTTGGCTATAGTTACTGGCACATGAAACTATCAGACGCAAATAGATCAGAAGCTACTAGAACTGGGGAGAAACTGCATTGCCAAAGAAACATGAGCCTAAAACAGTCAGTGACCGTCAAAACAACCCCAGACCTCCAAAATTCCACAAGCAGAAAGCAGGATGTGGGATCTTGCACCCCTAACCCCTAAGGAAGATGTTCTCCCTATTTTAGTCAATTTTCTGTTGCTTATAACAGAATACCAAAAGCTCAGTAATTTATAAGGAAAATGAATTTATTTCTTACAGTTGTAGAAGCTGAGAAGTCCAAGGTCAAGGAGGAGAATCTAGTGAGGATCTTCTTGCTGGTGGTGACTCTGCAGAGTCCTGAGGTGGTACAGGGCATCACTCAATAAGGGGCTGAGTGTGCTAGCTCCGGTCTCTCTTCTTCTTTTTATAAAGTCACCAATTCCACTTCCCTGATAACACATTAATCCATTAATCCATTAACCCATGAATGGATTAATCCACTCATAAGGGAACAGTCCTCAAGATCCAATCATATCTGAAGATTAAGCTTCAACATGAGTTTTGGAGGGGACAAATATTCAAACCATAGCACTCCCAAGGCCTAGCCAGATGGAGGGACAGAGAAAGGAGCCCTGGAGAACAACAGACCAGTTTCTCCTGCCCCCATTTCCAAGATAGGAGGTGAAAGAATCAGACACGCCACACTGTGACCACGATGAATGAAGACAAAAACAAGATTGTGCCAAAATCCCTCTCCCCACTGACGTAAGTGATGACTGTTTCTTTACCAATCACAGCTTTATCCTCATTCCAGTCTAACCTCCTTGTACATAAGATTTACAGACACTTATCATAACATTGTCCCCACTTACTGATACCATCCCACTTTCTTGAACCCTCTCCCAAATCACCTAACCAAAGTCCAAATCCTGTAACAGGTTCCTTCTAATGCCCTCTTACCACAACACCCCACGGTTCCCAAGTGAGTGTCTAGTGGCCTTTGCTTAGAAAACATTGATAGATACCTTCATAATACTTGCCCGTGGGATGTTGCTCTTACTGTGGACCAAGAACTGACGTTTATCTTCCATTCTCCCCTTCCAAAATGGAAGTTTTAAAATTGCAGTTGGCTTGATTTGGCTTCACTATTGTATAGTGTGAACAGCAGATAACCTGTGTGTCAGTTCAGTCATTCAAACCACAAGAGCAACAACTGGATTTGATAAAGATCACACAATGCTAGAAATCCATCCTTTGTGCAAGACACAGTAACTGGGGGCAACTCTGGATTGTGTCCCTGGAGAGATAAATGCATGACAGTTGTGAAAGAAGGGTGTGCCAAGGCAAAGGCCTGAAGCAGAGATAACTAACTGTTCATGAAGAACTGTGCTCCCCTTTCCCAGGACAGCATTGAAACTGGGAAGCAACTGTCAACCAGGAATAACACACTGCAGATTTCACGCCTGCATCTAGATAGAACCCTGTAACTAGATCTTGCCAGTGGAAAGTATGAAGAGATACAGATCATGGTCCTCGTCACTTCTGGGCCAACATGGCTGAGGAGCATGTGTGCCTTCTCCATGTTGCTCTCCCATCTGCCAGCTGGACTTACAGGAAGCTGGGCGTAGAGGATAAGGATGCCACCTCCATAGCAGATGGCATGGCCACCCACTGTGAGGAGCTGGGCCGAATCACCACACAGAGGAAACCTGATCACTGATGAGGAACATCCACAGTGAACTGTTACATGAGCAAGAAGTAAATTTTACCATGTAAGGCCCTGAAATTTGTGGGATTGAAAGTTAACCAAAATATCCAAAAACTGGGGGCAAGAGATACAGAGTAAAAGCATGAATCAGATACTGAGAAACCACCCCTCAATTTGCACTGGAACCACAAAGGGCTAACCCCTTAAGGTAGAGAATAAGTCTTTAGAAGCAAGTCAGTCCTCCCAAGCACTGAGCCTTTGTTCTACTCATCCGGCTGTCCTTAAGACTACACTGGATTAAGTTTTCTCCTTTAAGAACCTTAGCAGTACCTGACGAAAACCTCTCTAAAAACAATAATAATCCCAAATTATTTCAAATTATTCCTCAAAAAAATTCTGCAAATACAAATGTCTAGCAGCCTAAAAGAAATCAGTGACACATCGAGGAAGAAAGAGTAGAAATCACAGCAAACGAAAACATATCTACAAAAACAAGAAGTTAGAATTACCCAACATAGAATTTTAACAACTACACTTGTATAATTACAAAAACCCAAACAACCCAATTAAAAATCTGGCCAATGACCTCAATACACATTTCCCTCAAGAACACATACTAATGGGCAATAAGCACAAGAAAAAATGGTCAACATTACTAATCATTAGAGAAAAGCAAATCAAAACTACAAAGAGATATCACCTCATACCCATTAGAATGGCTATCATCAAAATAATAATAAGTGTTGGTTAGGATGTGGAGAAGCTGGAAGCCTTGTGCATTGCTGAAAGAAATGTAAAATGCTGGAGCTGCTATGAAAACAATACAGTCATTCCTCAAAAAGTTAAGAAAATTATAAGCATATGATCTAGTAATTCCATTTCTGGGTATATGCACAAATGACGTAAAAGCAAGGGACTCAAATATTTGTATACCCATGTTCATGGCAGCATTATTCACTATAGCCAGAAGTAGATGCAACCCAAGTGTCCATCAAAGAATGAATAAACAAAATGTGGTGTATATATATATACACACACACAGTGGAATATTATACAGTCTTAAAAAGGGAAGAAATTCCAACACATGCTACAACATGGATGAACCCTGAAGATATTATGCTACATTAAATAAGCCAGTCATAAAAAGAAAAATATTTATGACTCCACTTATATGAGGTATCTATGGAAGTCAAATTCATAGAAACAGAAAGTAGAATGGTAGTTGCCAGGGATTTGGGAAAGGGAGTTACTGTTTAATGGGTAAAGAGTTTCAGTTTTGCAAGATGAAAAGAGTATTGGAGATGGATGGTTGCACAACAACATGAATGTACTTAATGTCACAGAATTGTACACATAAAACATACTCTTTAAAATGGCAAATTTTATGTTATATATGTTTGACTAAAATTTTAAAACTATACTTGCTGTAGTTAAAAACAGAAAAAAGAATTAGAAGCTACAAAAAATAACAGTTTCAATTTTTTTAAATCTAAAACTGAAAAGTTATAAAGTCATGAATGGGTTTTAAAGCAGATTGGGTGCTGCTGAAGAAAGAATTGGTGAACTGGAAACTAGGTCAAAATAAAATAAAATATTCAAAGTAAAGTGGAGCGGCCAAAATCTAGAAATATAAGAGAGAGCATGAGAATATATGGTGAAAAATCTAACACAAATTTAATCAGGGTCCCATAAAGAAAGAAAAAGGATGATGCAGAAGCAACAGCTGAAGAAAATGGCAGTGAATTTTCCAGACTTATGAAAGACATCATGCCATAGATAAAAGAAGCCAACATACCTCAGGCAGGGATGCATGGAACTTAGTGAAACCACAGAAACCTAAGGATAATTGGAAAATCCTTTATGGCAATAGATTACCTCCAGAGGATAGCAGTTACATTTACTGACTTCAGAACAGGAACAAGAAAAGCCAGATGCTGTGGAAATATATCTCCAATGTGCTGAAAGAAAATAATGTCAACATTAAATTCAATATACAGAAACAAAATCTTTTAAGAATAAACACGAGAGTGTGATATCAGTGAAAATATCAAAGTAAGAACTTCCAAAAATCCCTTCTTCCACAAAAGCAATTTTTAAATGCCAAGAAATTAGCCAAATCAACTACTCTTTAGAAATCTAGAAATTTAACCAAAGGTCTGCCACACTCTGGAGAATATTTGTTAAAGAAAAATGATTAAATATCCTAAGAACATAAATTTTGTGGTATTTTAACTTGCCCTATTCCCTCCCCCAACCCCCAACCCTACCCCAGCTCTATAGTGGTCTTGAAAACCAACAGCCTACAATCGTAGTGAAAACCAACATCCTGGCAGCAACAGAAGAGGACAAAACAGGGTTGGAGCTCCTTCAAAGTCTTATTATTTGTTATGGCTACAAGGTTCCACCTGCAAGGTTCCATTTAGTTGACCTGACACAGAGCTCACTGAAAAGTATTTTCCTCAGAGGTATCTGTCAAAACAACTAAAGACAACTGTTTAATTTTGTGACTACCTGAGACAGTGGACAACAGTTGGGGCAAATAATATGTTAACCTAAAAGCTTAAAAGGAAAATCTGGGGAATGAGATGCCCACAGGGTATTAAAAACTCTGTATATTTCTGGAAATCCAGAAGGCCATGGTGCATACATAGAGCCACGCACCTACTCAAGGTTGTGGGAATGCCCAGAAAAGAAACTGGAGTGCCCTGAGATAGCCCTAAGCTCTCACACTGAGCTGACACTGAGACTCTGCACAATCAGAAAATGAAGACTAATGTTGCAAAATGTTTGCCCTGTTTCTTTCCTGCAGACTGTGAGAACAGGCTGTTCCAATGAGACTTGAAAAGTTGCCTTTGCAATTGTAAACTGGTAGGTTAAGAGCTGACACATGTCCCAGCACATACACAGGGTCTCTTGGGAAAGACGGTGAGACTTACTGATTCCAGGCACTTAAGGAAGCCTCTGTCCAATTATTAGCTGACCACTAAGCTATTCAAGTACAGAGTCAGTGAAGATACATGACAAAGAATACAGACTTTACAGAGTTAGTTCAGGAAAGTCACTACATAAACAAACGAACAGAAACTACTATAACAAGCAGCAACAACAACAACAAAAGAAAATGGAAGAAAGGAGGATCAGATTTCCAGAGTTGCCATATTATATTATTTAAAACATAAAGTTTTCAAAAAAGTATTATAACACATACAAAGAAACAGGAAAATATGGCCCAAACACAGGGAAAGAAAAAGCAATCAATAGAAACTGTTCCCAAGGAAGCCCCAGTGTTGGACTTTAAATAACCTATTTTAAACATATTTGAATAACTAAAGGAAGCCATGTCTAAAGGATTAAAAAATGGCAGTGTTGTTTCACCAAGCAGACATCAATAAAGAAACAAATTATAAAAAGAAACCAAATGAAAATTCTGGAGTTAAAAAATACAATAATTGAAATAGCAAATTCATTAGAGTGGTTCAACATATTTGAACAGGCAGGAGAATCAGTGAGCTTGATGATAGATCAACTGAGATTAACCAATCTAAGGAACAGAAAGTCAGGAAGTTTGAAAAAAAAAAAATGAACTGAACCTCAGAGCCCTGTGGGAAACTACCAAGAATACCAACAGATGGCCAACCAAGGTGGCTCACACCTGTAATCCCAACATTTTGGGAGGCTGAGGTGGAAGGATATCTTCAGGTTGGGAGCTCAAGACCAGCCTGGGCAACATAGCGAGAACTCATCTCTACAAAAATGGAAAGAAAGAAAGAATGAATGAATGAATGAATGAATGAATGAATGAGAGAAAGAGAGAAAAAGAAAGGAAGGAAGGAAGGAAGGAAGGAAGGAAGGAAGGAGGGAGGGAGGGAGGGAGGGAGGGAGGGAAGGAAGGAAGGAAGAATGGATGCATAATGAAACTCTCAGAAGGAGAGAAAATAAAGGGGTACAAAGAATATTTGAAAGGATAATAATTGAAAACCTCCCAGATCTGATGGAAAAAAATTATACATTCAAGAACCTGAATATACTTCAAGGATAAACTCAAAGATATCCACACCTAAATATATTATAATCAAACTATCAAAGACAAAGAATTGTGAAAGCAGCAAGAAAGCAACTCATTAAAAAGGAATTCTCAAATCGCTCGAACCCGGGAGGCAGAGGTTGCAGTGAGCTGAGATCGTGCTATTACACACCGGTCTGGTGACAAAGCAAGACCCCATCTTAAAAAAAAAAAAAAAAAAGGATTCTCAATAAGAATAATAGCAGATTTCTCACCAGAAACCATAGAAACTAGAAGGCTGTAGGATAACATATGCAAAATCATAGAAGAAAAAGACTGTCAAACAAGAATTCTATATCCAGAAAAATCATTCTGCAAAAACAAAGGAGAAATTAAGACACTCTCAAATAAAAGCTGAGAGAATATGTCACTAGAAAACCTACCTAACAAGAAACAGTAAAAGGAGTCCTTCAGGCTTAAATTAAAGGACACTAGATAGTACAGAAAATCCAGGTGAATAAATAAATAGCACTAGTAAAGATATAATTATAACGGTAAATATAAAAGACAGCATAAATGTAACTTCTGTTTGTAACCCGTTTCTCCTATCCGATTTAAAAGATAACTACACATCATCAATGAGCAGAAATAATAATATTTCCTCTTTTCCAAATTGGATGCCTTTTATTTCTTTCTCTTACCTGACTGCTCTGGCTAGGACTTCCAGTATTATGATGAACAAGAGTGGTGAAAATGGACATCCTTGTTTTGTTCCAATTCTTAGAGGAAATGCTTTAGGTGTTTCCTCATTCAGAATGATGTGGGTTGTGGGTCTTTCATATATGGTTTGAATTATTTTTCAGGTATGTTCCTTCTATGCCTAGTTTATTGAGGATTTTTTCATGAAAAGATATTGAATTTTATTACATGCTTTTTCTGCATCTATCAAAATAATCATATGTTTTTTGTTTTTAATTCTGTTTCTGTGGTAAATCACATTTAATGATTTGCATATGTGGAACCATCCTTGCATCCTTGGAATAAAACCCACTTAATTGTGGTGTATTATCTTTTCGATATGTTGTTGGATTTGGACTGCTAATATTTTGTTGGGAATTTCTGCACGTATTTTCATCAACAATATTGGTCTCTAGTTTTCTTTTCATTGTATCCTTGCCTGGCTTTGGTTTGGGGGTAATACTAGCTTCACAGAATGACTTAGGGAGAAGGCCCTCCTCTTCAATTTTTTGGAATAGTTTCAGTAGGATTAGTACCGGTTCTTCTTTACACGTCTGGTAGAATTCAGTTCTGATTCCATTTGGTCCTGGGCTTTGTTTTATTGGTAGAATTTTTACTACTGATTCAAACTCACTACTTGTTATTGGTCTGTTCAGGATTTCTAATTTCTTCCTAGTTCAATCTTGGAAGGTTGTATGTTTGGATATGATCTTGTACCTAGAAAGCCCTAAAGACCTAGAAAGCCCTAAATGACTCCTAGATTTGATAAATGAATTCAGTCGCATTTCAGGATACTAAATTAACCAACAAAAATCAGTAAAAATCAGTAGCACTTCTTTTTTTTTTTTTTTTTTTTTTTGAGACGGAGTCTCGCTTTGTCGCCCAGACTGGAGTGCAGTGGCACAAGCTCAGCTCACCGCAAGCTCCGCCTCCTGCGTTCACGCCCTTCTCCTGCCTCAGCCTCCTGAGTAGCTGGGAGTTACAGGCGCCCACCACCACACCCGGCTAATTTTTTGTATTTTTAGTAGAGACAGGGTTTCACTGTGTTAACCAGGATGGTCTAGATCTCCTGACTTTGTGATCCGCCCGCCTCAGCCTTCCAAAGTGCTGGGATTACAGGTGTGAGCCACTGCGCCCGGCCTTACTTTTTTTTTTTAAAGATGGGGTCTCACTCTGTGACAAAGGCCAGGGTGCAGTGGTGTGATCAAGGCTCACTGTAGCCTCAAACTCCTGAGCTCAAGTGATCCTCCCACCTCAGCCCCCCAAGCAGCTAGGACTACAGGCATGTACCACCATACCTGCCCTAATTTTTTTTTTAATTTTTTGTAGATACGGGGGTCTCATCATGTTACCCAGGACAGTCTTGAACTCCTGGCCTCAAGTGATCCTCCTGCCTTGGCCTCCCAAAATGCTGGAATTATAGGCATGAACCACCATACCCCAGCAGTAGTATTTCTAAACACCAATAACCATCAAGCTGAAAACCAAATAAAGAACTCAATTTCATTTGTGATAGCTACAAAAAAATAATAAAATACCGGCCGGGCGCGGTGGCTCAAGCCTGTAATCCCAGCACTTTGGGAGGTCGAGACGGGCGGATCACGAGGTCAGGAGATCGAGACCAGCCTGGCTAACATGGTGAAACCCCGTCTCTACTAAAAAATACAAAAAAACTAGCCGGGCGAGGTGGCAGGCGCCTGTAGTCCCAGCTACTCGGGAGGCTGAGGCAGGAGAATGGCGTAAACCCGGGAGGCGGAGCTTGCAGTGAGCTGAGATCCGGCCACTGCACCCCAGCCTGGGCCACAGAGCCAGACTCAGACTCCCTCTCAAAAAAAAAAAAAAAAAAAAAAAAAAAACCTAGGAATACATTTAACCATGAAGGTGAAAGATTTCTACAAGGACAACAGCAAAATGCTGATGAAAGAAACTGTAGATGACACAAACATATGGAAAAACATCCTATGCTCATGAAATGGAAAAATCAGTATCATTAAAATGACCATACTGCCCAAAGCAATCCACAGACTCAATGCAATTCCTACCAGAACACTAATGTCATTTTTCATAGAGTTAGGGAAAACAATCATACAATTCATATGGAACCAAAAAGAGCCCAAATAACCAAATCAAAAAGAACAAGGCTAGAGGCATCACATTACCTGACTTCAAATTATACTACAAGATTACAGTAACCAAAACAGCATGGTACTGGTATTAAAAGAGACACATAGATCAATGGGGACAGAATAGAGAATCAGAAATAAAGCCACGGCCGGGCTCGGTGGCTCAAGCCTGTAATCCCAGCACTTTGGGAGGCCGAGATGGGCGGATCACGAGGTCAGGAGATCGAGACCATCCTGGCTAATATGGTGAAACCCCGTCTCTACTAAAAAATACAAAAAACTAGCCGGGCGAGGTGGCGGGCGCCTGTAGTCCCAGCTACTCGGGAGACTGAGGCAGGAGAATGGCGTAAATCCGGGAGGCGGAGCTTGCAGTGAGCTGAGATCCGGCCACTGCACTCCAGCCTGGGCGACAAAGCGAGACTCCGTCTCAAAAAAAAAAAAAAAAAAGAAAGCCACACACCTACAGAAAACTGATTTTCAAAAAGCTAACAAAACACTGGGGAAAAACACTCTATTCAATAAATTATGATAGGAAAACTGGATAGCCATATGCAGAAGAAAACTAGACCCTTATCTCTCACCACATACAAAAATTAACTCGAGAAAGTTTAAAGACGTAAATGTAAGACCTAAAACTATAAAAATTCCACAAGAAAACCTAGGAAAGATGTAGGGACCAGTCCCACAGGGTCAGTGGGTTTTTCTCCCCGCATGTGGAGATGAGAGATCATAGAAATAAAGACACGAGACAAAGAGATAAAAGAAAAAACAGCTGGGCCTGGGGGACCACAACCAGCAAGACACAGAGACCGGTAGTGGACCCAAATGCCAGGCTGCACTGTTATTTATTGAATACAAGACAAGGGGGCAGGGTAAGGAGTGTGAGCCATCTCCAATGATAGGTAAGGTCACGTGGGTCACATGTCCACTAGACATGGGGCCCTTCCCTGTTTGGCAGTCTAGGCAGAGAAAGAGAGAGGAGACAGCTTACGCCATTATTTCTGTGTATCAGAGACTTTTAGTACTTTCACTAATTTTGCTACCGTTATCTAGAAGGCAGAGCCAGGTGTACAGGATGGAACATGAAAGCAGACGAGGAGCATGACCGCTGAAGCACAGCATCACAGGGAGACCGTTAGGTCTCCAGATAACTGCGGGCGAGCCTGACTGATGTCAAGCCCTCCACAAAAGGTGGTGGAGTACAGTCTTCTATAACCTCCCCCAGGGAAAGGGAGACTCCCTTTCTTGGTCTGCTAAGTAGCGGGTGCTTTTCCTTGGCACTGATGCTACCGCTAGACCACAGTCCGCTTGGCAACGGGCGTCTTCCCAGATGCTGGCATTACCGCTAGACCAAGGAGTCCTCTAGTGGTCCTGCCTGGGCGTGACACAGGGTTCACACTTGTCTTCTGGTCAGTTCTCACCATGTCTCTTCAGCTCCTATCTCTGTATGGCCTGATTTTTCCTAGGTTATGATTGTAGAGCAAGGATTATTATAATATTTGAAAAAGTAACCACTACAAACTAATGATTAGTGATACATATAATCATATCTACGATCTATATCTAGTATAACTTGTTATTTTATATATTTTATTATACTGGAACAGTTCATGCCCTTAGTCTCTGGCCTCGGCACTTGGGTGGCTTGCTGCCCACAGAAAAACTCTTCTGGACATTTGCCTAGGCAAAGAATTCATGACTAAGACCTCAAAAGCAAATTCAGGCCAGGCACAGTGGCTCACACCTGTAATCCCAACACTCTGGAAGGCTGAAGGCAGGTGGATTGCTTGAGCCCAGGAGTTCAGGACCAGCCTAAGCAATATGGTGAAACTCCATCTCTACAAAAAAAAAAAAAAAAACCACACACACAAAACTTAGATATATTGGCACACACTTGTAGTCCCAGCTACTTGAGAGGCTGAGACAGGAGGATTACTTGAGCCTGGGAGGCAGAGGCTGCAGTGAATCGAGATCAACAATAACAAAAATAGACAAATGGGACTTAAAAATAACTTAAAAGTATCTGTACAGCAAAAATAATCATCAACAGAGTGAAGAGACAACCTGCAGAATGGGAAAAATATCTGCAAACTATACATCCAACAAAGGACTAATATTGAGGACCTACAAGAAACTCAAACAACTTGACAAGAAAAAAAAAAAACATAACCCCATTAAAAGTGAGCAAACATGAACAGGCATTTTTCAAAAGATATACAAATGGCCAAAAAACATTTGAAAAAGTGCTCAATATCACTAATCATCAGAGAAATGCAAATTAAAACAACAATGACATATCATCTTACAATACTCAGAATGGCTATTACTAAAACGTCAAAAAATGACAGATGCTGGCAAGTATGCAGAGAAAAGGAACACAAATGGAAGTTAGTACAATCTCTATGGAAAATAGTGTGGAGATTTCTCAAAGAACTAAAAATAGAAATAGAACTACCATTCGATCTGGCAAGCCCACTACTGGCTATCTACCCAAATGAAACGAGTGCAGATAACTGTAAAAGACAATAATTACAAATCTGTTTTGAAATGCACAGAATGTACAAGATATAAACATTTCTTTTTTTTGAGATGGAGTTTCACTTTGTCTCCCAGGCTGCAGTGCAATGGTGCAATCTCAGCTCACTGCAACCTCTGCCTCCTGGGTTCAAGCAATTCTCCTATCTCAGCCTCCCGAGTAGCTGGAATTACAGGCACGTGCCACCACACCCGGCTAATTTTTGTTATTTCTTAGTAAAGACCAGGTTTCACTATGTTGGCCAGGCTGGTCTCGAACTCCCGACCTCAAGTGATCTGTCCGTGTTGGCCTCCCAAAGTGTTGGGATTACAGGCGTGAGCTACCATGCCCAGCAAGATGTGCTTTGTATGACAGTAACAGCACAAAGGAAGGAGGAGGGAATGGAGCTATATAGAAGCAAATTTTCTGTATACTAGTGAAATTAGACTGGTACTAATCCAAACTAAACCGTTATACATTGCCAGTAGTAAGATCCCAAGTAACCCCTAAGAAAATAAAAAAATAGTAAAATAAATGATAAGGGAAATAAAACAGTACACTAGAAAATATCTATTTAACACAAAGTAATCGAGTAACAGAAAATTAAAAAAGACATTGCATAGAGAAAACAAGAAGCAAAACAGCTGGCATAAATTTCACTTTATCAAAATTGCATTAAATGTAAATGGATTAAACATTCCAATATAAGCACAAAAACTGTCTAAATGGATTTTTTTAATGATTCAATTATATGTAGTATATAAGAAAGACACTTAAATTCAAAGAATAGGTTGAAAGCATGTAAAACTATATACGATGCAAACAGTAACCAAAGGAGAGCTTGAATGGCTATATTAACATCAGAAAAAAATTGTCTTTAACACAAAAATTGTTATTAGAGACAAAGAATATTTTATAATTATAAAAAGGTCAATTCATCAAGAGGCTCTAACAATTATATACATATATATGTGTATGTGTATATATATATAATAAAGCCCCAGAATGCATGAAACAAAAAATTAAGAGAAACAAAGGGAGAATCAGACAGTTCAACAGTCATAGTTGGAAACTTCAAAAGTCCACTTTCAATAAAGGATGGAATGCAAGACAGAAAATCAGAAAGAAAACAAAAGATTTAAACAATACTAATAAACTAATTAGACCTAGCAGACATTTATAGAATTCTCCATTCAAAAAGCAGAAAACATATTATTCTCAAATACACATGGAACATTCTCTAGAATAGACCAGGTGTTAGCCAAGAAAATAAGTCTCAAAATTTTAAAGGATTGAAATAATATAAAATATGTTCCCCAACCACAAGGGATAAAAATAGAAATCAGTAACAGATAGAAATTTAAGAAATTCAAAAGTCTGTGGAAATTTAACAATATGCTGCTAAATAACCAAAGAGTCAAAGGAGAAACCACAGGGGAAATTAGAAAAGACTCTGAGATCATTAAAAATGAGGCCAGGCACAGTGGCTCACACCTGTAATCCCAGCACTTTGGGAGGCCGTAGTGGGAGGACTGCTTGAGCCCAGGAGTTCAGGACCAGCCTGAGCAACATGACAAGACCCTGTGTCCCACAAAAAATTTAAAAATTAGCCAGGTGTGGGGGAATGCACCTCTAGTCCCATCTACTCAGGAGGCTGAGGTGAGAAGATCATTTGAGCTCAGGAGACTCAAAGTTGAGGCTGCAGTGAGTTGTGATGGCACCAGTGCACTTTAGCCTGCATGACAGACCAAGGCCCTGTCTCACACACACACACACAAAAAAAGTAAAGTAAAAGAAAGCACAACATATCAAAACTTATGAAAGGCAGTGAAAGCAGTTCTTACAAAATTATAGCTGTAAACACCTATATTAAAAGAGAAATATCTCAAATCAATAACCTAACGTTCTACCTTAAGAAATTAGAAAAAGAGCCAACTAAACCTTTGCAAGCGGAAGAAAAAAACAAATATTCGAGCAAAAATGAAATAGAAAACAGAAAAACAATGAAACCAAAGTTGCTTTTTCTTTTTTTAAAGACCACCGAAATTGACAAACTTTTATCTACAATGACCAAGAAAAAAAGAGGGAAGTCAATTTACTAAAATCAGAAAGAAAACTACCAACCTTACAGAAATAAAAGGACTATAAAGAAATATTATGAACAACTGTTGGCCAACAGGTGAAATTCACAAATTCCTAGAAAGACAGAAACTATCAAAACTAACCCAAAAAATAGTACATCTGAAAAAAACCTAAAACAAGTAAAGATATTCAGTATTTTTAAAATTTCCCACAAGGAAAAATTTAGAAACAGATGGCTTCACTATTAAATTCTACCAAACATTTAAAGAAGAATGAACACCAATCCTTCACAAGGAGAAACAGACACTTCCCAACTCATTCTATAAGGCCAGTATTACCCTAATACCAAAACCAGACAAAGAGATCACAAGAAAACTACAGATTAACATGCCTTAAGAATACAAACATAAAAATCCTTAACAAGGCCGGATGTGGCGGCTCATGTCTGTAATCCCAGCATTTTGGGAGGCCGGGGCAGGTGGATCACTTGAGGTCAGGAGTTCGAGACCAGCCTGGCCAACATGGTAAGACCCCATCTCAACAAAAAATTCAAAAATTAGCCGGGCATGGAGGCACGCACCTGTCATCCCAGCTACTTGGGAGACTGAGGCAGGAGAATTGCTTGAACCCAGGAGGTAAGAGGCTGCAATGAGCTGAGATCGCACCTCTGCACTCTAGCCCGGGTGACAGAGGGAGACTCCATCTCAAAAAATCCTCAACAAAACACCGGCAAAACCAAATCCACCAATATATAAAAAGGACTATACGCCATGACAAGTGGGATTTATCTAAGGAATTCAGAGTTGGCTCAACATACAAAACTGAATCAATGTAATACATGACATTAATATAATGAACAACAAAAATAACATAGTATAGATGCAGGAAAAGCATCTGTCAACATTCAACACCCTTTCATGATAATAACACTCAACAAAATAGGAATAGAAGGGAAATTCCTCAACCCAATTAAGTGCATCTATAAAAATTCACAGCTAACTATACTTACTGGTGACAGGCTAAAAGCTTCCCCGTAAGATGAGGAACAAACAATGATGTCCACCCTTGCCACAACAATTAAACACTGTGTTAAAGGTTATAACCAAGGCAATTACATGAGAAAAATTTTTAAAAGGCATGCAGATTAGAAACAAAGAATTAAAAGCATATATATCTGCAGATGATATATTTTTACATAGAGAAAATCCTCAGGAATCCACTAAAAAACTATTATAGCTACTAAGTCCTATGCTCATGGATTGGAAAACTTAATATTGTTAACCTGACAATACTCCCCAAATTATCTACACATTCAATTAATCCCCATCAAAATTCTACCTGCCTTTTTTTTTTTTTTTTTTCCAGAAAGTGACAAACCAAACCTAAAAACTATACGGAAATGCAAGGGACCAGGAATAATCAAAATAAATAAAAAGAACAAAGTTGAAGGACTCATACTTCCCAATCTTAAAACTTACTACAAAGCTACAATAATCAAGACTGTGTGCTGCTGGCATAGAGACAGACATATAGGTCCATGGAATAGAGTGGAGAGTTCAGAAATAAGCCCATATTTTATGGTCAATTGATTTTTGACAAAAGTGCTAAGGCCATTCAATAGGTAGTCTTTTGAACGAATGGTACCAGGACTAGACAGCCACAGGCAGAAGAATGAAGTTAAACTCCTCCTTCATACGACAGATAAAAATTAACTCAAAATGCACCAAAGACCTAAATTTCAGAGCTAAAACTATAAAACAGATGTAGAATAAAACAGAGGTATAAATCTGTTTGACCTAGGATTAGGCAATGTCTTAAATATGGCAAAGCATAAGCAACAAAAGAAAAAAAAATAGATAAATGTGGTATTATCAAAATAAAAATAATTTGTGCATCAAAGGATACTATCAAGAAAATGAGGCCGGGTGCGGTGGCTCACACCTGTAAATCCCAGCACTTTGGGAGACTGAGGCAGGTGGATCACGAGGTCAGGAGATCGAGACCATCCTGGCTAACAAGGTGAAACCCTGTCTCTACTAAAAATACAAAAATTAGCCGGGCACGGTGGCGGGTGCCTATAGTCCCAGCTACTTGGGAGGCTGAGGCAGGAGAACAGCATGAACCTGGGAGGCGGAGCTTGCAGTGAGCCGAGGTCACGCCACTGCACTCTAGCCTAGGTGACAGAGTAAAACTCTGTCTCAAAAAGAAAAGAAAGAAAAGAAATGAAAAGACTACTCACAGTTCAAGGGGAAATATTTGCAAATCATATACTTGATAAGGGACTAATATATAGAATATATAAAGAACACTTACAACTCAGCGATAAAAAGACAATCCAGTTTTTAAATGGGCAAAGGATTTATTTTTGTTTTTGTTTTCAGCTTTTTTAAAATTTATTATACTTTAAGTTCTGGAATACATGTACAGAATGTGCAGGTTTGTTACATAGGTATACAAGTGCCAGGGTGGTTTGCAGTACCCATCAACATGTCATCTACATTAGTTCTCCTAATGCTATCCTTCTCCTAGGCCCCCACCACTGACAGGCCCTGGTGTGTGATGTTCTCCTCCCTGTGTCCATGTGTTCTCATTGTTCAACTCCCACTTATGAGTGAGAACACGCAGTGTTCGGTTTTCTGTTCTTGTGTTAGTTTGCTGAGAATGATGGTTTCCAGCTTCATCCGTGTCCCTGCAAAGGACATGAACTCATCTTTCTTTACAGCTGCATAGTATTCCATGGTATATATGTGCCACATTTTCTTTATCCAGTCTATCACTGATGGGCATTTGGGTTGGTTCCAAGTCTTTGCTATCACGAACAATGCTGCAATAAATACATGTATGCACATGTCTTTATAGTAGAATGATTTATAATCCTTTGGGTATATACCCAGTAATGAGATTCCTGGGTCAAATGGTATTTCTGATCCTAGATCCTTGAGAAATTGCCACACTGTCTTCCACAATGGTTGAACTAATTTATACTCCCACCAAAAGTGTAAAAGCTCCACATCCTTTCCAGCATCTGTTGTTCCCTGACTTTTTAATGACTACCATTCAAACTGGTGTGAGATGGTATCTCATTGTGGTTTTCATTTGCATTTCTCTAATGACCAGTGATGATGAGCTTTTTTTCATGTTTGTTGGCTGCATAAATGTCTTCTTCTGTTCATATCCCTCGCCCCTTTTTGATGGACTTTTTTTTTTTCTTGTAAATTTGTTTAAGTTCTTTGTAGACTCTGGATATTAGACCTTTGTCAGATGGATAGATTGTAAAGACGTTCTCCAATTCTGTAGGTTGCCTGTTCACTCTGATGATAGTTTATTTTGCTGTGCAGAAGCTCTTTAGTTTAATTAGACCCCACTTGTTAATTTTGGCTTCTGTTGCCATTGCTTCTGGTGTTTTAGTCATGAAGTCTTGTGCAAAGGATTTAAATAGCCATTTCTCCAAAGAAAAAACGAAAATGGCCAATAAGCAGTACATGAAAAAGGTTGAATATCATCAGTCACTACAGAAATGCTAATACCACAATATCTACTACTTCCCATCCACTACATGGCTATAATCAAAAAACTGAAAAATAACAAGTGTTTGAGAGAATGTGCAGAAATTGGAACCCTCATAAATTACTGATGGGAATATAAAATGGTGCAGCATTTTACATTCCAAATTGTTTGGAATTTTACATTGCCAAATTGTTTTCCGAAGATGCTGCAACATCTTTGGGAAACAATTTGGCAGTTATTCAAAAATTTAAACAGAGTTACTGTATGACTCAGCAATTCTACTTCTAGTGTAAACTCCAAGACAAGTGAAAACATATATTCATATGAAAACACGTACGACTTTTCATAGCATGTTGTTCACAACGGCCAAAAAACAACCAAAATGTCTATCTACTGATGAATGGATAAACAAAATGCGATATATCTATACAATTGAATATTAGCCATAAAAAGGAATGAAATACTGATACATACTACAACATGGATAAAGCTTGAAAATGTTATGCAAAGTGAAAGAAGCCAGATACAAAAGGCCACATCCTATATAATTCCACTCATATGAAATGTTCATAATGGGCAAATTCTTAGAGATGAAAACTAAATTAACAGTTGCCAGGGCCTTTGGGGAGGGAGAAACAGGTAGTTACTGTGTATGAGGTTTCTTTTTGAAGTGAAGAAAAGGTTCTAGAATTATGTAGTGATGATAGTTGCATGACCTTGAAAATTCACCAAAAAAACACTCAACTGTAAACTTTAAAAGGGTGAATTTTATTGTGTGTGAATTATATCCCACAAAATGTTTAAGTAAGTTGAAAGAATATGTTAAAAGATGAAATAAAAATATTTTTAGATTAAAAAATACATAATGTTGGCCAGGTGCAGTGGCTCACTCCTATAATCCCAGCACTCTGGGAAGCCAAGGTGGGCAGATCACAAGGTCAAGAGATAGAGACCATCCTGGCCAACATGGTGAAATCCTGTCTCTACCAAAAACACAAAAATTAGCTGGGTGTGGTGGTGTACATCTGTAGTCCCAGCTACTAGGGAGGCTGAGGCAGGAGAATCACTTGAACCCAGGAGGCGGAGGTTGCAGTGAGCCAAGATCGCGTCACTGCACTCCAGCCTGGCAACAGAGCGAGTCTCAAAAAAAAAAAAAAAAAAACTATATATATATGTGTGTGTGTGTGTGTGTGTGTGTGTATATATATATATATATATATGCAGTGTCTACATCAGCTGACCTACAATAAAGGAATTTCTAAAGAGGGCCCTTTGGGCAGAAATGAAACCATCCCAGAATAAGTCAGAAATGCCAGAGAGCAATGAAGAGCAAAGAAAAGACAAGTATCTGAATAAATCTAAATGAACACTAACTGTTAATATTACTGTTAATACAATACTGTTAATGTTACCAGTAATAATACTATTAATACCAATATTGCTAATATAATACTGCTAATATTAATTTATTTCACTGAATTTAAAAAGAATATATAGAATTAAAGTGCACAATAATAAGCACATATGAAACTGGAAGGGGGCTCATAGAGTTCAAGTCTTCTAAGAAACTATGATTTGTCTACGAGAAAGATAAAGGTATAACTACATTATCTGGGTAAGTTAGTAACAATTTACACAACAACCTCTAAAAGAACGAAAAATAGGACATAATCTTCAATCTACTGGAGAAGGTGGAAAAATGGAATGATTTTTTCAAAAAATCACATAATCAGATTCAAATAATGCAAGAAAAAGAGAGAAAAACACAGAAAATGTAGAACAAGACAAATACATAATAGGATGATGAATTTAAACCCAAATAGATCAGTAATTACATTTAATATAAATGAACTGTTCCAATTAAAAGACACAGACTGTCAGATTGAATGAAAAAAAATATATATCGGCCAGGCGCAGTGGCTCACGCCTGTAATCCCAGCACTTTGGGAGGCCAAGGTGGGTGGATCACGAGGTCAGGAGATCGAGACCATCCTGGTTAACACGGTGAAACCCCGTCTCTACCAAAAAATACAAAAAAGTTAGCCAGGCATGGTGGTGGGCACCTCAGTCCCAGCTACTCGGGAGGCTGAGGCAGGACAATGGCGTGACCCTGGGAGGCGGAGCTTGCAGGGAGCCGAGACCGCACCACTGCACTTCAGCCTGGGCGACAGAGCGAGACACCATCTCAAAAAAAAAAAAAAAATCTAACTATACTCTTTGCAAGAGACATACCTAAAGCATAAAACTATAGTAAGGTCGAGAATAAGATAAAAAACAAAGATATCATGTAAATATGAGCCTAAAACATCTAGCACAGGTATGTTAATATTAACATCAGACATACCATATCATAAAGTCAAATATTCATTACTACATACAAAGAGAAACAGTCATAATAATTAAAGTCTCCATTCATCAGGAAGACCTAACAGTTTTAAATCTGTGTGGCCCTGACAACACAGTCTCAAAAATTTGTAAATAAAAACTGACAGAACTGGAAGGAAAAATGAGACAAATCCATAATCATAATGAAATTGTGTAATTATCTCAGTGATGAATATAACAACCAAAAAAAACTAGCAAGAAAGTAGATATAATACGTTTACCAACTCAGCTAAACAAAATATGTAGTATAGTACATTGAACCCAATTATTTCCAGGCACATAGGAATATCTGAGAAAATTTACATACCATATTCTGGGCTATAAGGCAAACCAGCAAATTTGAAAGGATTAAAATCATAGAAAGCAAGATCTTTGGGCAATATAATTGTCCTGAAGAATAATAAAACAAGAAAATATGCATATGTTTAGAAATGTTTAAATGTTCTTCTAAATTACCTAGGAATCAAAGAAAAAACCATAATGGAAATTAGAAAGTATAACAAACAATAATGTAAATGCCTTAAATCTAACTTTGTATGATGTAGTTGAGGCACTGTTTACAAGAAAATATATCACTTTAAACACACATATTAGAAAAAAAGAAAAAGCTGCAAATTAATAAATTAAGTATTCATCTCAGATTAGAAAGAGAACAGCTATAATAAAGGAAAATTATGAGCCAATTTCACTCACAGGCACAAATGCAAAAACTCCAAACAAAATATTAGTCATCAGGGCGAGTGTGGTGGCTCACGCCTATAATCCCAGCACTTTGGGAGGCCGAGGCAGGTGGATCACCTGAGGTCAGGAGTTTGAGACCAGCCTGGCCAACATGGTGAAACCCCATCTCTACTAAAAAATACAAAAATTAGCCAGGCGTGGTGGCACGTGCCTGTAATCCCAGCTACTCTGGAGCTTGAGACAGGGAGAACTGCTTGAACCCGGAAGGAGGAGACTGCAGTGAGCCGAGATCATGCCACTGCACTCCAACCTGGGCAACAGAGCAAGACTCCATCTCAAAAAAAAAAAAAAAAAAAAAATATATATATATATATATATATATGCCATCAGAATCCAGTCACATATTTTAAGAATAAGCTGGCATGATCAAGTTATGGTTAAATAGTGATCATCTGTGGGTAGTAGAATTATCAAGATCGTTATTCTGCTTTTTATGCTAATCTTTCCTTTAGAAATTTTCTACACAAACATCCACTACTTTAGAGACCAGGAAAAATATTTTTGAATTAATCATTAATATTCTGATGGCTCATCTTTTTGAGATCCACTAGTTAATAAATGTCAAGAAGAAAAGAACAAGGGCTGGCTCAGAATAGCCATTTTATCTGAGTAATATAAGGATACAAGGCCTTATTTGTCTCAGTGTCTCTACTGGGTTGACTGAGAACAAAGAAAGGGTGAATAGGAGTAGAAAAAGATTTACAAAGATAGGAATGTGATAATAGCAATTTGTAGGCTTTTCCCCAAACATTAAGGGAGCGATCTCATACACAAATGCGTCTATAAATAGAATCCATATTGCACTTTAATGAATAATTTAAAACCACTCTGCAAACAGGGTTAAGAAAACAGGAACCTAGATGCTCAAAAATCAATAGTTCTGTCCTATCCCAACCTGGTGAGTTACAGAAACAGATGTCTAAGTTTTATATTATTTTTTAGAAATGTTGGAAGATAGATGGTTAAGCACAAAAAGACTTAAAAACATTTAACTACCTTTGAGCTAAATAGTTCTACCTTTAGTAAAAATTTAGAAGCAATCAGTGATACGCACAATGATTTTTGTATAGGATATTTTTCAAAGCATTATTTATTAAAGATGAGTATTTTAAAGCAACATAAATGTCTAGCTATAGGGAAATGGTTCAATAAACTGGGACACTTCGGAATAGTATGCAGCCATTTGAAATCATATTTTGGAAGAATACATTATGAGACAAGGAAATGCTCATGATCTAGTAAAAGGAAAAATACTGCTTCAAAAAACATACTTCAGAATGAATCCCAACTTTAGGACATGCATATCATACAAAAATATAAGTAGGAAAAAACACTGAATATCCTTTTGTGGTAAGATTACAGATAATGTTGATTTTCTACTTTATACTTTTCTGTTTGTTCCAATTTTTCTACACAAAACATTTGTATTACTTTTATAAATAGAAAAAACATCATATAAAAGAAAATAAATAATAAGCTGATTACCTTAAGTAGAGTCAAACACCCTTCATCAACCCAAATCCACTTCTAAGGGGAGGTCAGTAGAAATCGGTACATCAGTTTTCTATTGCCGCATAACAAACTATCACAAATTTAACACCTTAAACCAATATGTGTTTAATATCTCACAGTTTCTGTGAGTCAGGAATTTAAGCAGGCTTAACTGGGTCCGCTGCTTAGGGTTTCACAAGGCTGCATTCAAAGTGTTAGCCAGGCTGTGTTCTCACCTGAAGGCTTGACTGAGGAAGAATCTGTTTCCACGCTACTCAAGATTATTGACAAAATTTGTTTCCTTGTGCTATTGGACTGAGTGCCCCCAGCTTCCAGGATGAGGCAGATTCTACCACCCTGTCCCATCTGAAATTAGGTACGGCCAGAATGACTCCTTCTGGCCAATGAAATGTGAGCAGAATGGACTAGCAACCCTTCCAAAGTGATTAATTGCTACTGCAAGTGGCTCCACGTTTACAAAGGTCCAGATCCAGACCATCTAAGAATCGATTTTGCCAAATTTCCAGGAAACAAAAATTCCTCCCTTTCCAAAACTATTACATTTGGGAGGTCAAGGTGGGAGAATTTCTTGAGCCCAGGAGTTCAAGACCAGCCTAGGCAACATAGCAAGATCCTTATTCTACAAAAAGAAAATTTAAAAATTATCTGAGCCTGGTGGTTTGTGCCTATAATCCCAGCTAATCAAGAGGCTAAGGCAAGAAGATCACTGGAGCCCAGGAGTTCAAGGCTGCAGTAGGATATGATAGCACCACTGAACTCCAGTCTGGGCGACAGAGAGAGTCCCTGTCCCCAGAAAGAAACTATTACAAAGATGATGAAGTATCATGTTGATACCAAATCTGAATAAGGGCAATACAAGAAAAGATTATCACTGGTCAACACCTCTTATGAATATATATGCCAAAATCCTAAATGAAATATTTGCACATTGGGTCCAATAATTTAGGCTGGAGTACAGAGGCATGATCACAGTTCATTGCAGCTTCAACCTCCCAGTCTCAAGTGATCCTTCAACCTCAGTCCCCCAAGTACCCAAGTAGCTGGGACTACAGATGCATGCCACCATGCCCAGCCAATTTTTTTCTTTGGTTTTTGTTTGTTTGTTTGTTTTTGTAAAAATGGGGTCTCACTATATTTCCCAGTCTGGTTTTGAACTCCTGGGCTCAAATGATCCTCCAGCCTCAGCCTCTCAGTGTTGGGATTACAAGTGTGAGCCACCACACCTGGCCCGATAATATTTTTTAATGTAGTACATCACAGTTTCTCCCAGGAAATCAATAATGACTTAAATTAAAAGAATAAAATATTTCATCTCAATCACAAGTTTTAAGAAAAGCATAAAATTATCTAAATAAGTACACTGTATAGAAAGCCATTTGAGAAAATTCAAAATCTATTCATGATTTTTTAAAAAAGCTTTTATTAAACTACTAGTAAATGTGATCATCCTTAACCTAATAAAGGAATCTACCAAGAAAAAAAAAATAACAAAGTTCACAATTAAGTCTTTCACAGCATTTCTTTTAAATGAAAAACAATATAAGGATAATCTTACCACAATCTCCATGCAACTTTCTCTAGTGGTCCAAGCAAAGGAAAAAGACCAAAAAAAAAAGCTCAATAAAAGATTTAAGAACTAGGGAGAAAGAAATTAAGTTATCATTAGGTACATAAAGAAACCAGAAACTGATCCACGCATTTGTGAAATCTGATGTGTTTCAAAGGTACCACTTCAGATCACTGGGGAAAGGACTGTACTCAATAAACAATGCTGATACAATTGGTTATCAATTTGGAAAAAAATTTAAAATTGGATCTCTATCTCATACCCCACACAAAAATAAGTTCCAAGTAGACTACAAAAAGCAAATATTTAAATATTTTTTAAAGAGGAGGATCTATTATGACTGATATGGTTTAGCTGTGTTCCCACCCAAATTTCATCTTTAATTCCCATGTGTTATGGGAGGGACCCAGTAAGCAGGTAATTGAATCATGGGGGCAGGTCTTTCCCATGCTGTTCTTGTGATAGCAAGTAAGTCTCACGAGATCTGATGGTTTTAAAAAGGGGAGTTTCCCTGCACAAGCTCTCTCTCCTCTTGTCTGCTGCCATGTGAGATGTACCTTTCATCATCATCACCTTCCACCATCATTGTGAGGCCTCCCCAGCCATGTGGAACTGTAAGTTCATCAAACCTCTTTCTTTTGTAAATTGCCCAGTCTCGGATATGTATTTATCAGCAGCATGAAAATGGACTAATACAATGACCTTGGAGTAACACGAGATTTCTCAAATCAGACTTACTCACCATAAACCATAAGGAAAAGATTGATAAATCTGACTACATTAAAACTGAACATCTGTTCATCAAAACAGCATATTTAAAAGGATAAAGAACAGGATACAAATATAATCTAGAATATGTAAAAGAACTTCTAAAAAGCTATAAAAAGGATAATCCAGACAATAAATGGATAAACAATATAAGAATACAATTTTTAGAAGAAGTTCAAGTAGCCAAAGTATGGGTGGAAAATCCTCAAACTCACTAGCCAAGGAAATGCTAATTAAAACAGTAAGATATTTAATATCTACTCAACTGACAACAATTAAAACATCTGAAGATACAAAGGATTAGTGAGGATGTAAAGAAACTAACCTCTGGAAAGTAATCTGACAACAACTATGAGGTTGGAATTGGGCCTAGCCTGTGACAACACAATCTCAGTGGTAAGTATATACCTGGTCTACTCTTTCCCACGTGTCCAACACAGAGGAAAGATGACCCAGGGAGACATGGCAATTGGGAAGGGTAGAGGCTGTGGAAGCTGCTCAGAGAGACTGTAAGTGGGATCTGGGCCAAATAAGACAATATCAGATGCCAGTCTTGCCTAGGAGGTGAAATGGAGAATAGAACCATGCTTCTCTGGAGTGAATTCTCCCCAAGTGGTAGCTCCATCATTTTATCTTCTAAAACCAATCTATGTTCTCACTCATAGGTGGGAACTGAACAATGAGATCACATGGACTCGGGAAGGGGAACATCACACACCGGGGCCTATCATGGGGAGGGGGGAGGGGGGAGGGGGGAGGGATTGCATTGGGAGTTATACCTGATGTAAATGACGAGTTGATGGGTGCAGCACACCAACATGGCACAAGTATACATATGTAACAAACCTGCACGTTATGCACATGTACCCTAGAACTTAAAGTATAATAATAATAAATAAATAAAAATTAAAAAAAATAAAAATAAAAATAAAAAACCAATCTAATCATGTTATTTTCTCCTTAATTTTATCAGCTAAGATTGCCAAATGAAGAGCCCCAGCTTGTATCAGTTTCTTACTGCTGTTGGAACAAACTTCCAGACACTTAGTGTTTTAATACAACAAACATTTACCTTACAGTTCTGGAGGTCACAAGTCAGACAAGGGTCTCACTGGGCTAGAAATCTAGGACTGCATTCCTTTCCCAAGTCTCTAGGGGAGAGAATCCCTTTTCTTGCCTTTTCCAAAGGCTTCCCACATTCCTTGACTAGTGCACACTTCCATCCTCAAAGCCAGCAATGGCAGTTAGAGTCTTTCTCACTTCACATCACTCTGACACTGACTATTCTGTCTCTCTCTTCCACTTTTAAGAACCCTTGTGATTACTCAGAGCCCACCCAGATAATCCAGGATAATCTCCCTATTTTAAAATCAGCTGATTAGCAACCTCATTCCATCTGCTGCCTTAACTCCCCTGCCATGTAACATAACATAGTCCTGAGATTAGGATGTGGACAGCTTTGTGAGCCATTATTCTACCTACCATGCAACTCCTCCTCCACTTTCGCCCCCATCCATCTCCAACAGAGTTCCAACCATTTCACAATGCCCCTAACACTGCCAGCAGGGTCCCAACTCCTTTACTATGCTTCCGTACCTCCAGCCTCCACACCACTAAGCACTCTGTACTCCGGTTATTCCAACCTTCCAGTCTTTTTCTAATAAATGTATACCCAATCCACACCCAATTATAACTCATGCCCTAGGGTCCAGCCCAAAGACCACCTCCTCTCTAAAGCTTTCCCTGATTCTCGGCCCAAATGAATCGCCCCTCAACACATTTGCCTGGCTTCCTATGTATCCCAACTACAGCACTGACTATGGCCCCCTGTAATTATATGTTTACATGTTCCTTCCTTAATCTGAACTGGTGAGCTCTTCAATAAGAACTCTGTCTCATTCCCCCATGGGTTCCCAGGTCATAGCATAGGAAATGGCAAAGAGTAGGCAATCAGGGAGTGTTTCTGAAGCTTAGATGAGGCAGAAGGAAGTTTTCCTGAGTTTCTGTCAACAAAAGAGATGTCAAAAACTAACCTGGGTTAAGTGTACAACAAATGGGGCCAAAGCATTACTTCAGATGATCGTAACAAAAAGCACCTCAACAATCCACTGCTTAGCTTGATAAACAATTTACTACCATGTGCAACAATCTCTGTACCACAAGTGATATCTATCATTTTTTTTTACTGCTAACCTGTGGGGCAATTCTAAAGTAACTGACAAAATTAACTTCAAGAGAAAGAAAAGACTCATGTAAAATGATTTACAAAAACGTCCTCAACATTAGAGAAAAGAGAGTAGATATAGGTCTAACACAACAGGAATGCCTGACAACCACTCACTAGCCCAACACATAAACAGATTCCTTCATCAGGGAACCAACATGCTGGAGAATGCAAAACATGCTACAGTCAACCCTTTTGGGAACAAGTTGCCCCTACGTAGATATATGTCTACAGATGTATTGTCTGTATTGTAATAAAGGTGCTATGGCTGGAATATCCCCTCCAAAACTTATGCTGAAAGATAATCCTCAATGCAGCAGTATTGAGAGGTGAGGCCTTTAAGAGGTGATTGGATCAAGAGGGCTCTGCCCTCATAAAATGGATTAATCCATTCAAGGGTTAATGGATTAGTGGGTTGTCATGTGAGTTGGAGTTAGTGGCTTTGGCCCCTGGACCTTAGACTTCTCAGCCTCCATGACTATAAGAAATAAATTCCTTTTCTTTGTAAATTACCTAGTTTCAGGTATTCTGTTATAAGCAAAAACAAAACAGACTAAAACAAATTAGTACTTTCTTAAAAGAATGGTTGTTAAGAAAACAGGGTTTCATTTAATGTCAGTGATTTGTTACTTGATGCCCACACTCAAGCAACAAAACTCCCACCTAGAAAGACGGTGAAGACTAAGCAAAGGAAACGGAATGCTGTAGCATAACTATCCTCCTTAAAAAGAATAAAATGGCTTAAGTGTTTTGAAGACATGCTCCCATTCAACAGAATTTCCCTGATCAAATTTTATTTAATCATATGAATCCTGAAATTAATTTTAAAGTACGCTGGAAAGGAAGTTTGAGCCCCCCGCCCCACGCAAAACACACCCACACACCCACACACACACGAGAAACAGGTGACACGGATTCAGCACCATGGACAGCGGGCCCATGACGCCTTGCCTGTGAGAGTCACTGCCACCAGAGATGAGAGCTGAGACATCAGAGCTGCCCCAAAATCTACAGCATTTATTCTAATGTTTAAGTTGGGGCAATTCCAATACATGAGCAAGTACTGTCCTTGGTTATGGCCCAAAGCACAGCCTTCTTCACTGAGAGGATACACAACTTACATCTACTAAAATCTGCTTCAGTGATCACCTTTACAATAAAGCCCTGAGACTTTTGTAAAAATAGGAATGATTCTGCCATTGACACAGGAACTGAAATAATCAAAACTGATACACAGAATCCAAATTTGAATGGCTAGGTTGATTTAAGAAGCTCATTGAGACTTTTTCAAATTTATAAATGCAGCATGCTCTCAGCCTCCCTCAGAACAATAGGGTAAAGGATAGCTTCTTCAAAACAGCTAACAATATATAACCATGTGTTGAATTTTTTCTCACAAATAACTAAAAATGTAACCACAAAGCTGTGTGGATTTTCCCCCACCTTGAGTATTATAAAGGTATCTGGGAAAGAGATGTTTTGAGGTCCAATATCACCACTAATCAGCAGCACCTGTGGCAATACCAGCCAAAAAGCACTGAATTCTAGAGAGTCCATTTTTTTCAGTTATAAAGACCCCATTTACCATCAAAACTTTTTCAAAACCTTATAATATTGAGTATTAACTAAGAAAATACGTGAAGCTATGTAAGTTCTAAAACATTTGTAATGAACTTGCACTGTATAAACAACAGCACCTACACACAAGCAAAAAAAAAATACTACTCGAAAGTGAGACATCAGTTAGTCGGTCACTGCACTTGTGTGTTAAGGCCCCATGTTTTCTGATGGATCTCCAAGTCTGAAAACACCAGAACTATTTCTGCTTCTCTCATGTGAGGATCAATCAGGTCATTTCAGATCTTGCCAATGACCCCTTCAGAGTGCCACTGTTCTACCAACACTCCTTTTGGGGCTAAAATAAGTATCTCTGACATGCTTTAAGATGATGAATTGTTCTTGAATATGAAGAGACTGGGAGTTAGTTCTCTTAAATAGGGAAGCACCCTTGCACATTCCTTTGGGATCCACATCTGAGAAAGTCCAAAGAAAAGAAAAAGGGCAACAGTTTGCCCCTCAAAGTGAGTTCAATTTCGGAGGAATGTGTGAGGGCCTCTGCCAGGGAAATATTTTTGAAATGGGGGGAGTCGGTAAGTTACCCAGTCAAATCTCTAAAGGCCTCTCCGCAAGGCCCTGCTGCCCAAGATTCCTTCTGGTGAGTCTCACTCTACAAACACCCAACAACTAAGAGTGTTATCGGCTCACACAGAGGGCTAACAAGACCTGCAAATCCAGGCTGCTCTGAAGGACGGTGGAAGACGATCAACCCCGAGCCACGAGATCGAGGACCCGACTTTTGGTTAACTTTCAAATTTCTTAGGCCAGTATTTCAGAGTAGGGGGAGGGGATACTGGAAAACACCACCAGGCAAAAAGAAAAAACAAACTCTTTCACAAAACAAGACTTCCAACTAGAACACGCGTGGGGACAATAAGAAACACGTTCTAACCACCCTCCAAATTAAAACAAAACAGCTGCCAACAAGAGGGACCTGCGCGCGCCCCACCGCCCGCCGCGGCTCTCCGGAGGGTCACCGAGGGGTGAGGCCGCGCTCTCCCGGCGGCCGTCCAGGGGGAGGAGTCCCCGCGCCGCGCCCCGCCGCCCTCCAGCCGCCGCGGCCGCTCCGGGGTGCTCCCCGGATCTCTTCTCAATCAAGACATGAAATTTGTGCCGTTTTGAAACTGAAGCCTCAAGTAGTCCAGACGTTTTCTGACCCACGTCCGAGGCGCTCTCGGCTTCCCGCCGCAACTTCCGAATTTGGGGAAGGGGCGGAGGCGGGCGGAGGCGGGCGGAGGCGGGCGGGCCAGGCCTGGCGACCGCACCTCGAGGGAGCGCGGGTCCCCTCGCTGCCCCGGGCGGCCGCAGGCGCCGGCGCCGGTCGGGGACGGCTCTACCCAGCCCGGGACCCCCGCCCGCCCCGGCTCGGGCGAAGTTTGCCGCGGCCCGGGGTCGCCCCGCCACTCGGCCTCCGTCGGGGACTCGGTCCCCGTAACCCGCAAGGGCGCCCGACCCCGACCCCGCCCGCCATCGCTCACTCACCTGCCCTGCGCCGGACGGCGAGCCCGCGGGCCGGCGGGGAGAGGCCGGGAGGCCCGGGCGGGATCGGGGCGGGGTCGGGGCGAGGCGGGCGAGGCGGGTGAGAAGGCGGCGGCGGAGCCTAAGTCGGCCGAGGCGGCGGCGACCGCGGCTGAGGCGGCTGAGGCGGCGGTCGCGGCTTCAGGCGCTTCAGCCGGAGCGCTGCGCGCGGCGCGGGCCCGCCCCTCTGCGCCGCTAACCAATCTAGCGCCGGGCGCCGCCGCCGGCCCCGCCCCCGCCTAAGGGCAGGCTCGCGAAAGCGGGCGCCGCGGGCCAATCAAACGGCGGAACATCGACCGGCACGGCCAATCCGAGCCCGGGAAGTTCTCTGGAAAAAGCCAACTCGAGTCAAAGGGGCGGGGGTGGGGCCGCGGGCGGGGCGGGGACTAGGCCCAAAGACGCGCAGGGCGGGGCCGAGTATTGGGCGGGGAGGAGGCGGGGCCTCGAAAGGGCGTGCTAGTCACTAGTAGTGGGCGGGGTCGTAAGCGGGACATTGAGCGGGCGGGGCAAGAATCGGGGCGGGGCCCCTAATGAAGTGAAGCGGGGCGGGCACGGGCAGTAGGAGGGGCGGGTCATCATTTGGGGTGGGGAAGGGGCGGGGCAGGGGCGGGGCTGAGTTCGAGGAGCCAGGCCGGGACGAGGCCTAAGTCCGGGCTGGCGGGAGACCGGCAAGAGCAGTGGACGGGGTTCGGGGTTGGGGGATTCCTGTCCTTGACGGGGCGGGGCCCAGGCTGGGGGCGGGCCTGTGGTGGGCGGGGCCACGGATGGGCGGGGCGAGTCATGGTAGGCGGGCCAGGCCTGTGGTGGGCGGGGCGGACCTGTGGTGAGCGAGATCTTGGTGGACGGGGCGGGTCCGTGGTGGACGGGGCGGGTCCGTGGTGGACGGGGCGGGTCCGTGGTGGGCGGGCCGGACTGGACGTGGGTGGCCGTTGAATTCCCGGCCCGGCCGCAGCTCCGAGGGTACCCCTGGCAGCTCCCGCTTCCGGTTCCCTGCGGGCCTGAAGCTGGGGCCGCAGCGCCCGGCGGGCAGGGGCTCCGAGCGCCCCGTGAAGGGCGGGTCCTCTCGGGCTGGGCCCGGACACCGCCCGCCCCACGTTGGTCCCGCGGCCCCGTCCCCTCCGCCCGCCCGGCGTTCGCGTGCCCTGGCCTGGGGCGGGGCGTTGCCGGGCCCCGCGGGCTGCAGGGCGAGGCCGCCCTTTCTCTGGTCTGGCTCCGGGCTGTTCTGCTCCGCGCCGTTTTCCCGGTACTTCCTGCGGTGCCCGCCTCGCTGTGCGTCCCCGCCCGGGCGTTTCTTCCGCGGCGCTGAGCGCGCGCCCCGGCCTCGGGCAAGGGCAGCTGGACGCCCCCAGGACCAGGGCGCTGGGGCCGAGATGCGTCCTCCGCAGTCGCCGCGCCTGGGCCCGTTTCCCCGCGGGTCCTCGCCGGGGTGGGAGACGCCTCTGGGCGTCCGTGGGGAGCTGGGGTGGGGGGCAGCAGAGCAGGAGGTGGGGGGCTGAGCCGGAGAAACGTCCTCGCCCCGCCCAGGACCTCGGACACCCCAGAACCTCAGGCCGGCAGCCAGCGGCAGGAATCGCGCCCCGAAGCCCGGGGTCCGCGCCCGTCCCGCCTGCCGCGAGCGCCAGGGGCTGCCGGGTCACCGGATGCGGCCTGGAGGCAACGTCACAGGCCCCACGCACCCCCAGAGCTGGCGCGGGGACAGGGGTTCGGGATGGACGGAACCCACCCAGGGAAGCTCCGGCCGTCCACGCCAGGCGCAGGGCGGCCGTCAGCTGGGGTGGGAGGTGGGTCAGGAAGAGATGTGTCCTTTTGTCTCCAAATGTCACTTGTGTCATTAAAAGAAAACCTTAAAATAGAAAAAAAAAAAAGCCTGGGCTGGCGTGAGGAGGGGCCGTCGGAGAGCTACGGAGGCTGAGTCCGCGGGGAAGGGAATGTTGAGCGGGGGGCGCTTGGGAACCCATGCTTTGGACGGGCCTGGCGGTTTCGGGGAGAATGAGAAGGGAGGAGAGGGAGGCCGAGGCCACAGCCTGGTGGGAATGCTGAGAAGGACGCTGTGGACAGGACCTTACTGGAAATGAACCAGAAGGGATGGTGGGCCGGGTGCGGTGGCTTGCCCTTAATCCCAGCGCTTTGGGAGGCCAAGGCAGGAGGATCGCTTGAGCCCAGGAGTTGGAGACCCGCCTGGGAAACATCGTGAGACTCTGTGTTTTTAAAAAAGGAGGAGGAGAAGGGATACTGGGCGGCCTCAGCCTCACCTGGACTCTATGGGCAGGGGGCTGGAGGGACCGAGGGCTGCTGTGCTGGAGGCTGGAGCCGGCGCCAGGATCTGGGCAGAGAGCTGTCAGCGCCCCCAGATTACAGGCTGCCAGCCTCCCACGTCGCGGTCCTCTGCGGGAGCCTGCGGCCTCAGCTGCCTGCCCCGCCGGCTGAAAGACACAGTTAGTCATTAGGAAAGTAATGATAGTGTTTTCAGGGCAGCGTGTTGGACCCTAACGACTTTCTATTATTTCCAGTTCCTGCCAACCCTGCGAAGAAAAAAGCAGCTCATCTCTCACGCCCCGCCCCTTGACACGCGCTGATCCGGCCTCGTTCTGGGTTCTCCCGGAGCCTGCAGGGCAGCCCCGCCCCAGGTGGCAGCAGCTGGGCCTGCAGCGTGTCCCTCATGGTGCCTGGCCTCCAGGTCCAGAGTTTCCTGCCTCCCTGAGCTCGGAGTGCGCTGTCTCCACCCTTTCATGGTCGTCAGGGTGCTGGTCCGGCAGAAGTGCACCCAGGGGTTCGCATTTATAAATAACTCCAGGGTGTCTTGCTGTGAGTATGGAAATCGGGAAGGCAGGTTATCATCTGCTTGGAATGATGTCAGATCCAGCCCCAGGAAGTCTCCCAGCACCCAGCCTTAGTGGGCTGGGACATCTGGAGGGGTAAGGGCGGGGGCCTTCTGTAGCTCCACATTAGACGGCTAAAGTTTGGGGAAAGCAGGTACACACAGAAAGCAATCACGGTGGTAATTAGCGTCAAAATCCTGCGAGATGTTTAGGCCTCCCAGGAGCCCTGGAGAAGCCCAGTCCTTCCACACAACCCCAGCACTCCTAGTGGCAGGGCCTCCATCCCCCTGCTGGGAAGGGAGATGGGAGTCTGGGTGGAGTGTGTGGTCTCTGTGGCCTTCAGCAGGACTGCACTTCAGGCTGAGCCTTTCCTCGGGGAGAATTCACACCTTTACCTCAGCCTGCAGCCCCAGAACACATGTTCCCTAGGGGCAAGTGAATACTTTGCCCTCCTGTCCTCTTCACAAAGCACTGGGGCAGAAGTCCCTCTTCGGGGACCAGCAGCACCCAGCCCCTGCTTCCCCAGGCTCCTGCCCTGCACAGGGACCGCTGCCACTGCCCACCAAAAGCCGCTGCGGGGGGTGGGGCTGGCTCAGCTGAGCTCACAGAAGTTCCTCTGATGGCCAAAGTGCTGGAGTGGAAATCAGAGACCAAGAAGCCAATTCTTGTGCCAGCTGCCCTGGTTAGGGAAATACAGAAACTAAAAATACTTCCCACTTCCACTTCCTCCTTTTTATATCAGCCTCATCATAAATGCACCTGACCTAACTTACCTGGTGCCGTGGTGTTTGTACTTGGATTAGATGAAGCAGCTCAGGGGTCCCCTCATGCCCTCTCCTCTGTCCCCCTGCTGAAGAGGCAGCTCCCACATGCAGCACTGCCTGACTGGCTGCTGGCCCTGGGCCTGGGACACCTGCAGATAGACAGCAAGCCATGGCCAGCAGGCTTGCAAGGTGCCCCCAGCTTGGGTGATGGTGACACTCAGAACAGGGCACTTCCTGGAAGTGTGCTCCAGAAGGGCAGTGGGCACGGGTGGAGCATTGGAAAGAGACACCCAGGACAGGCGGAGAGAGGCATCCGGCATAGGTGGGGCTGCAGCCACCTCTCCTCTTCAGGGCTGGCAAGGTAACCCTTGCCCTGTGCCCCACAGCTGCTTTCCAGGCGTCTCCTAGAAGCACACTCCGCACTGCTTCTGCATCCTGGCCACTCCCTCAGTGTCCAACCCCCTTCCCCAGCGCAGAGTGAACACAGAGAGGATGGGGAGTGCCTGCTCTGCCAACGTGAAGGGCTGGCAGTGACACCTGTCCCTATCATAGGCACAAAAAGTTATCAATGTTGGTAAGTTGGATTCAAGCCACGCATGGAAGCAGATGGCTCTGCCCCGAAGGGTAAAACATCATGGAAGTGATTTGGAGTCTCACACAGAGCAGCCCATCAGCTTCTCTGGCGGCATGCCCTGGTTTTAGCAGAAAATAATCACAGGGTCTCTAATATCTGGCTGTGGAGAAGCGCCCAGAACTCCCTCAGTTGCCCTCATCATGCCTAATGGACGAAGGGTGGGCCCTGTGTCCTCTCAGCCCTTCACGGTAAGAAGCAAATGAATCCTTGGCCTGCCCCCCTCAGACGGGCATCTCCGCAACTGGGATAGACATCTCAGGCCCTGGAGCCCATGAGTCACTGCTGACAGAAAGAGACAGAGAGGGAGGAAAGAGCTCCTGCTGCCACCCTGGTGCCCTTGGGTGCTTCTCAGCCCTGGGGAGCAGTCCTCCTCTGCCCTGGGCCCCTCCCCCACTGCACGCAGAGCACTCCCCCCTGGTCTTTTTTATATGCAAGGTTTCTTATATTTTGCATAAAGAAGAAATGCACATACCTCACACATGCACCAGAAACGTCACGGGTCATCCAGACCTTCCTTTTATTTTGGGAAGACTTTCAGCTCAGAGGCAGCCAGAACTCCGCCCCTTCTCTGTGTGCCTCAACGGGCACCATTAAGACTCTAAAATTAGAACAACTCTTTGTTTTGGTGCCGAGCTACCACGTCACTCCCACCCTCCCTCCAACCTCTGCTGGGTTCTCAGGAAGAGACTGGAGGGGAAACGCAAAGCTTCCAAATCCCGAAAAGAAAGTCCACCAGCTGCTGGGCAGACCAGCATGGGTGGGGTGTGCTGCAGACACCCTTGCTTTGCCTACCGACGAGTAACACCTTAAAACTGACTTTTATATCCATTTGCAGCTTTTTCATTACGGCCACCTAAAACCTCTCTGTTGACATCAGTAATCCTCTGTAATATTTGTAGAGATGGATTTAAACACGTGGAGCTGTTCAGCAGAGTATTCTTGTAAAAGAAAGAGGGTGGTGGGACAGGCTTGGCCCAGCCCCCCAAGCCTTTATTTACTTAGGACCCCAAATTTCTTGGTGTCCCACCTCTGCCACAGTTTAGCAAGTGCCTGCCTTCCTACTTTACTGGACTGAAAAATAAATACCAATGCATTTAGTCTCCTTGCAACCAACGACCTTGGGTAAGTGTTTTATGGTGAAAATTCAAGAAAATAAATCGTGAGAAATATACCATTAAAATGTAAATTAAGGGGACAAAACCTTCCACTGTAGCTGGAGTCACAAATGGGGAACATAGGAACTTAGTCTGGCTCACAAAGGATTCTTTTTAGCCCCCTCTCTCCCAATTGCCACCCCCCGGACCACCTAGGACTAGGCCAGTCTCTGTGTTTATGGTACCTGGGGAGCCTAGGAGTTTGCAAACCTATGAACAAAGGCTGGGCAACAAAACCAGGGTCAGGAGGTCTTGCGTGTACTGCCCTCTGGCCTGCCGGGTGAATGAGCCGGAAGCCCCACACCCAGAGAACAGGATGCGCCCAGCAGGTGGGTTGCCACGGCAGGTTCCCTTCCTCCCTGCCTGACATCCAGATGATGGGGCCTCCTGGAAATGCACAGATACGACTCACATCTGTTGGCGTCCCAAGCTCCTCCTCACCGGTCTCTCCTTTCCCCCCTACGTTGCGGGTCCCTGCTTAAATGCTGAAGGGACAGGTGGAGGTGGAGGTGGAGGAGCCTGCTGGTCCACTCCCGAGTCCCGGGGTCAGCCATCGTGGAAAGCCAGGGGCGCTCCAGGCCGCTCCAGCTGGGGAAGCTCCTTGGGGTCCGCCCCACCGCATGCCGCGGCTGCCCCACTAACCACCAGCTCTACGGCCGCTGTATCAGCAGCCCTGGCCCACACAGGCTCTCTCCTGGAGCTCAGCAGGTCTACCCTTGCCTACTTCTGGCCTAAAGGCCCCCAAAGGAGCTGGTGGCACTCACTCTGCTGGTGTGGACACTACACGGAGGGTGCTTGTCAGCTGCTCAAAGAGGGCCTGACAGACAGCAGCTTCAACTCCACCCCAGCAGGCTCCACAGCTGCACCCACGCACACGCTGCTGCTGTTCCTTCTCTCTCTGGTCGCTGACCCTCTGCGGCAGGCAGAGCACGCTGTGCTGATCCTGGGAGCAGTCCCGTCCAAACCACGGTGGAGCAGCAGCACGGCCGGCACCGCGGTCCCGGGCTACTGGACACATGGAGTGGCAGGGCGCTGAGCTCCCCGGCACAGACTGCGGGTGCAGAACGGCGCCAAGGACGGGAATGCTCCGGGCTGGAGAATTTGTGCCCGGTCACCAGCATGCCCACGGCCCTGTGCCTGGCAGCCCTTTGGGAGGACTGCAAGGAGGCAGCGTGAACGCCGGGAAGAGGCCTGGAGCCAGGTCGCCACTTCGTGTGTGGGGGCCCAGGGGAGAGCAGTCCCTGCTGGCTGCCCGGCGCCGAGCTGAGAGCAGAAATGCACAGCCCTCCCCCAAACACATGCACACCACACACATCACACACATACACATATCACACACACCACACCACACATCACACACATACACATATCACACATACCACACCACACATCACACACATACACGTATCACACGCACCACACCACACACATCACACACATACACATATCACACACACATCACACACATACACATATCACGCACACCACACCACACATCACACACATACACATATCACACACACCACACCACACATCACACACATACACGTATCACACATACCACACCACACATCACACACATACACATATCACACACACTACACCACACATCACACACATACACATATCACACACACCACACCACACACATCACACACATACACATATCACACACACATCACACACATACACATATCACACACACCACACCACACATCACACACATACACGTATCACACATACCACACCACACATCACACACATACACGTATCACACATACCACACCACACATCACACACATACACATATCACACGCACCACACCACACACATCACACACATACACATATCACACAGACATCACACACATACACATATCACACACACCACACACATCACACACATACACATATCACACACACCACACCACACACATCACACACATACACATATCACACACACATCACACACATACACATATCACACACACCACACCACACATCACACACATACACGTATCACACATACCACACACATCACACACATACACATATCACACATACCACACCACACACATCACACACATACACATATCACACACACCACACACATCACACACATACACATATCACACATACCACACCACACACATCACACACATACACATATCACACACACCACACCACACATCACACACATACACGTATCACACATACCACACCACACATCACACACATCACACACACACATATCACACACACCACACCACACATCACACACATACACATATCACACACACCACACACACATCACACACATACACATATCACACACACCACCCCACACACATCACACATACACATATCACACACACCACACCACACATCACACACATACACATATCACACACACACCACACACATCACACACATCCACATATCACACCACACCACACACATCACACACATACACATATCACACACACACCACACACATACACATATCACACATACCACACCACACACACATCACACACAAATATCACACAGACCACACCACATCACACACATACAAATATCACACACACCACACCACACACATCACACACATACAAATATCACACACACCACCCCACATACACATCACACATACACATATCACACACACACCACACATGCACCATCACACACATCACACACATACACACCACACACACCACCACACACACATCACACACATACACATATCACACACACCACACACATCACACACATTCACACACCACACACACACCACACCACACACATCACACACCACACCACACACATCACACACCACATGCACACCACACCACATACACATCACACATATGCACACCACACACACACCACACATATACATGTAGCACATGTACACACACCACATATAAACATATACACATCACACACATATCACACACATCACATCCATACACATAACACACACACACACATCACGCATACATACACGCACCACACACATACATATATATGTACATCACACACATATACACATCACACACATTCACATATACATACCACACCACACACCATACCACACACATGTACAAGCACATATCACACACACCACACACATACGTGTATATCACATACCCCACACATTACATGCAAACACATCACACACATATGCATATCACACACACACCACACACACATACTATGAATCACACAGACACACCACACATACACATACGCACATAACACACACACCACACACACATATCACACACATACACACCACACATCACACATACATATCAGATACAACACACACATGCATCACACACATACACACACCACACATACATCACACACAAACACATCACACATACATATCACACACATCACATACATATCACAAACACACACATACATCACACACACACACCACACACACCACACACTCATCATACACAAACGTCACACACATACATATCACACACAACACACACATACATCACACACACACCATACACACATACATACCACACACATATGTCACATACAAACACATATCACACACACCACACATGCATACACACCACACACATAGATCACATACAAACACACCTCACACACATACATATCACACAACACACACACCACACATACATACACACACACCACACACATACACATCACACACACATCACGCACATACACACTCCACACAGATTCCACAGCCCATACACATGCACACACACCCTCTGAGACCTCCAGCCTCAGAGACCCACATGCTCCAGAGAAGACTCGGCTGCATTCCCAGCCCACCGCTCCCACAGCAGCAGCCAGTTATGGCCAAACGTCTCCGTCTTCTGCTAGTCCCCGCCAACAAGAGTGCTATTCTTTGAAAACAGAAAAGAAGTGAAACCTTGCAGGAAGTTCCCCAGGGATAGCACACATTTTAATGTGATTACTAATTGGCTCCAGCCCTCAAACCAGCCTCTGTTTTCAAACTAGATGGAGCTGATGAGTGTCACTCCTTTGGTGGGAAGGGGACGTGGTGGGAAGGAGAGGCCAGGAAACCAGCCTCAAGGAGCCCGACGGCAGCTGCCGCAGCAGATGTGGGGTCTTACCTGGGGCAGATCCACCCAGCCTCTGGCCCAGGAAGGTAGCTATGGAGTGCTACCCGTGTTCACCTCAATCTCCACCAGCACAGGGACCAGAAGCACTTCGCCGGTGTGGCCGGAACAGCAGCACAGGCTCCCAACCCCACACTGCTCTCGGACTACTGAGGGTGTAGTCCACAGGGCCTCGAGTACTGGGGGCTGCTGTATTGCTGCATCCTAACTGGGCCTGGTGAGCAGAACACAGGGGTGCCCTGCCAGCCCTAGGAGCTAAACGCCATGGTGCCCTGCCCACCCTAGGAGCTGAACACCATGGTGCCCTGGCCGCCCTAGAAGCAGAACACGGCAGTGCCCTATCTGCCCTAGGAAATACCTGTGCATGGGACACTGGGAGCCAACCCAGGAAGACTTAGGGACCTACCCAGGAGTGAAGACGTGGGGGATCTAGTGACTCGGGGCATGCCAGGATATGTCTTCTAGGTAAATGGCAAGTTGTTGCACCTTGAATCTTCTTCCTTTAAGGAGGCGGCACCGGCTTTGGTGGGCCTGTGTAGATTTCAGAGATAGCGTATGCCACAATTGGAATGAGTTCTAACCCACCTAGTATCGGAGCCAGGAAGTGCCTGTTTCCAGTGGGACCCAGAGCAAGGGAAGGCTCTGCGTCAGGTCCAGGCCACAGTGCAAGCTGTTGAGCCACTTGTTCTGTGGGATCGGCAGAGTCAATGGTTCTGGAAGTTCCTCTGGAGAGAACAGCATGGCAGTGTTTCTGGTGAATCCTGATATGACAGTCACAGAACATCCCTTGGAGTTCTCAAGCAAGGCTGTGCCTTCAGTGCCAAAGAGCTACCCTCCGTTTCAAAAGCAACTGGGCACGCTTGGCAGAGGCTGACTACGCAACTCACGGTCAAGTGACTGTGTGAGCAGAGCTGCCGTGCGAGCTATCATCAGTGCACCGAGCCACAGGAGGGCAAGTGCAGGGACAGCCCGAGCACGAGGGAAACAGTCTGAGCAGGTTCAGAAGGCACAGGTGAGTTTCAGGTGCTGCGGAGTCCGTGCTGCCTGCCTCCATGCACCGTTACTCTTCCTCTGCTTACAGCCGCACTCTCATGGGGGTTCCCTGTGGTAACTGACAGAGGAACATGGAAACACTGCCATGTTTCTAGCCAGAAACACAGATGCAGGAGCATAATATGTTAGTGCCAGCCGGGCATGGATGCTGCCACCCGACAACCTCTCTGGGTGCGGGAAGTCCTCCTGGTGAGAGCTGTGCACACAGCACTCAGGGTTCCAGTTCTGTGGAACGAATGCTAAACACCGGATGGCAGGTACCTTCACCGGCTCCTAGGCAAGCAAACCAAAAGGAGCAAGATCAGAACATGGGAAATAATAGATGTGGGGGAAGAGGCAGGCAGGTGGTCCTACAAAAGAGGGCCCCACGCGTGGAGGCATTTGTGTCTTACATTTACACACACCAGGAAGCATCTCCTGCAGAGAACGCAGTAGGCCACCAGGCTGACTGGATGGCTGGACAGTGGCCACGAGCCAGCCTGTGCCATCCGCCAACTGAGCCAGGAACAGAGCACACAAGAGAGAAAGGCGGAAAGCTTGGCCTGGGTCCAGCAGCGTGGGTCTCCTCAAGGCTGGCTTGCCAGAGCATGGACCAGCACGGTTTGTGACCTGGAGCCCTGCTCTTGGGGAAAACCAGTCAGCCTCGTGGAGGCAAACCAATGACCTCAAACTCCTCTCGCCTTGGAGGAGAGGGCAACTCATCCTTACAGAACTTGACTGACACTCAGGGTGTGGGGCTGCCTTCCCACCCTTTCTGTGTCTTCCAGCTCCCCTGGCAGTGGCTTTCAGAATTTGAACCCCATTGACTTGCTGACATAGAAGATTAAAGATGCTCACAAATTCCTTGACAGCCCCCCCATCTAAAGGTGAAACCTGTGCTCCTTGTCTTTGAAAGTGGGTGGGTTCTTTAGCCAATACAGTATGGTAGAAGCAATGCTGTGCCATTTCCAGGGTTGACCTTCAAATTCTTCCCTCTGGGATTGCTCGCTCTGGGAAAAGCCAGCGAGCACATAGGATCCAACTGCACTGGGCTTACCATGCCGTGAGGAAACCCCAGCTGGACGGAGGGAGGGGCTTCATAGAAGGAGAGATCCCTGCAGCAGTCACAGCGTCCCAGTGAAGAAGCTTTCAGATGATTCCAGCCTTGGCCACCATCTGATGGCGTCCCAGTGAAGAAGCTTTCAGACGATTCCAGCCTCAGCCGCCATTTGATAGCATCCCAGTGAAGAAGCTTTCAGACGATTCCAGCCTCGGCCACCATCTGACGGCGTCCCAGTGAAGAAGCTTTCAGATGATTCCAGCCTCCGCCGCCATCTGACTGCACCATGTGAAGGAACAGAGTGAGAACAGAACACCCAGCTGAGCCTGTCGGCCCTCAGCACAGTGAGAGATAACACGTCGGGGTTTCAGGCCACTAAGTTCGTAGGTGGCTCCTTACGCTGCATTAGACATTTATGACAGGATTTCACACAGCACCTGCCTTGCACCCAGAGACCTCTTCCAAGTAAAGAAGGTCTGATGACGGGCATGTGACCATGGAATTCACTGGCGTTACCACAGACCCATCACCTAGAAGCAGCCGGCCTACAACAAGTGAAAGGAGACTTGCGAATGGCCCAGCGTGGGTGGCAGCTCTGAGACAGCCTGGGCCTGTCTGGCCCAGGAACTGCACTCCAGGATGTAGGATCTGTGCTGAGCCCACGGTCAGGAAATGATCCCGTGTCCTTGGAACCTTGCATACAAAGCTCCAGAGACCCCAGGGATGGAAGCCAGATCGGCCCCTCCCCGGCACGCCCGGTGAACAGCTCACATGACTGTGCTTCCTCGGGCTGAAATCTGAGGCTCTCTTGGACTGGAACCCTTGACACCCTGGTTGAGAGGAGGCTCCTGCCAGAGTACACAGGTTGCCTCAAGACTGGAAGCCATGACCACCATTTGGCCACTGTGGCCTCCTCGTGCCAGTGTGCAAGCCACACATGCACTTGCTGTACCCATGAAGGGGCCAGGCTCTGAACATCATGGAGATCGTCGGGGTTGTGGGGTGGGTGCCAGGCTCTGAACACCGTGGAGATTGGGGTGGGGGGCCACACTCTGAACACATGGAAATGGGGAGTGGGCAGGCTCTGAACACCAAGGAGATCGAGACTTGCTTCTGCACCACAGGGCCAACAAGGGGAATGCCTGCAGCCGACAGACTCGCTGGGGCACTTCGGGATCTGCGCTGAGTGGCAGCTGTAATCACAGCAACCATGACCCATCCAACGCAGGACGACCGAGGCCTGGGTGCTGTGGGGCGAACAGTTCGGACCAAGGCTCAGCTGAGGGAGGCCAGTCTAGAATGTGGGGAGGGCAAGGAGAGGCTAGTGTGGGGTTTGGCCCCAGGACTAGTGGGGTCAGCAGGGACCATAGCCTGGTGTGGCAACCCTTTTAATGGCTTTTCAGTAGATTACAACCAGAGAGCCTCTGGAGGAATTGCACTTGCACCACCCCTCAGGAACCAGGGCCGTCCATTCCCGGGGGAGACACGCAGGGTGAGCTGTCATCGGTTCCAGGGCCGTCCATTCCCCGGTGAGACACGTGAGGTGAGCTGTCATCGGTTCCAGGGCCGTCCATTCCCCAGTGAGACATGCGGGGTGGACTGTCTCAGGTTCCATTCAGGTCACTGAGGCTGGCATGGTCGCCTTGCTGTCAGGCTTGAGCAGCCGTCGCGAATGTCTAGCCCGGCTCCTGCATGCACAGCTGGGTGGCTGCTGTTGCTCCTGCAGCCGTGGCCAGTTGCTGGGTCCCTGGGGAGTTGTTTCCAGGTCCACCCATCAGGTATTAACAAACCCCAACAACGCCCAGCTCCAATCGCACTGGAGGCCTCTTGCTTACTTTCTCAGGGCTCTCTTGTTCCCTGTGATGGGGGAGACGCATCAGAAGCTGTCTGCCACCTGCATTCTGAGGTGTGAGATGATGGAGCAACAGGAACTGGCAGGTCCACCCCGTCCCACTCCTCTCCCTGCTCCACTGATCAGAGATGCAGGAGCTTCACACAGTCCCTGAGGAGAAGCATGGAGCCAGCCATCAGCCTGCAGTAGACCTCCCTGAGAGTCGCTTCCCCGCTTTTCTTGCCCTAGTCCCCTCTTCCCTCACTCCTGCTCCCTGGGATTGCACTCCCCAGAAAAATGCAGGCACAAGACTTTTGCCTCAGGCTCTGTTTGCTTGGGGAGCTAGGCTAACAATACACAACCACCATAATAAAGTGCTGGCTATCTAGCCTTGTTCAAAAGAAAGAAAGAAAGGTATAGAATCATGGTGTCAGAAAACAGAGACAATTTGACTTCCTCTCTTCCTGTTCGAATACCCTTTATGTCTTTCTCTTGCCTGATTGCCCTGGCCAGAACTTCCAATACTATGTTGAATAGGAGTGGTGAGAGAGGGCATCCTTGTCTTGTGCCGGTTTTCAAAGGGAGTGCTTCCAGCTTGCCCATTCACTATGATATTGGCTGTGGGTTTGTCATAAATAGCTCTTACTATTTTGAGATATGTTCCATCGATACCTAGTTTATTAAGAGTTTTTAACATGAAGGATGTTCAATTTTATCAAAGGCCTTTTCTGCATCTATTGAGATAATCATGTGGTTTTGTCTTTGGTTATATTTATGTGATGGATTACGCTTATTGACTTGCATATGTTGAACCAGCCTTGCATCCCAGGGATGAAGCCGACTTGACTGTGGTGGATAAGCTTTTTGATGTGCTGCTGGATTTGGTTTGCCACTATTTTATTGAGGATTTTTACATCGATGTTTGTCAGGGATATTGCCCTGAAGTTTCCTTTTTTGTTGTGTCTCTGCCAGGTTTTGGTATCAGGATGATGCTGGCTTCATAAAATGAGTTAGGGAGGATTCCCTCCTTAAATTTAGAAAACCCCATTGTCTCAGCCCAAACTCTCCTTAAGCCAATAAGCAACTTCAGCAAAGTCTCAGGATACAAAATCAATGTGCAAAAATCACAAGCATTCCTATACACCAATAATAGATGAACAGAGTGCCAAATCATGAATGAACTCCCACTCACAACTGCCACAAAGAAAATAAAATACCAAGGAATACAGCTAATAAGGGAAGCGAAGGACCTCTTCAAGGAGAAGAAATACAACCCACTGCTCAAGGAAATAAGAGAGGACAAAAACAAATGGAAAACATTCCATGCTCATGAATAGGAAGAATTAATATCATGAAAATGGCCATACTGCCCAAAGTAATTTATAGATTCAATGCTATTCCCATTAAACTACCATTGACTTTCTTCGCAGAATTAGAAAAAAAAACTTTAAATTTCTTTTTTCTTTCTTTCTTTCTTTCTTTCTTTCTTTCTTTCTTTCTTTCTTTCTTTCTTTCTTTCATTCTTTTTCTTTGAGAGGGGTCTTGCTCTGTCACTCAGACTAGAGTGCAGTGGCGGCATGATCTCGGCTCACCACAACCTCTGCCTCCCAGGCTTAAGCAATTCTCCTGCCTCAGCCTCCCAAGTAGCTGGGACTACAGGCGCCTGCCACCACACCCGGCTAATTTTTGTATTTTTAGCAGAGATAGGCTTTTACCATGTTGGCCAGGCTGGTCTTGAACTCCTGACCTCAAATTATCCAACCACCTTGGCCTCCCAAAGTGTTGGGATTATATGCATGAGCCACCATGCCTGGCCTAAATTTCTTATGGAACCAAAGAAGAGCCCATATAGCCAAGACAATCCTAAGCAAAAAGAACAAAGCTGGAGGCATCACGCTACCTGACTTCAAACTATACTATAAGTCTACAGTAACCAAAACAGCATGGTACTTATACCAAAACAGACATATAGACCAATGTAACAGAACAGAGACCTCAGAAATAACACTACACATCTACAACCATCTGATCTGCAACAAACCTGACAAAAACAAGCAATGGGGAAAGGATTTCCTATCTAATAAATGGTACAGGAAGAACTAGCTAGCCATATGCAGAAAACTGAAACTGGATCCCTTCCTTACATCTTATACACAAATTAATTCAATATGGATTAAAGAGTTAAATGTAAAACCCAAAACCACAAAAACCCTACAAGAAAACCTAGGCAATACCATTCAGCACGTAGGAATGGGCAAAGACTTCATGAAAAAAATGCCAAAAGCAATGGCAACAAAAGCCAAAGTTGATAAATGGGATCTAACTAAACTAAAGAGCTTCTGCACAGCAAAAGAAACTATCATCAGAGTGAACAGGCAACCTACAGAATGGGAGAAATTTTTTTGCAATCTACCCATCTAACCAAGGTCTAATATCCAAAATCTACAAGGAACCTACACGAATTTACAAGAAAAAAAAAAAAACCAACCCCATCAAAAAGTGGGTAAAGGATATGAACAGACACTTCGCAAAAGAAGACATTTATGCAGCCAACAAACATATAAAAAAGGCTTTACATCGCTGATCATTAGATAAATAAAAATCATAACCACAATGAGATACCATCTCACGCCAGTCAGAACAGGGATTATTAAAAAGTCAAGAAACAATAGATGCTGGAGAGACTGTGGAGAAACAGGAAAGCTTTTACACTGTTGGTGGGAATGTAAATTAGTTCAACCATTGTGGAAGACAGTGTGGTGATTCCTCAAGGATCTAGAGCCAGAAGTACCATTTGGCCCAGCCATCCCATTACTGGGTATATACCCAAAGGATTATAAATCATTCTAGTATAAAGACACACACACACGTATGCTTATTGCAGCACTATTTACAATAGCAAAGACATGGAACCAACCCAAATGCCTATCAATGATAGACTGGATAAAGAAAATGTGGTACATATACACCATGGAATACTACGCAGCCACAAAAAGGAATGAGTACATGTCCTTTGCAGGGACACAGATGAAGCTGAAAACCATCATTCTCAGCAAACGAATACAGGAACAGAAAACCAAACATTGCATGTTCTCACTCGTAAGTGGGAGCTGAACAATGAGAACACATGGACACAGGGAGGGGAACAACACATACTGGAGCCTGTTGGAGGGTGGGGGGTGAAGGGAGGGAAGCTAGAGGATGGATCAGTAGGTGCAGGAAACCACCATGGCACACGTATACCTATGTAACAAACCTGCACGTTCTGCACATGTATCCTGGAACTTAAAGTAAAATAAAAAAGATTTAAAAAGAAAGAGAACTTCGTCAGTGCCCAAAAGAAGCAAGACGTCACAGCCCGAGTTGTCATGGGGGCTGATGCTGGAAGCAGCCCTGGGAAGAGGGACCAGAAACAGGCCCTGGAGAGGTGAGGGTTGGGTTTTATTTCAAATGGGGTAAAAGAGATGGCCCTGGCCTGCCACAGCAGGGACAGCAGCCTCCTATAGGGTCATTAGGCCACAAGGGCTCTGCCCTCATCCATGACATTTCTTTCCTTTACTTTTTTTGAGGCAGGGTCTTGCTCTGTTGCCCAGGCTGGAGTGCAGTGGCACAATCATGGCTCACTGCAGCCTTGACCTCCTGGGCACAAGCGATCCTCCCACCTCAGCCTCCTGAGTAGCTGGGACCACAGGTGTGCACCACCGCGCCCAGCTAAGGATACTGGCAAGGTCAGCACCCTGAAGGGCTATCTCATCCATGAAAAAAGACTAGGTAAATTCTACCCACGGCTCTAAGATATCAGCAAAGACATTTTCCCTCTGCCTAGAGATCTTAATGGAAAAATAAAAAAATAAAAACCTCCCCAAAGAGATAAATGAATATGTGACATGTGACAATGTGAAATCTGATTTTCCACTCACTCTTGGTGTGTGGATCTCAGCGAAGAAAGTAAAATGAAAACTTGTTTAATGTGATTGAAGTCCCTGGTGCCTGGAAAGAAGCAAATACATGTCTCCCTGGAAGGAAACTCCTGCAACCTGAAAGACAAGCTTGTTCTAAAGACGCCCAAGCCCCACGAGGGAGAGAAACACACGAGAAAGCATCAAAGGGCTGAGGAATGTAGGTTTTGTGTCCTCCAGAGCTAAAGATGCATTAAAGAATCAAAACAATAATAAAATCAAGAGCAACACGACTAAGCAAATGGTTTAGAAATGAACAACATAATCACAGAACCTCAAAACTCAAAGGAAAGGCGAGAACCAGATGAGACACCATAGAAATGAGAACAAACAAGCTAGAATGCAGAGATGAGAAAATTATCCAGAAAACAGCAGAGAAAGGCCTTAAAATATTCAGGATCTGGGTCATGACAAGATGTGAAAAGCAGAATGAGCCACGTAGCAGAGGTATCGTCTGTCAGTTCCTGCTGCTGTAACAAAATGCCCGAGGCTGTGCGAGCTGTAAACAGCATGAGCTTATGGCTCACAGTTTGGAGGCTGGAAGTCCAAGATCAAGGTGCCGGCAGATTTGGTGTCTGGTGAGGGCTGTCTCTGCTTCCAAGATGGTGCCCTGTGGCTGCATCCTCATGTGGAGGATGATGGCAAAAAGGGCCCAGACAGTTGTTTTGAACCTTTTTATGAGGCACTCACTTCATCTGTCAGCCTGGGCAACATAGTAAGACCCTGTCTCTACAAAAAAAAATTTAAATAGGCTGGGCACAGTGGCTCACGCTTGTAATCTCAGCACTTTGGGAGGCTGAGGCGGGTGGATCACCTGAGGTCGGGAGTTCGCGACCAGCCTGCGCAACATGGAGAAACCCCATCTCTAATAAAAAAATACAAAATTAGCTGGGTGTGGTGGCACATGACTGTAATCCCAGCTACTCGGGAGGCTGAGGCAGGAAAATCGCTTGAACCCAGGAGGCAGAGGTTGCCGTGAGCCGAGATCTCACCATTGCACTCTAGCCTGGGCAACAAGAGCGAAACTCCATCTCAAAAAAAAGAAAGTATTTTTAAATTGGCCAGGTATGGTGGTGCGTGCTGTAGTCCCATCTATTCAGGAGGCCGAGGTAGGAGGATCACTTGAACCCAGGAGGTCAAGGCTGCAGTGAGCCAGGATTGTGCCAATGCACTCCAGCATGGGTAACAGAATGAGACTCTCTCCAAAAAGGAAAAGGAAAGAAGTCAGTCCTGAGGGCAGAGCCCTTGTGGCCTAACGACCTCCTAAAGCCCCATTTCTTAACACTAGCTCAGGTTCCCACACATGAATCTGGGGGACATGCATTCGAACCACAGCAGGCAGTGATGAGAGAGGGGAAGAAGATGAGGTTCAATGAGATGGTGACTCAGAATTTTCCAGAATGTGAAATGCTTTTGTCTACTAGGGCTGCTATGAGAAGTGCCACAGACTGAGTGGCTTAAATGAGGCACATTGTCCCAGAGGCTGGACGTCCAAGGTCAGAGTGCTACGGGGCCGGTTCCTCTGGGAACTCTCCCCTGGGCTTGCAGATGGCATCTTCTCCCTGCGTCCTCACAGGGCCATCCCTCTTGCGTGTCTGTGTCCTCATCCCCTCTTCCTGTAAGGACATCGGTCATAAACTGGGTTAGGCTCACCCTAACATCCCCATTTTAAATCAATGACCCATCTCCCAGTACAGTCCCATTTTGAGGTCTGGGGATTAGGACTTCAACGCAGGAATCTGATGAGGGGGAGGACCCCATTCAGCCTGTAACAGAAAGTGACTGAAGATAGAAAAAGAGGAAAGCAGCACTCTTAGGCTTGGGCAAGATTAAAACACAGAATCTCAAAAGTGAAGAGGAGCTTGAAGGTAACTGGAGAGAAAAGGTAAACGCCGTCAAGGAGGAGGGACCAGAGCGACAGGAGGGGCCAGCAGCAGCCTCAGATGCCAGAGAAAGAGCGACATCTTCCCCGCTAGGAGGGGAGCGGATCCCCGAGAATGGGCCCAGTTGAACTGTCATCTAGCTGGGAGCTGAGGTCAGTGTCGGCCCAGAGTGACCACTGAATGTTATGGCCCAGCAAGAAGGAAACAACCCAGAAGGAAGCTGTGGGATGCAGGGGCTGGAGCACGAAGCCTGAATAAGTCTGGGGCATGAGACGAGCCTCACAGCGAGGGGTGTGGGAACTGCGGGCAAGACGGGGCTGAGATAGCAGAGCCTCGTCTGCAGGATGACACAGGGGATTCTTGCTGTCACTCACAGACCTGACCCTAGGCCATGAAGCATCGTTGCGGTGGCCCGTCTGCCACGTTTTGGAAACAGCCACCGTTTGGCCACAGGCTGGCAGCTGGGTCTGCCTTGGAGGCCCACACGGGCTTGAAAGCTATCCTAGATAGTTTGTCAGGAAGTTCCAGGTTTCGGGGACCCAGGATGTGGTTCCCCAGGGAAGGAGTGTGGGATCCAGATGGAGACACCCCGTTGGTTGGCCCCAAGGATTTCTGTGGGGTCTATGTCCTATTACGGGAGAGGCAGGTCGAACCAGACAGGCTCTGGGTGAAATCTCTCAGGTCCAGGTTACATGAGCCTGACGGCGTGGGTGCACAGATGTCTCACTCTGCTTTCGGTAACTATCCCCCACCAGATGGATAAGTGGCTTTTTTTAAAATTATACTTTAAGTTCTAGTGTACATGTATACAACGTGCAGGTTTGTTACATATGTATACATGTGCCATGTTGGTGTGCTGCACCCATTAACTCGTCATTTACATTAGGTATATCTCCTAGTGCTATGCCTCCCCCCACCCCTACCCCACAACAGGCCCTGGTATGTGATGTTCCCCACCCTGTGTTTAAGTGATCTCATTGTTCAATTCCCACCTATGAGTGAGAACATGTGGTGTTTGGTTTTCTGTCCTTGTGATAGTTTGCTCAGAATGATGGTTTCCAGCTTCATCCATGTCCCTATAAAGGGTATGAACTCATCCTTTTCTTATGGCTGCATAGTATTCCGTGGTGTATATGTGCCACATTTTCTTAATCCTGTCTATCATTGATGGACATTTGGGTTGGTTCCAAGTCTTTGGTATTGTGAATAGTGCCACAATAAACATACGTGTGCATGTGTCTTTATAGCAGCATGATTTATAGTCCTTTGGGTAAGATAAGTGGCTTTAAGAGACACGCACACACACAGCCCCACAGGCTGGAGAAAAGGCAGCAGCTCACACCACACGCGGAAGAGAAGGCACTGACCGGCTCTGCAGCCTAGGGACGCCCACACAGGCACCGTCATCACACTCCACGCAGGCCTGAAAGCAGGGCGCTGCCGGCGGTCTTAATGAAAAGCAAAAGAGCTGACATAATCTCTCTCCCTTCCAGGTAAAAATGAAGTTTTTAGCAATCACTGAAAAGTCAGCGCCCTTAGAGGCAGGTGCTGGGAGAGGCTGCTGGGGAAGCAAACGTTTGCAACAGTTTCTGAATGTCATGTGACCTTCTTGCCAAAACCTGTTAAACTTGTCACATGTAACAACTACCATATTCGCTCATCCTTAAAATATAGAAATGTTTTCTCTAACCTGTTAAAAAAAAGTATTCTAAATCAAAGGTTTCAGTGAAGCTGTTTGTTAAAAATATAGGAATGCAACTTTTTCCAATTAGTTTGCAAGAACGGGGATTGGTATCAGGGAAGACAGAAATTTACCAGCTGAATTTCACCAAAAGCCAGTGCATAATTGATAGATGGGGTGAAACCAAGAATATTATGATTCTGTACGTGCAGCCAACAATCCACTTTTTTATTTGAATTTGCATATTTTTGAGGTGTTCTTTTCAGCTGTAATAGCCAACTATTCAAACAAGCTAGTCTTAAACCAGACTCTGGAAATCACAGTTTCACAGCGTGCTAAACCAAGGTGTTTAAGATAAGGAAGCTGACATTAATTCACTAAATAGGATTATGATTATTAATTTTACATTAGTAAAATGTTAAATTGAGTGCACAATGTTTTTAACAATAAGTGAAACATTTGGAAATATTGTTTATTCCATTTTATCTCATCCTTTTTCGTGTGTGCATGTTTTTAGTGTGTTTTTAATTAGATTACATGTATTTGGGGAAATTTGCTCAGATGTTTTTACTCATGAGCTGAATGACCAAAAAAGTTTAAAGACCACTCATCAAGCTAAAGAATTAGAAAAAAAAATTTAAAGAGTTAAAAAATACACAAAATGCTGAGGAGAAATCGGAAGCAGCAGAGAAGAAAGTGCAGGTGGCCAGGAGTTTCATCCAGAAGCTGTTTTTGTTCATTCATTCCCACAACGAACGTATAAGTAAAGCCCTGCCTGGGCCTCCAACTGGAAAACACGGATAATAACAGTCCGTCTCTGGGTCTGGTGGGAGGATGAGCAAACAGACATAAATCATCAGTGCCCAGCACATGGCAATTGCTGCGTAAAGGCTGCCGTTCTGATGAGGTTGAACTGTATGAACTTGCCACTGCTTAACTGTCTGACCCACAAATCAGTATTCATCATTCTCCCAATGGCAGAGACGAGGAAAATGAGGCATGGAGGCATTAGAGGAACATGGCAGCTCATATTTTCCAAAAAATGCAGTGTTTCCTGGTACAGATTTCCTGCCCATACATCCTTCCAGAACTTGCTACTCGCCCACGAAGAGGCAAGGCCTGTGTCCGCTCCCCTTGACCCCGACTGGACTTATGGCCTGTTTCAATTCAGAAGACGGAGTGGGCAATGCCCCGTGACTCCTGCGGTCAGACTAGAAAACACAATTCAGCTTTTTCCTGGCTCTGTCTCTCTGGGGCCAATCCCTCTGGAACCCCGAGCTGCCATGTAAAACATCTGCCTGCCTGAAGTGAGCCAGGCTGGAGATCGCGTGGAGGTAGACGGGGCTCCGCAGGGCCTGGTTGTTCTGAAACTGCCTTTGTAAAAATTATAACTGAGGAAGTGATGACAGTGAAAGAGGTCAGACCTCACCACCTCCATCTTGCTTCTAATCCTTAAGCTGCCCTTGTTCATTCCTGGGTGTAGGCTGAACTAACCCAGGGAGGGAGTTCAGTTCATGGTTTGACTCGGCTGAACTAACCCAGGGAAGGAATTTAGTTCATGGTTTGATTCGGCTGAACTAACCCAGGGAAGGAATTCAATTCATGGTTTGACTCGGCTGAACTAACCCAGGGAAGGAGTTCAGTTCATGGTTTGACTCGGCTGAACTAACCCAGGGAGGGAGTTCAGTTCATGGTTTGACTCCGCTGAACTAACCCAGGGAGGGAGTTCAGTTCATGGTTTGACTCGGCTGAACTGACCCAGGGAGGGAGTTCAGTTCATGGTTTGACTCGGCTGAACTAACCCAGGGAAGGAGTTCAGTTCATGGTTTGACTCGGCTGAACTAACCCAGGGAAGGAGTTCAGTTCATGGTTTTGAATCTGAAACAAAATTGATAACAGCCCTTTCCTGAAAGGACCGCCTTCTTGCCTAGGGACCAGTCTGCCTTTGCAGGACTAACAAATTAGCTACAAGATTAGAAATTACGGTTTAGGGGGTCAGGCAGCCTCTGGCTGCGAAATTGCCCCAAATTGCTCCTGGGGATAACATCAATATCATAAAACCTAAGACCAGTGCATGAGGTATTCTGCAGACCCTGCACCCGACCGGTCATCTGGCTCAGCCTGGTCTGCCGTCACACCCAGAAACAGAAGACAGCAAGAAAAACTCACTTTGACTCCCTATGATTCCGTCTCCAGCCTGACCAATCAGCACTTTCCCTACATAAGCCCCTACCCGCCAAATTATCTTTAAAAACTCTGATCCCCGAATGCTTGGGGAGACTCATTTGAGCAATAATGAATCTCGGGTCTCCTGCACAGCCAGCTCTGTGTGAGTTACTCTTTCTCCATTGGAATTCCCCTGTCTTGATAAATCAGCTCTGTCTAGGCAGTGGGCAAGGTGAACCCACGGGCAGTTAGAGCTCCAGTCCCAGATGCTGAGTCTCCCCAGCCCTGGGTCAGGCACAGGTGAATGATCCTCCATAGTTCCCCAGCACCATTCAGTGCACGTGAGAGCCAGCCAGCTGAGCCCGCCAACACAGAACCAACAGACAAGAATACACACCACTGCCATTGCTCTAAGCCACTAGGTGTCGGGCTGCTGGTTACCCAGCCCTGCGTAACTGGAATGAGGAGCTTTGCTGAGTCACCACAATGCTGGTCAATGCTGCAGCCTCTGCTGCCAGCCCAGGGGCAGCTTTCATGCCTGGGGCCCCGGAGAGAAACACCACAACTCCATGGGTACCCTGCTTCCCAGTTCACAAGCCCTTCGTCCATGGAGAGCCTGTGAGGGGGCTCGAGGGAATGAGAAGGGACGTTACCTCTCACTGACTCAGCAAAACCCTGAAGCACCTCCCAGACACCGAGCCCTGGGAAGACAAGGGTGTGTAATGTGGGGTCCCATCCACACGGGCTCACAGTCCCCAAGCACTGCAGGGAAATTGGCTGGTGGCATCGGTGAGGCTGGTGACCTTGGTTTCCGAGGAGAGGAGGCTACCCAGCTCCCATCCCCAGGACCCCTGCCCACTCCCGGACAGCTGGTCGCCTCGGTCACCTGATCACCTTGCTGAGAGCACTGTCCCAGGAACGTTACCACATTTCACTTACAAGCAAAAGAAAAGAAACAGCAAAACAAGCCACACACCCCCAGGTGCCCCTGCTCCTTTAAAGCACTTTAAAAGCAGAATTTTAATCAGTCCAAAGCTAGGACGGGTCCCCATAAGCCCTTGGATTATCAGCTCAGTGTTACAGCTGCACTCCGTAATGTCCTGTGATGCCCTTCCCAGGATGTGAGGCCCCCAGGACTCCTCACAGAGCCAGTAACCCCCAGCGCCCCGGCACCCTGCCACATTGCGTCATTCTCCGTGACAAACGACACTCATCTTGGACAAAGCGGGGCATTAAAATGTTCAAGGGAGAAAAGTCTGGGGAAGATTCTGACGAGGATGAAGTGACTGATCCTTCCCTGTGCCGGGAGGCTTCGGATTAAAGCCTCGGTCCTCGAGACATGGGGCATTGTACTTCCTGCTGCCTGTCACTGGAAACCAAAGTATTTGGCTTAAGCTTATTTTTTCTCTTTAAGCTCCTGGCACGCAATTTGCTTGAGAGTGATTTCACAAAGCAAAGATATTTATTTCCTGAGTTATGGGAAATCTGCCCCCCTCCGAGTGACCTGCTTCTGGGAGAAGTTAAAGAAGGAAGCCCAGGCTGTCCAGATGAGGCTGCTGAGCCCTCAGGGTGGCCCAGACACGACACCACCTCGGGGTTGAAACTTGAGCCTGCTCAGTGGCCCACACCAGATAATTCTTACCTGTGGGTATAACTGCACTGTTTTTGTTAAGCGTTATACACATCCCTGGGTCAGTGATATCCCAAGTCCAGGAGCAGGGCCTCAAAACTCCTTGTCCTTCCCCTCCCAGGCACCCACACTCTCCCCAGTCAGGGTCAGGTTTGCCGGGGTGGACACTCCCCTACATGAGTACCTCCAGCTGCCTGGTCAGCACCCACTGTCTCTGGGCCTCAGTTTCTCTCTCTACATGCAAGACAAGGACATCCATGTCCTGACTTGGTCTCAAGGTCACTGTGAGAACCGAATGGCATTGCAGGCCGTGGAAGGTGCTTTAAGCAGACCCGAGCGCTGGCTGTCTGGCGAGCAGCCAGGCTGAGCAGCAGAGGGAGCCGGCTTGGGGCAGCCTTCCTGTCCAAAAGCTTCCTCCTCCACTTTCCCATCTCCAGGACACACCTCTGTGGCTCTAGTTAAACCACAGCGCCTGGTGTCCAGCAGGCTCTTGAAAAAGCCTTGTGGAGAAGACTGAAGAAAAGGGGCAAAGCAGAGAGGCAGAGCGGATCAGGGGAATAGGGAGAAAGGAGGGGAGGCCTGGGTAGAGGGAGTGGCTGCCCCAGGACCTGAGGAAGCAGCACCTCTGCCATTGCTCTAGGCTTCAGCTTGCATGAGGGTGAGGAGTGAGAGTGGGGCGGACCCTGCGGCTCCTTCCCATGGGTCAGGGCCACCAAGGCTGGTTCTCATGGCATTCTCTGTGCTGCTGCAAGGTCTCATTAAGTGCCCTCATCTCTTATCCATGTGGGGTGCCCCAGACGAGCACAGAAGCCACAGGAGGACAAAGCCACCTCCTGGCCCCGGGGCTGCAGGCAGGAGTGGAGCGTACAGACCCTGCTGGGGAGCCCACCCTGGGCTCATGGCCTGTGCACAGGATGCACGCACGTGTCCCCTCTCTGGTCTGCTGAGCGGATGGAGCAGAGATTCTAGGAGCGCTGATGGGGGTCTAGAGATCCACGTCCCCAGCAGCCACCTTCCTGGAGGAACCCACCCCCCGTGACCCACCCTCACTAGCCACGTCTGCAGGCCCTGACGGGAAACAGCAGAGACCCCCGGGCCACTAGACATCAGGAGGGAGTGACCTGCCCAAGACCACACAGCCGGGATGATGCCATGTGGGACACGGGTCTGGGTACCTCTGCCCGAGGCATTTTGCACCCATGTAGATAACTTACAGAAACCAACACTCATTCCAAATACCAAAACCTTAACGATGTCTTAACCATTTAATTTAAAAATGTGATGTAAATATAGTTTAAGCATTCAGCTTTTTTGAAGCCTTGTGACACGCAGCATCCTTTAAGGTGACCTGTCATGCACAGAAAACTGTGGGTAGGCGTGGATCCCGGCCAGGAGATCATGCACAGAAAACTGTGGGTAGGCGTGGATCCCGGCCAGGAGCCCGGCGGGCAGGGGCTGGTGAGAAACCAGGATCTTGCGTGGGAAAGGTGACAAGAGGGCCTCTTCAGCAGAGACTCAGCTTCTCTGGGTGGGTGAGGCGGACACGGGCTCCTGGGAAGCCTGTGGTGCAGGTGGTCAGTACGTGCAGGGCAGCCAGCTCACCCAGGACAAGGCAGCTGTCGGCTGGGGTACAGCTGCCGTGTGGTCCTCACCACCCTCCGCCTGGCCGGGGACAGACTCTGCAGTGCAAGACCCGAGGGGCAGGAGGGGTTGGGGAGGCCAGCGGGGACAGGGTCTGCCAGCTGGGGCTGCTGGGAGGTGAGGGATGTGCAGACCGCGTCATGAGAAATGCCAGATGCGTGTGTTCTGCAGTGGTGCCCATTAGTATGAATAACTTTGGAATACACGTGTTGTCCTCATTTCAGGACAGTCCAGGAGTGGGCTGACTGTGGGAGAGGCTCTGTTAGGTTCCATGAAGCTCCCTGGCTTTCATAAATCCCTGGGAGGTCTGCAGCAGTGGAGGTGGCAGAGGCATGGCCTTTGTCTGCACTTTTTATTCTTTAACTTTTGTTACAGTGTTACATACAGAGAAGTGCACAGAGCAGAAGGGGATGGCTAGCAAGTTACCACCACGCCCCGCAAAGCAGCAGAACTCTGGACATCCACAGCCCTCCTGGCACCCTGCCAGGGCCACTCTGTTTTTCATCTGGGTGAGTTTCCCACAGTGGTTTCCTCTGCTCCCCACGCGGTGGTCACCTGCATCACCGTCATCGAGTACAGCTGCAGCCTGCTCGCTCCCACGCCTGCTTACCGTGTCGTCTGTCTTGATTTCTCTCCCCTCTGCTGGTGAGCCTGTGGCCGTTCCCCCTTCTCCCACGTCTGAGCACACACGCGTGCACCTGTCTGTGGTATGGACCTAGGACATGAATTGCTGGGTTGGCACCGGCGGACATGCTTGGCTTTAATGACCGGGGGCCAGGCAGCCCTCCAAGGAGGCAGAGCCAGTTCACATTCGTGCCCGCCATCCACTGGGGTCCTTGTCACTCCACGGGGTCATCAACAATGCCATAGTTTAGCCATTCTGCCACGTGGTGGCATCGGACTGAGCTTTAACTTGTGTTTCCTTGGTGGGTCCTGAGGCTTTTCACCCTCTGACTTTTTACCACCCATTTGAATGTCCTCTTTGGTGAAGTTGGACGTGTCTGTCCCCTTTCCCACCGTGCCGTTTCCCTTCTGGATTTGCAGGACTCCTGCATGTTGTCTGTAAGACCTCCAAGGCTGCACGCACTGCACTCCGTGGCGTGTCTGTTCACTTTCTTTTCTATTTTTTTTTTTTTTAATATTTTTGAGATAAAGTCTTGCTTTGTTTTCCGAGCTGCTGTGCAGTGGCATCATCTGGGATCACTGCAGCCTCTGCCTCCCGGGTTCAAGTAATTTTTGTGCCTCAGCCTCCCAAGTAGCTGGGATTACAGGCGTCCACCAAGACATCAACTAATGTTTGTATTTTTAGTAGAGACGGGGTGTCACCATGTTGACCAGGCTGGTCTTGAACTCCTAACCTCAGGTGATCCACCTGCCTCGGCCTCCCAAAGTGCGGGGATGACAGGCGTGGGCCACCACACCCAGACCCTGTTCACTTTCTTAATGGCATCCACTAGACAACAGAAGGTCTGAATTCTAACCTTACCAGTTTACCAATCTTTGCCTTTATGTTTAGTGCCGTTTGTGCATCTCAAGGTCGTAACTATATTTTCTTAGAAAATTTTGTTTTGTCGGCCAGGCACGTTGGCTCACGCCTGTAATCCCAGCACTTTGGGAGGCTGAGGTGGGTGGATCACGAGGTCAGGAGATCGAGACCATCCTGGCTAACAGGGTGAAACTCCGTCTCTGCTAAAAATACAAAAAATGAGCCGGGCGTGGTGGTGGCGCCTGTAGTCCCAGCTACTCGGGAGGCTGAGGCAGGAGAATGGCGTGAACCCGGGAGGCAGAGCTTGCAGTGAGCCGAGACCACACCACTGCACTCCAGCCTGGGCGACAGAGTGAGACTCTGTCTCAAAAAAAAAAAAAAAAAAAAAGAATATTTTGTTTTGTCTTTCACTTTGGAGGCTGGGATAAAACAAGGATTTTATCAGTCAGCTTTTGCTGGATAATGAACCACCCCTCAACTCAGAGGTTTCAAACAGCCGTGTCTGGGCGGGGCTGTCTCTCCGCTGGTCTCTGCAGATGGGCGTTTGGCCGGAGACTCAACACCCCACTCAACTGTCCTTTGTTTCACTTTCAATTTTTCCCTTTATCCGTGGCTTTCCGCATTTTCCCTCGAGGTGAGGGTGAGGTTTCCTTTTAGTTTATCCTGCGTGGTGTGTGTGGGGCTTCTAGAATCTGGGGTTTGGTATCAGTTTTACATAATCATCAGTCGTTACCTCTTTACATATGTCTTCTGCTCGTACTCTCATTCCTTCCCTTCCAGGACTCAAATTCCACCTGTGAAGCTTCCTGCTGTGGCTGGTGCCCTCTCTCTCTGTCATGGTTTCTAGTCTTTGTCTCTTGCATACTTCACTCCGCTAACCTAAAGCACTTGCCCGTTACATGAATAATGCACAGTAACAGTTACGCTGACTGACCCATAAATACCCTGGCCCAGCCCCAGGTAAACTGCAGGACTTCAAACTGAGTTGGAAGGGAAGCCCCAGGTGGGGGTGCTGGCCAGGACTCTGCCCTGCGGGGCCCGCCCGTCTCGCAGGCATGGTGTGCACCGTGTGTGATGCGGCACCTTCTGACACTCAGCCTGCAGAGCTGATGTGGAGGGTTGCTGGGGTTCTTCCTTTCTCACGGGTGGAGGGTAAACATGTCCACACAGGAGGAGCTCTGGTCCTCTCACTCTGTAGATCCTAACAGACACACAGGCCCCCCAGCTGGACCTAGTCTCACTCTAGATCCCAACAGACACACGGGTCCCCCAGCTGGACCTGGTCTCACTCTGTAGATCCTAACAGACACACAGGCCCCCCAGCTGGACCTGGTCTCACTCTAGATCCCAACAGACACACGGGTCCCCCAGCTGGACCTGGTCTCACTCTAGATCCTAACGGACATGCAGGCCCCGCAGCTGGACCTGGTCTCACTCTAGATCCTAATGGACGCACGGGTCCCCCAGCTGGACCTGGTCTCACTCTAGATCCTAACGGACACACGGGTCCCCCAGCTGGACCTGGTCTCACTCTAGATCCTAACGGACATGCAGGCCCCCCAGCTGGACCTGGTCTCACTCTAGATCCTAATGGACGCACGGGTCCCCCAACTGGACCTGGTCTCACTCTAGATCCTAACAGACACACAGGCCCCCCAGCTGGACCTGGTCTCACTCTAGATCCCAACAGACACACGGGTCCCCCAGCTGGACCTGGTCTCACTCTAGATCCTAACGGACACACGGGTCCCCCAGCTGGACCTAGTCTCACTCTGTAGATCCTAACAGGCATGCAGGCCCCCCAGCTGGACCTGGTCTCACTCTAGATTCTAACGGACACACAGGTCCCCCAGCTGGACCTGGTCTCACTCTAGATCCTAATGGACACATGGGTCCCCCAGCTGGACCTGGTCTCACTCTAGATCCCAACAGACACATGGGTCCCCAGCTGGACCTGGTCTCACTCTAGATCCTAATGGACACGCAGGCCCTCCAGCTGGACCTGGTCTCTTCTTCTCCAGCATCCCATAGAAAGTGGTCTTGGGCTGGTGCCGAGGGAATCTGTGCGAATGAGTGAGGAAGGAAGCGCCTTCTCTCTGCTCTTCATTGGAGCCCAGGGGCCCGGGACAGCGCCACTCCCTAAAAGCCAAGCCATGCACCCAAACCCCAAAGCTTCCTGAGATTCCGAAGACTTCTGACTGACATCTCATTTTTGCCCTAGGAGGTTTGAGGAGGCAGCCTCTGTCAGACTGAGGGTGAGTCACTTCCAGGTTTATTTAAAGTCTGATGCTCCTAGTGTGAAATGTCCCCAGCTAATAACTGTCTGAGAAGAACCGGAATGTTGTCTTCCTACGCTCTGTAAGCCTCAGGTTCCCCCACACCCCCAGTCACCTGAAACGGCAACCTCAGGGCATCAGACGGCCACTCCACCTTCCTGCTCAGAAGGGCATTGCGTCATTCTGGCTCTGAGGCTGCTCCCCACAGAGAGGCACATCTTGGGCCTGCTGCCCAGGAGCTGCTCTTCCCAGCCCTGCACGGTGACGTACTTGCCATTCCAGCCTGAGCTCGCTCACTAGCACCAGCTGCTTCTCCCCAGCTCTACATAAGAGCCTGCGACTGACAGGAGAACACTGTGGCGACCTCGTATCGTTTTTGGAGTGAAGAGGCAGCGAGGCCGGCAGATGGACAGAGGGACGAGGCGAGCAGTGGACCATCACAAGGAGTCGAAGCTGGAGGGAGACACTAAACCCAGAGAGAGCAGGCGGAAGGGAAAAGCAAAATGGGACATCAGTGAGAGACAGCAGCCGTGCAGTGAGAAAGCCAACAAAACGGAAACCCGGTTCTTTGAAATGATCAATAAAATTGATAAAGAAAACACAGAGGGGAAAAATGAGCAATGAGCAATGATGGCTACTTTCTCAGGAAAGAAGGTGCGGACACCCGGCGGGTCTTACAGGCACCAGAAGGTTACGACAAGGCTCTCATAAGCAATTTCATATCAGGTGAAAGCGCAAATTCCTTGAAAAACATAACTTACCAAAATTGACACACACAGATATAAAAACTCTGACATATCTACTGACATATCCATTACAGAAATTTAATCCGTAATTAAACAGATTCCACAGAGAAAACTCCCAGCCCTGAGGGGTCACCAATGAGCTCCAGCAAACCCTTAAGGATGAAGAACAAATGCAGTGTTGCCCGTGTTCCCACGGAAAGCCCTGTGCTCGGAAATCCTAAACCCGGTTCCGGCATATCAGACTCAGTGACATATGAAAAGGTGGCCGGGCGTAGTGGCTCACACCTGTCATCCCAGCACTTTGGGAGTCCAAGGCAGGACTGCTTGAGCCCAGGAGTTCAAGACTAGCCTAGGTAACATAGCAAGATCCCATCTCTACAAAAATGTTTACAATTTAGCCAGGTGTGGTGTCATGTACCTGTAGCCCCAGGCTACTCCACAGGATGAGTGGGAAGATTGCTTGAGTCTGGGAGGTCAGGGCTGCAGTAGGCCATGATCTCGCCACTGCACTCCAGCCTGAGCGACAGAGCAAGACTCTGTCTTGAAAACAAATAAATAAATAAAATTAAAATTAAAAGGCCAAGACCAAGAAAAGCTATCTTAGAAATGCAAGATTATTTTGACATTCAAAAATCAATCAATATCACTGGTAAAATAAAAAACAAAAACCATATGATCAACTCAATAGACTCAGAAAAAACATTTTTTTTTCTTTCTTTTCTTTTCTTTCTTTCTTTTTTTTTTTTTTTTTTTTGAGACGGAGTTTCACTCTTATTGCCCAGGCTGGAGTGCAGTGGCACGATCTCGGCTCACCACAACCTCTACCTCCCGGGTTCAAGCAATTCTCCACCCTCAGCCTCTCAAGTAGCTGGGATTACAGGCATCAGCTACCACGCCCAGCTAATGTTTTACTTTTAGTAGAGACAGGGTTTCTCCATGTTGGCCAGGCTGGTCTTGAACTCCTGACCTCAGGTGATCCGCCCGCCTTGGCCTCCCAAAGTTCTGGGATTACAGGCGTGAGCCAACATGCCCAGTGGAAATAACATTTTATAAAATTCAGTTGGTTCACAATAAAAACTATCAACAAACTGGAAGCAGTAGGTTCCCCAGTCTCGTAAAGCATATCTATGGAAAACCCTTGGCTAACATCAAAACTTCCTAGTGAGGTCACCTGGCACTCAGCCACCTGCCTGGAGAGACGCAGCATCTTCACTCAGAGGTGCCGCAATAACTGGGCATCAATAGGGAAAATAAGGAACGTTGGCCCTTCTTCGGTGCTACACATGAAAGCTAATTTGAAGCAGGCCATAGATCCAAAGGGGATGGGGCACAAGGGGCACAAACACGATCACACTTCTAGAGGAAAACACAGGAGATGCCTCCGGACCAGGCACTGGAGAGGATTTCTTGGGCAGGACTGAAAAAGCCCACTGATGTAAAATTAAACATTGACAAATTGGACTTTAAAAAAATTAAAAGCAATTTCGTGCAAGATGGAATAGACAAATTTGGCCAGGCATGGTGGCTCACACCTGTAATCCCAGCACTTTGGGAGGCCGAAGTGGGCAGATGACCTGAGGTCTGGAGTTCAAGACCAGCCTGGCCAACCATGGCGAAACCCCATCTCTACTAAAAATACAAAATTAGTCGGCCATGGTGGCACATGGCTGTAGTCCCAGCTACTCAGGAGGCTGAGGCAAGAAGATCGCTTGAACCCAGGAGGCAGAGATTGCAGTGAGCCGAGATTGTGCCATCGCCCTCCAACCTGGGTGACAGAGTGAGACTCTGTCTAAAAAAAAAAAAAAAGAAGAAGAAGAAATAAAGAAAAAAGAAAGAAAGAGACAAATTCCTTGAAAAACACAACCTACCAAAATTGACACAGCAGATATAAAAACGCTGAATATCTGTGACAGTATTGCATCTACTACAAATTCATCAAGAGACACCGTCAAGACAATGAAAGAGCAAGCCAGAGTCTGGCAAAGACGTTTGTGATACATTTATATGGCAGAGGATTTCTGTACAGATAGATTACGAATTACAAGTAATTAAGAAAGCAACAAACAACTGAACGAAAGCATTGACAGTGCCTTGAGCAGGTGCTTCCCAGGAGAGGACATCCGAGCAGCCCTAAGCATTGAACACGTGCACAAAATCAGCATTCATCAGAGGAATGCAAATCAACACCACACCCCCACCAGGAGGACGAACGTTAAAAAGACTGACAACACCAAGCACTAGCCGGCGAGGACGGGGAGCAGTAGGAAGTCCTGTACGTTGCTGTGGGAGTGTGAACGGTACAATCACTTTGAAAATCATTTTGACAATTTCTAATAAAGTTAAACGTATGTCCACCCTGTGGCCCAGCAATGCTTCTTCTAGGTGTGCCCGAGAGATGGAGGCATCTGTCTACAAAAAGGCTTGAGAACAATCTTCACAGCAGCCTTGTGCATTACACCCCAAACTGGAAACAGTGCCAGCATCTAGCAAGAGGAGAATGGATATGCAAATCAGGGCCACACACGGGGTGGGGTACTGTGGTAGGCACAAACACTGCGCAAGTCTCAAAGCTCAGATTGAGTGGATCGGTCAGATTTTATAGCACAGGACACACCGAGGGACTCCACTTTATTCGAAGCTCGAGAAAGGAAAAACGAATCGCCAAGCTAGAAATCAGACTGTGAATATCTAGCAGGAGTAGGGTGGGGAGCTGCTGCCTGGGAAGGGGCAGGAGGGGACTTCCTGGGAGATAGAAATGCTCCATATTTTGCTCGGGGGGGTCAGTCACATGAGCGTATGTATGTGTGAACTCTACTGTGCTGTAAAGTTACAGTGGATGCATTTTACTGCCTGTAAACTGCACCTTAACACAAAATACAGCAGGCACCCCTCAAAGTCCAAACTAACATGCACAAGTATATAAGCAACCTGAGGGGCGTGGGTGGGAGCACAGCTGCCCAGGGCACAGTGGAGCATGACTCAGGCAGAGCGAGGCTGCAGCTGCCGCAGGAACGCCCGCCGCCCACCCTGAAGTCAAGTAGGACACGGTGATTTCTCCTAACTCGAGAATAGCAGGGATAGCTGCGGCTTGGACTTTGATTTCTCTCTCAGGCATTAATAATGGAAAAGGCTCATAATGTTCGGTGTGGAGTATTTTTAAATGGTTGGCATTTCGAAAGTGAATTCTCTTTACTCTGACTTTTCCGTTGTTTTCTGTTTTTTCCTCCAGCTTTAGTGAGGCATAATTGATACATAATTACATGTAGTTAAGCTGACCCCGTTTTAAAGTGCACGGCATGTTGAGTTTTGACACATGACACCCTGAACCCATCTCTGCAGCTCTCAGAGTTCCCTCCCTCCTCTCGTGGTCCCTCCTTCCCCTCCCTCCTCCCTCCCCTCCCTCCTCTCCTTCCTCCTTCCCTCCTCCCCTCCCTCCCCTCCCTTCCCTCTTTCTTCCCCTCCTCCCCTCCCTCCTCCCTGCTTTCCCCCTCCTCCCTCCTCCCCTCCATCCTCTCCCTCCTCCTTCCTCCCTCCTTCCCTCCAGTCTGCCTCCTGCCACTGCTGGTGAGTTTGCTGTAGGATTCTGGATACATGGGATTATACTGTGTAGACTTTTTCATCTGACTTCTTTCATTTGGCAGAATTATCCTGAGGTCCACGCATCAGTGCTTCCTCCCTTTTCGTTGCTGAGTGCTACAGTCATGCGTCACTTAATGACACGGAGACTTTCTGAAAGATGCATCTGTAGCAGTTTTGCTGTTGTGAGAACATCAGAGGCAACTCACACACACCGGGAGGGTAGAGTCTGTGACACACCTAGGCCACGTGGTGCAGCGTGTGACTGCACTGAATACTGCAGGCGACTGTGACACAGTGGTATTTGTGTATCTAAACATAGAAAAGGTACAGTAAAATACGGAATAAAAGAAAAAAGTGGGGGATAGTGATGTCAGTGAAACAGCTGACTAGAAGTCCCCAGCACTGGTGTCCCTCACAAAGACCCAGAACAGTAAACAAGCCAGGAAATGGTTTTTTTTGTTTTTTTGAGATGGAGTTTCATTCTCATCACCCAGACTGGAGTGCAATGGTGTGATCTAAGCTCACTGGAATCTGTGCCTCCCAGGTTCAAGTGATTCTCATGCCTCAGCCTCCCATGTAGCTGGGATTACAGGCACCTGCCACCATGCCTGGCTAGTTTTTTATTTATTTTTTATTTTTAGTAGGGATGGGGTTTTACCATGTTGGCCAGGCTGGTCTCAAACTCCTGACCTCAGGTGATCTGCCTGCCTTGGCCCCCCAAAGTACTGAGATTACAGGTGTGAGTCACTGTACCCGGCCACAAGCCATGAAATGTTAATGAAAATCCCCACAGAGAGCTCCAGAACACATCAGAGGAGCCACAGCAACCCTGGCGAGGCCAGAAATTCGTGATAATCACAAAAAGAACATAAGGAAACGCTGGGACCCTGCCACCCCATCCCCTAACCAGGGTCAGCTAAAAGCCAGGAAAATATCTCCTTTCAGTGAGGAGGTAATCAAGAGGACCCCAGCAGCCCCCACCAACACCGTGGACACCCACCACCCTCACCCTTGGGGTCCCCTGCAGTCCTCACAGGCACAAAGCCCAGGGTGGAGTGAGCTGCCTGGAGGCCACACCGCGGTGCTCCCGCCGGAGAAGGAATCGACACTGTGCCTGCCCCCATGGCCCTCGCGGTGCCCTCCTGGAACTGGAACTCCCGTGGAGTGTCTAGTTCCTGGGGGAGCAGCCCCAGCTCCCCTTCACCCCTGAGGCTAACCCGCTGCCCAACCACCCCAGCCCAGTGGCCCCACATCCCCCAGCCAAGCTGCAGGCAGCTGTTACACTTCTCTGTGGGGCCAAGCAAAGGTGGGACCACTCCACTACCCGCTCTCGCCCCCTCAGGTGGGTGCTAAAGCCATAAACTGCCTCCGGGGAAAACAATACCTTGGTTGCTCAGAGCAGTCGTACCTCCTGGAACCCAAGTTGAAGAAGCACTCTGCATCCAGGAAAATGATGCCTGGGCCACCCAGGACAGTCCTGTCCCTCAGGCCCGAGCGGAAGCGACAAACCACCCCAAGGGGAATCAGAGCCCTGGCTGAGCGGAGCAGCTGCACACCCCAGGGCTGAGCTGAGGCAGTGCCCTACATCCCAGAGAAACAGAAGTAGCTGAGCCCAGACATCCCACCTTACAGGCCAAACAACTCAACTGCTTGCTTCCTTGGAGCTGAACTATCCCCCTAGAGTCTAAGGAATCCCCTGGCTAGTCTTCCCATTACGGGGAAAATGAGAATAGAAGAATCCCAACAGCCCTTGAACTGAGGACGTTAAAAACCTACACTGTCCCCACCAGTGTCACAAACTCCTACAGCCTAGGCTACTGGGGGTCCACAAGCTGCAGAGACTATGCCACTGCACTGATCCGGAAACAGTCACCATACCCTTCCCAAATGGCACGCTAAAATCCACTGCAGGTAAAAGCTTTTCTCTATGAAAGCCACTCTAGAAAGTTTGAAAGAAGCAACTGTTCCACCAGATACATAGACATCAACACGGGGACACAAGAAACACAAAAGGACAAGTAAATATATCACCAAAGGAACAAAATAACTCTCTACTAACAGGCCCCAGTGAAGAGGAAATCAACTAACTGCCAGAAAAGGTACTCAAAACAATGATCTTAAGGAAACTCAATGAGATACAAGTAGATAAGACAAGTCAACAAAATCAGGAAAACAATTCATTATGTGAACTAGAAATTTAACAAAGAACTGGAAATAATAAAAAGAGCCAAATAGAAATCCCATAGCTGAAGATTTCAAACAATGAAATAAAAATTACAATAGATAGCTTCAACAGCAGACTTGATCAAGCAGAAAAAAGAATTTCTGAACTTGAAAACTGGTTATTTGAAATTACCCCATCAAAGAGAAAAAGAAATGAGAATGAAAGAGAGTGAAGACAGCCTACAAGGAGTATGTAACACTATTAAGTGAACAAATGTTCATGTAATGGGAATTTCAAAAGTAGAAGAGAAGGAGAAAGGCAAAGAAAACCTATTTAATGAAATAAGAGTTAAAAAATTCCCAAGTCTGGGGAGAGATATGAACACTGACATTTAAGAAGCTCAAAGTCCCTAAGTAGATCAACCCCAAAATGTCCTCTTACAGGCACATTATAGTCAAACTTTCAAGTAAAAGAAATAATCTGAAAATGTCAAAAGAAAATCAAGTCACATATAAGGGAATCCTCATTAGACTAACATACGATTAGTTAAGATATTACAGGGCAGGAGAGAATGAGATAATATATTCAAAGTGCTGAAAGAAAAAAAAAAGTCAGCCAAGAATACTATACTATATATTCTTCAGAAATGAGAGAGAAACAAAATATTTCCCAGAAAAGCAAAAATTGAGGGAAATCATCACCATGAGACTGATCTCACAAGAAATGCTCAAGGGAATCCTACAACCGGAAGTGAAAACATGACAATCACTATCATGAAAAGTATAAAACTCACTGGTAAAGCAGATATACAAAAGAGAAACAGAAAAGAATGAAACCTTGTCACTACAAGAAACCACCCAACCTCAATGATTAATAATGAGAAGGAAGGAACAAAGAAACAAAGGATATACAAAACAATCAGAAAACAATTAACAAAAGTATAAAATAAACCCTCACCTACCAATAATAATCCTGAAGGTAAATGGATGGAATTCCCCACTTAAAAGACACAGACTTGCGGAATGGATTTTTTTTTTTTTTTTTTTTTTTTTTTTTTGAGACGGAGTCTGGCTCTGTCGCCCAGGCTGGAGTGCAGTGGCCGGATCTCAGCTCACTGCAAGCCCCGCCTCCCGAGTTCACGCCATTCTCCTGCCTCAGCCTCCCGAGTAGCTGGGACTACAGGCGCCCGCCACCTCGCCCGGCTAGTTTTTTGTATTTTTTTTTAGTAGAGACGGGGTTTCACCGTGTTAGCCAGGATGGTCTCGATCTCCTGACCTCGTGATCCGCCCGTCTCGGCCTCCCAAAGTGCTGGGATTACAGGCTTGAGCCACCATGCCCGGCCTGGATTTTTTTTTAAATGACCTAACTATATACTGCCTGTTAGAAACTCACTTCACCTATAAATACACATACAGACTGAAAGGAAAGGGATGTAAAAAGATATTTCATCAACCCAAAGTGAGCAATAGTAGCTATATTTCTATCAGATAAAGCAGACTTTAAGTCAGAAACCAAAAAGAGATGAAGGTCATTATATAATGATAAAGGGACTGACTCAGCAAGAAGATATAACAATTGTAAATATATATGCACCCAACACCAGATCACCCAGATATACAAAGCGAATATTATTAGATCTAAAGAGAAAGAGAGAGTCCAATATACTAACAGTTGGGGTTTTCAACATCACACTGTCAGCCTTCGCCATATCACCAGATAGAAAATCAACAAATAAGCATTGGATTTAAACTATGGTTTAGACCAAACGGTCTAAGGCATTTACAGACCATTTCATCCAACAGCTGCACAGAATATACATTCTTCTCCTCAGCACGTGGAACATTCTCCGGGATAGACCACATGTTAGGCCACAAAACAAGTCTCAACAAATTTAAAATAATTGAAATACCAAATTTCTTCCTGTCCTCTCCTATCCTTTCCACTCCTTTCCTTTCTTTTCTTTATTTCTTTCTTTATTTTTTTTTAGACGGAGTCTCGCCGTGTCGCCCAGGCTGGAGTGCAGTGGCCGAATCTCAGCTCACTGCAAGCTCCGCCTCCTGGGTTCACACCATTCTCCTGCCTCAGCCTCCCAAGTAGCTGGGACTACAGGCGCCCACCACCTCGCCCGGCTAGTTTTTTGTGTTTTTTAGTAGAGATGGGGTTTCACCGTGTTAGCCAGGATGCTCTTGATCTCCTGACCTCGTGATCCACCCGTCTTGGCCTCCCAAAGTGCTGGGATTACAGGCTTGAGCCACTGCACCCAGCCTCTTTTCTTTATTTTTAAGAGATGAGGTCCCACTCTGTTGCCCAGGCTGGAGTGCAGTGGCATGATCACAGTTCACCAAGCCTCAAACTCATGGACTCAAGTGATCCTCCCTCCTCAGTCTCCCAAGTAGCTGTGACCACAGGTATGTGCACCACATCTAGCCAATTAAAAAAAAAATTCTTGTAGAGGTACAGTCTTGCTTTGGTGCCCGGGCTGGTTATGAGCTCCTGGGCTTCAAGCAATCCTCCTGCCTTGGCCTCCCAAAGTGCTGGGATCACAGGCATGAGCCACCGCACCCGGCCCCAGCTAGACTTTAAAATTTTAGCCATGCTAGTGTGAATGTCGTGGTGTCTCATCTTTGGTTTGATTTGCATTTCCCTGATGAATAATGATGTGCAGCTCCACACTGATCTTTGATCTCATTTCCAACATCTGGTGAGCTACTTTGAGAAAAACAGGTAAAAACTGAGATGAGAACAGCATAGGGAGGAGTGTCCATTGGGGGAAGAGTTGAACCTTGGAGTTGATTTTTCATCCTGTTCTTAGCCACCTCAGAGCCTCTGGGAATCCCAAGGTGCAGTGCCTGCCAGGGTCTCACATGACATAGGGGTGCCCCAACCCCACCCGCCCACCTGCCGACCGACAGCTTCCTGACCAAGCCCAGTGGGTTAAAAGAGGATGGTGGATGAACGGGACGTTTCCGAGAGGGCACTTTGATAATGTCTCTCTGGTCCAAGTGGCCGACTGGGAGAGCCATAGAGGATGCCATAGAGGATGTGTGGGAGGAGGGTCACTGTGTGGGTCCCCTCAGTAGGGACGGTGTGGGTCATGTCACCCTCGCTGTGGGCCCTGGGGACCCTCCTCTCGGCCTGCTCAGACCCACCCCCTGAAAGGTCCCAGGTGGGGCCGATGAGGCCATTCCACTGCCACACAACATCTGCATCGGAGACTAAAGTAACACGGCTCGAGGCGGGACGGGCTGGCTCTGCCCAGTGCACCATGTAACAGCATGGACAAAACTACACAAATCCCGGCCAGCGCGGTGGCTCACGCCTGTGATCCCAGCACTGCTCGAGGCCGCAGTGGGAGGATCACTTGAGGTCAGGAGTTCGAGACCTGCCTGGCCAACCTGGTGAAACCCCATCTCCACTAAAAGTACAAAAATTAGCAGGGCATGGTGACACGTGCCTGTGATCCCAGCTACTCGGGAGGCTGAAGCAACAGAATCACTTGAACCAGGAAGGTGGAGGTTGCAGTGAGCAGAGATCACGCCACTGCATTCCAGCCTGGGCGACAGAGCAAGACTCCATCTCGAAAAAAGAAACAACAACACAAAACTATGCAAATCCCCATTAAACACAAGCAGCTGAGTCTGCTTTGCACTCCGTGTCAAGGTCAGGCTGCCTCTGGGGACCCAAAGAGACACGGATCCGTCGAGGGGTTTGCTTCCAAGAGAGGCCAGGTCCATCACAACGTTAAAGCCACATTTTCTTAATCCAGTCTGTCACTGATGGACATTTGGGTTGATTCCAAGTCTTTGCTATTGTGAATAGTGCCGCAATAAACATACGTGTGCATGTGTCTTTATAGCAGCATGATTTATAATCCTTTGGGTATATACCCAGTAATGGGATGGCTGGGTCATATGGTACTTCTAGTTCTAGATCCCTGAGGAATCGCCATACTGTTTTCCATAATGGTTGAACTAGTTTACAATCCCACCAACAGTGTAAAAGTGTTCCTATGTAAATGACGAGTTGATGGGTGCTCACGAGTTGATGGGTGCAGCACGCCAACATGGCACAAATATACATATGTAACAAACCTGCACGTTATGCACATGTACCCTAGAACTAAAAGTATAATAATAAAATAAATAAATAAATAAATAAACCCCAGAGTTAAGTAACAAAAAACAAAAACAAAAACAAAAAACGTTAAAGCCTGATCCACCATGGAGGCTTCTTGTCAATAATTTTCTTTCCTTTCTTTTAAATGCCAGTGGAAACATCTGTGTCTCTCCCGACACTTTGCCTGATGTGGACAGTTTCCAGGTACTTGAGGCTGCTGACCCAGTCACTCCCTGCCCTGGAAGGAGATACTGCTGAAGGATGTTAGGTCCTTTCCTTAAGATGTGCAGGTATTTAATTGTGCGAAAGCATGCAGTGATTGCTTCTCTGTGAGGTCTTTATGGAGGACTCTGGTCTTGGCAATTCTGGGGTCTAAGGAGGGACGAGTTGGGCTCAGCCTCTTCCTCTCACCCCATGTCTGCTGCCCAGCCATGCTTGAGGTATCTGCCATATCTGCCACTAGCTCAGAGAAGAGAATTAGAGAGCCACAGTAGAGGATGCAGGGATCTTGAGCAAAGCCATGTCCCCTTCAGCAAACAGCTCTCCTCTCCTCCCTCCATGGAAATAGCTCTCAGACTGGTCCTGAATCTGAGGTTGACCAAGGAGCTGTTTGGGGGAACACCAGGTGTCTTGGATGATTTGTGTTGGGAGGTTGGGTGATTTATAAAGGAAAGGGGTTTATTTGGCACACAGTTCTGCAGGCTGTACAAGAACTATGGCACCAGCATCTGCTTCTGGTGAGGCCTCAGGAAGTGTCCACTCATGGCGGAAGGTGATGGGAGCAGGTGTGTGCAGACCATATGGTGAGAGAGGGAGCAAGAAAGAGTGGGCAAAGGAGGTGCCAAGCATTTTAAACAATCGGTTCTTGTGAGAAGGAATAAAGCATGAAAGCATTCATGACCGCGAGGACAGCACTAAGCACTCATGACCCAGGCACCTTCTGTCAGGTCCCACCTCCAACATTGGGGTTCAAGATTTCAACATGAGGTTGGGGAGACAAATGTCTGAATTATAGCACCAGGCAGGTGCCATCGCAATGAGGGTTACAGGCTGGCACTTCCAGCAGCCCCCAACATCAGGGGGAGGCAGTGTCAGGAGACCAGGCTTGAGAGGGTCTCCAGGTGCACGTGCAGGTGCTCTGCCATCTCCACGTGACCTGCAGACGGAGGGGGAGAGGTTCCCACCTTGGGCAGGTGGCTCAGCTGAACATGACGCTCAGTGTGTGTAATTGGGATTTGCATAGTTTTTTGTTTTTGTTTTTTGTTTTTTGTTTTTTGAAACGAAGTCTCCCTCTGTTGCCCAGGCTGGAGTGCAGTGGTCCAATCCCGGCTTACTGCAACCTCTGCCTCCCGCCTCCTGGGTTCAAGTGATTCTCCTGCCTCAGCCTCCCAAGTAGCTGGGATTACAGGATGGGTCCTGGTGCATCACAGGCAGTCCTGGAGAAAGTGGAGCTGGGGTCCTCCTGGAGGGAGGCGTGTGAGTGTTGGAGTGGTCCACATCCAGGCAGGGGCAGCCTGCAGATGGGATGGGGAACAAGACCATGACTCCAGCCCCACGGGAGTCTGAGGAAGGAACACATAGGTGACTGGGAGGGGCCAAGTTCAGTCCACCCTGCATGATTGCCAGCTCCTCCCCAGACTGTCCCAGGAATTGCTCCAGGGGCCATGGCAGCCCGGAGGGAACAAGGAATAGCGGGGGCAACAGGCCCCTCTGTCCGCCAGGAGCAGCCAGGACCATGGGGGCCTGGGACAGGGTCGCGCTGGTTCCTCCATCCTGGAGGGGCTGGAGTCACCCTTGCTCTGGACACGGACTTGCTTCCCCTGCCTGACTCCCCGCTGGGAGCTTCTGGCAGCTCCTTCGATGCCAGCAGAATTGCCCACACAGCGATTCAGACCCCCGGGCTTGCGGGGAGGATTTAGAATCAGGTGGGCTTGCTGGCTTCCCAGAGGCCCAGCGTGCAGCTGGCTGGGGAAAGCACAGGGCGCTGGGTGGTGGAAACTCGACTTGGATGACCTACTCAGGGCCAGAGCTGTCCCAGCCAGGGAGCCCGACCTCGCTGCTTTCAGAAGTTTTAGCCGAGGGAGTGAGGACTCTACCAGGAGACACGTTAGGTCCCCACAGTTGAAAGCTGAGGGTGACCGTGAGCGTTCTGGGAAGTGCGTGCTGCTGGGGGAAGGTCCCTGCGGATGTTACTGTGGTTCCCAGGTGACCAACCCTCACGATCAGGGTGCTGCCCTCTTGCCTACATTCTGGGGGGAGCCCCCTAACCAGATCCCTTAGTGGGGATGGTGTGGGTCACCTCCCTCTTCAATAAACCCTTATCTGCAAAGCCTTGAGAGGCTGCAGACGCTGCCTGCCTTGTGAGGGCCCAGCCTCAGGAGCACAGCTCAGAATACTGTTCCTGCTCCAGGGGCCCATGTGCAGCTTGCCGACCTGATCCCGCCCTCCCCCGCTCGCCACAGCCATAGTTAGGGCGCTCTGAGCGAGTGAACTTTAGGGTACATCCCAGGATGCCAGATGCTGAGAAGGGAGATTGCTGGGACTGGGAGAGGAATGGGCATCATCTGGAGCCCCGGACTGGGGCTGGGGGGACTTTTCTGCTCCCCCAGTAAGAGAAGGGCTAACCTAGTCTGGTGGGAGTATCTGGGAAGAAGTGAACAGTGCTGTGCAGTCAGGGGGTGGCTGTTGTCACTTTGGTCAGATTCTCTTCCTATGCTAGGGGAATTCCCACGGTCTGGAGGCGGAAGCCCAGGCAAGCCCAGCGGGAGGCAGGCAGGCAGGGCTCCCCTGTACCTCAGGCCCAGTACCAGCCCCTTCCACGCCGCTGCAGGCTGCTCTGGGTGTGCCTGTCAGGATGAGGGGGTTCCCTGAAGCCCTGGCTCCACCCTGAAAGCCCATGCAGCTCCTTGCCATGAGCACAGGGATTGCATATCCATGAGCGAGACCAGCACTCCAGGCCATGAACTGAGCGTGTCCTGCGGTCTGTGTGCTTGCTGGCAAACTGCCAGAAATGGCTCCAGGGTACGAAACAAAATGCTGTGTGTTCATTTTCCCCAACTGGGGTTTTGTTTTCTCCATAGAGAACCACGGATTATAGAAGTGATGCTGACAACAAACCAATCTTTGATGTCTACCTGGAAGATGCAAAAAGACAGCAGGTGGGCGAGGCACAGTGGCTAATGCCTGGAATCTCAGCACTTTGGGAGGCTGAGGCGGGCTGATTACTTAAGGTCGGGAGGTCAAGACCAGCCTGACCAACATGGAGAAACCCCGTCTCCACTAAAAATACAAAATTAGGTGGGTGTGGAGGCGCATGCCTGTAATCCCAGTTACTCGGGAGGCTGAGGCAGGAAAATCACTTGAACTTGAGAGGCAGAGGTTGCGGTGAGCTGAGGTCATGCCATTGCACTCCAGCCTGGGCCACAAGAGCGAAAGTGTGTCTCAAAACTAAATAAAAAGACAGCAGGTGGTGCGGTTTGGACCTGTGTCCCCTCCGCCCAAATCTCACCTCGAATTGTAATCCCCCACGTTGGAGGAGGGGCCTGGTGGGAGGGAATTGGATCATGGTGGTGGTCCTTCACGAGTGGGTTAGCGCCAGTTTCTTGGTGCCGTTCTCATGATGGTGAGTAAGTCATTGTGAGATCTGGCTGTCTGAAAGTGTGCGGCACCCCCTCTTTTTCTCTCTCTCCTGCTTCCGCCATTGAGATGCCTCACACTCCCTTCCTTCCACCATGACTGAAGGTTTCCTGAGGCCTCCCTAGAAGCAGAAGCCGCAATGCTTCCTGTACAGCCTGCAGAACCGTGAGCCAATCAAACCTCTTTTCTTTATAAAGTGCCCAGACTCAGGTATGTCTTTTTTTTTTTTTTGAGACAGAGTCTTGCTCTGTCGCCCAGGCTGGAGTGCAGTGGCGCGATCTCAGCTCACTGCAAGCTCCACCTCCCGGGTTCACGCCATTTTCCTGCCTCAGCCTCCCAAATAGCTGGGACTACAGGCGCCCGCCACCACGCCCAGCTAATTTTTTATATTTTTAGTAGAGATGGGTTTCACTGTGTTAGCTAGGATGGTCTTGATCTCCTGACCTCATGATCCACCCACCTCGGCCTCCCAAAGTGCTGGGATTACACGCGTGAGCCACCACGCCCGGCCCTCAGGTATGTCTTTATAGCAGTGTAAGAATAGACGAATGCACCAGGTCTTCAGGACAAGCCCGATTTTGTTGGTTACAAGATGCATGTTTTTCATTCTAGCCCCCCAGACCTGGATACATTGCACAGGTGTGACAGCAGGTGGCAGTGTGGAGCAGCGGCGTGACACCTGCAAGGCCCTCTGTGGACACCACACAAGGGCAGTCCCCGCGTCCCGGAGCCTGTGCAGTGTGACGGCTGTAGGTACCTCTCCAGCCAGCACTCCACCCATGGAATTACAGCCTACCGAAGCATCTCTGCTGCATTCGTCAGCTTGATAAATGTCCAAGAAATGAGCCAAGACTAGGGACCATCTCTTCCAGCAGCTTCTCACCATCGCAGCTTCTCACCATCGCACACACTTTGCAGGGCCGAGGGCTCTTCCTGGCCCATATCTAGCACCTAGATTTTTTTTTTTTTTTCACTTATGTGTTGAATATTTCATTGGTTCTTCTCCCCCAGAGGCCTCAGAGCACTCCCAGAATTGGAATGGAAATACACAGTGTGTCCTTGTCAGCTGTCCAGGCCGCCGCGTTCAAAGGGCAGGACATAGCAACTTCCACTCAAATTAGAATGATCTGTCTTGTCAAGCGGAAGATGGTTGTTGGGACTTTGTGTTTTTAAAGTATTACCTTAAAAAGCAAGATTAAATGAACGCATGAACGCTTGTGCAGTACAGCAGGAAAATCCCGGGGGGTCTGCCTGGACTGCTTGCCCCAACCCTCTCTACACGTGGGTTCTGCTGCAACATTGAGGAGAGAGCAGGGGGTACTCATCTCCAGGCCATCGGCAAAGATGTCAGACTGTGCTTGTCCCACAGGCCCGGCCGGCAACAGCAGGGTCTCCCCCAAGTGGGGCTTGCCAGCTTCACTGCTGCATGTGGCTCTGGGAGGGCCTGTGGGAGCCTGCTGGTCCCCATAGCCTGGCAAGTGCCTGCCCAGGTAGGCTGAAGTGCCCCCAGGCCCTGTGGCTAGAGGAAGCCTGCTGGCGCCTGGGAGATCTGGGAGAGGAGAACTGGACAGCTCACCCCCCATGGCCAGAATGAAAGGCAGCTAGTAAGTTCCCTGCACTGTCAGCCTCTGCCCAGAAGTCTCTGGAGTGATGTCCAGGTGCTGAGGGCGTGCACTGATGCTGCACTGATGCTCAGCCAGGAGCAACTGGAGCAGAAAGCAGCAGTCATGGGAAGATGCCTCAGATCACACACATGCACATGCACACACATGCACAGACACACACATGCACATGCACATGCACACAAAGGCACATGCACACACACGGACACACATGCACATTTGCACGTACATGCACATGTACACACGCACACACACGTACAGACACACATGCACACACATGCACATGCACACACGGACACACATGCACACACATATGCACATATGCACATTTGCACACATGCACACACATGCACATGTACACATGCACACACGTACAGACACACACGCACATACACATGCACAGGTACACACATGCACACACATGTACACACACATGCACAGACAGATGGACACATGCACACACGTACACACACATGCACATACACATGCACACAATGCACATGTACACACGCACACACACATGCACACATACAGACAGATGGACACATGCACACACACATGTACAAGCACACATGCACACACATGCACAGACACACACACACACATGCACAGACACATAGACATGCACACATGCAGATGGACACATGCACAGATACACACGTATATGTGTGCACACATGCACAGACACACACACCATGCATACGCACACATGCACAGACACATGCACACAGGAGCAACTGAAACTTACAATAAAGCACGAACAAGTCTAAGGTTCCATAGACGTAGCTCTCTTCTAGCAGACGCTGACCAACTCTCCCATTAAAAACAACAACAGAAGCTAGAAAAAACTATCTTAAAATGTCTGTTCAAAATCAATGGAGAATTCCTAAAGCAGTGAGGATTTGGGGGGCCAAGGTCTGAAAGAAGGGAAAAGTAAAGATGATGGGCTGACGCTTGGGGCAGCGTGGATCCGGGCTGACCAATCACTGGGGAAGCAAAAGCCGAGGTGAGCCATGGGAGCTGGCCTCGGCTCTCAGCACTCATGGGGCCAAAGGAAACGAAAGAGGGGCCCCGAGAAGCTGAGAAGCCCCTCAGCTGTTGATGGGAACCCTGAAGGGGAATCAGCCTGACCTGACCCTCCCAGAGTCTGCCGCTGGGTCGCAGGGGTCTCCCTCCCTGGGTGGCCACAGGAGTGAGCGCCACTCGACTCCCTGGAGACGGCACCACTGGTGGCCTGAGATGGCCTCTGAGACCTGTCCTATGAACGTCTGTCACTCAACCAAAAATGCCAAGGGCTACAAGACGAAAATCAACCACAAAAGGTGAAGGAGAAGAAGCAACACAGAGAAGCTACAGTGGGGTGGGGGCAGGGGAATGGAGGGAGGTGACCCCGGGCAGGCAGGGGAGTGGAGAGAGGTGACCCCGGGCAGGCAGGGGAGTGGAGAGAGGTGACCCCGGGCAGGCAGGGGAGTGGAGGGAGGTGACCCTGGGCAGGCAGGGGAGTGGAGGGAGGTGACCCCCGGCAGGCAGGGGAGTGGAGGGAGGTGATCCCGGGCGGGCAGAGGAGTGGAGGGAGGTGAACCCAGATGGGCAGGGGAGTGGAGGGAGGCGACCCCGGGCAGGCAGGGGAGCGGCCACCCAGAGACCTGCGCCCATGATGAGGGGCTCATAGGGTGGAAGGGAAATGACCCCCCAGGTGGGGTGGGAGCTTGGGGATAAAGGAAGGAACGCAGAGCCGGGAAGCGGGAGTGAATACACAGACGCACACATGGTAGAAAATAATGATAATGTGCCCGGCACAGGGGCTCACACCTGCAGTTCCAGCACTTTAGGAGGCAGAGGCAGGAGGATCACTTGAGCCCAGGAGTTTGAGACCAGCCTGGGCAACACAGTGAGACACTGTCTCTACCAAAAATTTTTAAAAATTAGGCTGGCATGGTCGTGTATGCCTGTAGTCCTGGCTACTGGGGAGGCTGAGGTGGGAGGATTGTTGGAGCCTGGGAGTTGGAGGCTGCAGTGAGCTGTGATGGTGCCACTGCACTCCAGCCTGGGTGACAGAGCAAGACCCTGAAAAAAATGAAAAAGAAAATAATAACAATAGTGATTTTCAGAGTTTGACATGTAAGTAGAGTTAAAATACGTAAGAACAACAGAACAAAGGGTGGGATGGAATAAAAGGGGAATCTAAATCTTTGGTGGTCTGGTAAGAGACGGCAGGAAGAATTTACACTGGACTTTAACATGGATAACTACTGAATGAACAGTAACTTATAACTGGCAGGCTAGGAGAGGATAAACATGGAATAAAAAATAATTGATCTGAAAGAAGCCAGAAGAAGAGAGAAGAAGGAACAGGGAACAGGTAGGAAAAACAGAAAACAATTCATAATTCCAGAATTCAAACCCAGATAATGAAATCAAAATAAAAGAACCAGAAAGTTCAATTCAAACATAAAGATGGTCAGACTGGATCCTGCAGGAGACAAGCCCTCAATGTAAGGCCACAGAAGGATAAATGGAGAGGGAGTTCTGGAAAGCTGGGGTGTCAGCATTAACACCAAGCAGAGGAACCACGGGCAAGGGGCTCAGCAGACCAGGGTCAGCTGGTGGCATGGGGCCCAGACCACGGGAAGATGCCAGCCTCAAACTACAGAAGACAAAGTTGCAGAGTCCAAGAGAGAAGCAGAGAAATCCACAATCATATAGAAAAATTTAAAACATCTCCTGGTCACCAATAAAGCATGTGTATTAGTCCCTTTTCATGCCACTGACAAAGACATACCTGAGATTAGGAAGAAAAAAGGTTTAATTGGACTTACAGTTCCACATGGCTGGGGAGGCCTCAGAATCATGGCAGCAGCAAGAGAAAATGCGGAAGAAGGAAAAGCAGAAACCCCTGATAAACCCATCAGATCTCGTGAGCCTTATTCACTCTCACGAGAATAGCACGGGAACGACTGGCCCCTGTGATTCAATTACCTCCCCCTGGGTCCCTCCCACAACACGTGGGAATTCGGGGAGCTACAATTCAAGTTGAGATTTAGGTGTGGACACAGCCAACCCATATCAGCATGCAAGGAAAATACTAGCAAGTGTAAGCACGATTGGAATCAATCACCTCACTGACGTTTAAATCAATGAGCACGGCAGGCGCATCCCAGGGCGGAGCAGCCGTCAGTGCTCAAACGATGGGGCCATGGGGCGATGGGGCTGTGGGGTGACGGGGCCATGGGGTGCTGCTGGGCGTAAACCTAGGCGTCACAGTGTTAACGGTGGAGGGTGTACAGGTTCTTGGCGTCCTCAACAAAGAATTGGACAAAATGCACAAAGCAACGAATGAAGGAACTGATTGAAAATGAAAGCACCTGCCACAGTGTGGGAGCCGCAGCCAAGCATAGGGGCTCAAGAGCCCCCATTACAGAATTTCTGGGAGTTGAAATACCCTCTAGGGGATTCCATTGGCTTCTTGGGGGTACGCCCTATGTAACTGGAGAGGATGAAGTGAAGTTACAAAGTCATTTACTTGGCCCACGCCCTATGGAGAGGGTATTTCCTGTCTTAGCTGAAGTGTGAACCGCCTTATGCTCCCTGCCTCCAGACCCAATTTTCCTGCCTTAACAGGTGCAGGTTTCCCTGTCAGCCTGCCCTGCACTCCTGCACTCCTATCTATCTGATCGCCGGGCGTTATCTTTGAATCACTGTCAGACTCGTGTAGTGATTTCTGTAAGTTTAGATTTTTGCACCCTTGTTCCCAAACAAAGTTGGCTGATGATTTTCTTGCGCTATTGACGGGGACCCCGTGTGACCTCAACCAGGCCCTATGGATGGGTGGCCATGGGCGGTCCACAGTTGACTGACAGAAACGTGGACGCATAGTTTTCTTCTATTTCAAGCACTGTCATCGTGAGTGTTGTGCATGTGCGTGTTGTATGTCCACGTGGTGTGTTGTGTTGTTGTGTGTGTGTTACTGGGATTTCTGTGTTTGGATGGAATTTTTTTTTTTTTTAGACTGAGTCTCGCTCTGTCGCTAAGGCTGGAGTGAGTGGTGAGATCTCGGCTCACTGCAAGTTCTGCCTCCCGGGTTCTCGCCATTCTCCTGCCTCAGCCTCCCAAGTAGCTGGGACTACAGGCGCCCGCCACAACGCCAGGCTAATTTTATGTATTTTTAGTAGAGACGAGGTTTCACCATGTTAGCCAGGAAGGTGGATGGATTTTTTAACCGACGAGATCCACAGAGCCAGAGCTCTGACCCAGCAATCTGGTTCTTGTGACAGTGAGCAAAGAACTGCAAACACCAAAATGTAAGCTTAAAGCAAGGATGATTGAAATTTGCCGTAATACTCTCTCAGAGGGTGTGCAGGCTGATTTCTGTGAAGTGACCTCAGCACCTGGTTACAGAGTTCAAGGTGCTTCTGTGGGGTGTGTGAGGAGGAGGTTTGGGCTGTGTCTGAGTGACCGAGTGATGTCATTTGATTGGCAGTTTATGATGATATAGCTAAAATTAAACTGCATATTTTTACCCATACTTCATTAAGAAAAGCCCGGTGCGGGGGGACCACATGTAAATGTTATTACAGTTTTAGGTTACTGGGCATATGCTGCTTTAGGGCGATTTCCACCTATGCCCTGGTTTCCCCTTCCACAGGACATGCTGGCCACAGGTTTTACTTCAAATTCCGGCCCTCAGGGTGGAGTTAGGGCGGAGTGTTGTGTGTGTGTGTGGTTTGTGCACGGTGTGTGTCTATGTGGAGTGTTGTATCTGTGTGTGTCTATGTGTAGTATATCTCTGTGTGTGTCCATATGGAGTGTTGTGTGTACCTGTGTATCTGTGTGTGTGCCTATGTGGAGTGTTGTCTATGTGTACTGTGTGTGTATCTGTGTGTGTGTGTCCATATAGAGTGTTGTGTGCACCTGTGTATCTGTGTGTGTGCCTATGTGGAGTGTTGTGTGTCTATGTGTACTATGTGTGTGTATCTGTGTGTGTGTCCATATGGAGTGTTGTGTGTACCTGTGTATCTGTGTGTGTGCCTATGTGGAGTGTTGTGTCTATGTGTACTGTGTGTGTATCTGTGTGTGTGTCCATATAGAGTGTTGTGTGTACCTGTGTATCTGTGTGTGTGCCTATGTGGAGTGTTGTGTGTCTATGTGTGCTGTGTGTGTGTATCTGTGTGTGTGTCCACATGGAGTGTTGTGTGTATCTGTGTGTGTCCACATGGAGTGTTGTGTGTATCTGTGTGTGTGTGCCCGCGCATGCAAGGGTTTCTCGGGCAGGGCCTGGGAGGCGCGTCCCAGGCTTGGCGCGCATCTGCCCCGGGGTCCCCACGCGGCCCGGCCCTATCACTGCCTGGAAATGCCCCAGCGCCTCCCGCGTGGGCGGGACATCAGAATTTCCCAAACTTCAAGCCGGGCGCCGTCCTCTGTGCGAAACCCCCGCTCCCTGCGAGTGGAAGCCGCCGCCTCGCCCGCCCGCCGTGGGTGCCCCGGGGACCCCCGCCGCCCCCGCCCCGCCTCTCCCCCAGGCGCGCGCTTCCCCAGCACCGAGGCTCCCTGCACCCGGGCGGTGCTCAGCACGAAGCCCGACCGCCCCAGACCTCTCGGGCCCTACGCCGTGGCAGTGTCCCGTGCCAGGGCGACCTCCCCGGGGTCCCCCACAGAGCCTTGGGAGACCCCCGGGTTTGCCCTGGGGCAGGAGCCTGGGGGAGGGGCGGGCCCGAGGCGGAGGTGGGGGGCGGGGTGTCTCAGGCTCCGCCCCGCCCCTCCTGTCTCCGCCCCGCCCCCTCCTGGCCCAGCCCCCCCGTCCGGGGCCCTTTTCCGTCCTAGGTCCGCTGGGAGCCGCCGCTGCCGGCCGGAGCCCTCCCCGCGGTCCCTGCGCCCCTCGCGCTCCCGGGGCGGGCACTGAGCTCTCGGCAGCCGCGTCCCCGCCCTCCCCGCTGGCTCCAGAGCGAGGGCTGCTGCGGGCCGCGGGCACCGGGCTTGGTCCGGAACCTCAGAGGCGGCCGGGGCCGAGAGGGAGGGAAACCTGGGAGCGGGCGGCCGCGCCCTCGGGCCTCCTTCCCCGACGCGGGGTCGCACCCGGACCCGGAGCGGCCCCCGTGGTTCCGCCTGGTCCAGGACGCTGGGCCCCCTTCTGTCTCCCCCGCTTTCCTACCAGTGCGGGAAGCGGAACGAGGACTTTTTCGAGAAAACCGGTGTCTGCGCTTCCCACCGGGCAGGTTGGACCTGAAGACTCGTCCGTCCCCAGAGAACGCGCAGCACCGTGACCGACACGCGGCTGTCCCGCCTGAGAACGCGGCCCGGCCCGCGCGGGACCCGCAGCCTGGGGACCTTCCCCGCGCGCCGGAGGGGTCTGGGTGGAACGGGAAAATTAAAAATAAAAAAAGAAAAGGCGAGAAGGGAAGAAGTCCGCTGGAGAACTCCGTGCGAAGGCCCCGCTCCTGCACGTCCCCGGCCTCAAGGGGAGACGAGGAAGACAGCGGCCCAGCCTGGGCCTGGGAGGGTCGTGACCCATTAAAGAACTAAACGTGGTGTTAAAAATAGGTGGACAAGACACCATCAGAATTGTTTGTTTTTAGATGGAGTCTCACTCTGTGGCCAGCCTGGAGTGCAGTGGCGCGATCTGGGCTCACTGCAACCTCCACCTCCCGGGTTCAAGCGATTCTCCTGCCTCAGCCTCCTGCAGCCTCCTGTGTAGCTGGGAACAGGCACGTGCCACCACGCCTACCTAATGTTTGTATTTTTTTTTAATTTATTTATTATTATTAGACTTTAAGTTGTAGGGTACATGTACATAACGTGCAGGTTTGTTACATATGTATAAAGACGGGGTTTCATCATGTTGGCCAGGCGGATCTCAAACTCCTGACCTTAGGTGATCCACCCGCCACAGCCTCCCAAAGTGCTGGAATTAAAGGTGTGAGCCACCGCACCCTGCCACACCGTCAGAATTGAGGAGGCAGATATGAGAAACATCTTAGGAATAAAAAAGAATAAATGAATTTGAAAACAATGAATCGGCTAAGCAGCAAATTAGATGCAAATACATATAAAATTAGCGAACTGGAAGATATATTTGAAGAAGTCACCCAGAATGCAACACAGACAAAGGGTGAAAAACAAGTTTTCTTTAGTGGTTGGCATTGTGATGGAGTAAAATGGCCCCACATGGCCTAACTGGGGCTCTAGGGGGGGAAAAAGTGGATTAAATGGGCCAAGGTAATAGGGAAGAGATGTGAATGGAAAGGTACCATTCCTCAGACTCTGAAGCTTCAGAGAATCTAAGCAGAGTGTGTTTGAAGAAAACCACATCTGGATACATCTGTCGTACTGGAGATTCTCAAAGACAAAGAGATTATAAAAGCACCTGGAGAGAAGAATGAGTGGCTGTTAAACAGCACTGAAAGCAACACCTAAACAGCAATAGGGGAAACCGTGAGAAGCAGTTTGATTCTCCTTATGAGAATCTAATGCCTGATAATCTGAGAGGGAACAGTTTTGTCCTGAAATCCTGAAACCATAGCCCCGTGCCACCCCTCATCTGTGGAAAAATTGTCTTCCATGAGACTGGTTCCTGGTGCCAAAAAGGTTGGGGACCATTGCTTCATAGCACCTAAAATTACATTATGTTTTTGTTGACAGAGTTTTCTAGAGGGATCTGCAAGAAACTGTTACTATTTATTGCATGGGGAGGGAAGCTTGGGGTGATTCGAATTCTTTACTTCTCCTGTGTTGATTGCACTTTCTACATTGTATGTATGTACCTTTAATATTTTATAAATACGTGTTTTTCAGAAGAGACATGCTGACATAGGACACAGGAAGATTTAAAATAAAGTGAAAGAAAATATAAAACCAATATTACCCGTTAGAAAGGTACTGAATTGCTATGACTGTCCCATGAAATAGACTTAAAGGCAAAAAGCATCATGAACGTTAAAGATGTTAAGAGGAATGACTCACCAGCAAGACAAAAACTGTGATGGACAAAAACTGTGGACATGAGGAATGACTGTGATGAAGCCATATGCACCTAAGAACATGGCCTCCAAACACAGCAAACTCTAATGGAACTGTGAGTCCACAAGAAGTTGTGTATATCTATTTCACTGACAAGACAATAACAACAAAAATTAGGATACAAAAGAATGAGTTGAGTCTGTTTGTATTAATTTGAAAAGATCTCTTCAATGTATTATTTATTCAATATGCCAAGATGCAGAGCAATATTGCATAGTGTAATCTCATTGATGTGTTAAAAGTATACATGTGCACAGGTGTGCACACAGGCACACATGCACACACACACACACACGCCCTTTGGTTCTGCACATACATGTTCTGCAAGGTTCCAGTGGGGAATGGAACCAGAGTTTGTAGGGATGGGGAAAGAAAAACTTGTATCTCAAATTTTACTTCCCTTATGTTTAAATTTTGTCATGCACATGTATTCGTATTATATCATTTTTAAAAAAAAAGAAGGAAAAGAAAAAAGTCAGTTTAAAAAATCTGAGTAACTGTCCCTGCAAAAGGCATCCAGCTGGTTTCCCAAGTGCTGTCAAGTCAAATTGGTGACAAATAATCGCCACAGTCTATTTTCAATGGAGAGAAGGAACACAGTTTTTGAACACTGGTCTATTTACTTTGAAAACTGAAATGTGTATCAAGATATGACAAACCTTACAGAGGGGAGAATTTTGTGCGAATTCTCTACCACTTCCATTTAAAAACTTCTTTATCTCTAATTTTCACAGCCTGGTCTTACCTTTCCAAGTTTGGTGGTGTGAGTTAAGATAAAGGGATCCTTAGACCCTATTGTTGTCAGTGGAACTGGTGCACACCACCCCTGCTTGCAGTGAGTCACACAGAGTTTCCCCACTGCAGGGTACAGAGACTCACGCTGTTTTGGTTTTGGAAAGGAGGCACCTGCTCTTGTTACCAGGTACCTTCTCTGAGGGCCATGACTCCCTCCCCAGAGCCGCGCCCACCATACTCTCCAGAAAAATACCAGGGGTTTACCAAAGACCGTGCAGAGTCAGAAGCCTTGGTAACCTCACGTCTGTGCGGAGTACCCAGGAGGCCCTCAGGGCCCCTCCTGCTTGCTCTGTACAATGTCACGGTCCTTCCCAGGGGCTCCTGCTGTCCCTAACCACATAACGTTGACCCCTAAAGCAGCTGAGGGACTTGCTCAGTTAAAAAGGCTGGGCTGGGCCAGGTGCAGTGGCTCACACCTGTAATCCCAGCACTTTGGGAGGCTGAGGCGGGCGAATCACGAGGTCAGGAGATCAAGACCACGGTGAAACCCCGTCTCTACTAAAAATACAAAAAATTAGCCGGGCGCAGTGGCGGGCGCCTGTAGTCCCAGCTACTCGGGAGGCTGAGGCAGGAGAATGGCGTGAACCCGGGAGGCGGAGCTTGCAGTGAGCCAAGATCGTGCCACTGCACTCCAGCCTGGGCAACAGAGCAAGACTCCGTCTCAAAAAAAAAAAAAGGCTAGGTTGGGCAGACGGTCCCCTTCCAAGGCGGCCTCCTTCTCACTTGCTTGTCTGGTGTACCCCCGACCCTGGGCTCCCTCTCCCCACATGGAAGCCCACCCCCCAGGCCTCTCCATGAGCCTGGGCTCCACCCAGCAGGGGGTTCTCGGGTAGGTGGACTTCCTGCGTGGCAGGAGCTTCTAGACAGCAGGAAGGGGCGGCCATAAGCCAGTTCCCAAGGACAGGCGGCTCTGCTGTGTGCTGCCCGTCAGCCGGGCCGTGGGGCGCACTGGACTCTGGGCCCCATTATGGGATGAGGGCTGTGGCAGCTGTCTCTGGGGAACATACTGGCCACAGTGAATCACGTGCTGGCATGTAGGGTGCACTCACCCTGCTCAAAGCCCCGGTGCATCCCCCAGAATATCACTCCAAGTGCATGATCTCATCATCCATATGGGGTCCAGGTGAGGCTGAGGCTTCACAGGTGTGGATCCCCTTAGTCTACAACGGGATAGAATAGCTACAAATAGCACTCCCTACTCCAAAAAGGGGCACGGGTGCTAGTGGCCACTGGCCCACAGCAATTCTGAAATCTGTCTGGGTGCAGGCCACCAGTGATCGCCCCAGAGACCCTGTCAGTGGCCTTGCTGTGCCAGACAGTGCAGGTCCAACGCCCACCTCACGTTGACCCTCCTTACCCAAGGCCTTCTCTGAGCCCACGTTCAAATCCAAGCAGGTGTCTGACGAGGGAGGTGAGAATTCGTCACTGCCTTCCCTTCATGTCTGCTACAGTTCACACCTGGCTTCGCACTCACTGAATGGCATGGCGCATGGGCCTGTCTCCCACAGAGATTCCCCTGGGACTGCGGCGTCACCTCCTACTCGCTCGTCCCCACCCTCCCAGTGCTGCCGGGCCTCCTGCCCCGTCTTCGCCATCTGGGATTTGTCCCCTGCCAGATGTGCACTCCTAGGGTGGCATCCTGCCCTTCTCCCCCTGTGGTCACAGCTGCAGGGTGGCAAAAGCACCTGGAATGGGGTGGAGCCTGCGGTCCTTGCTGTAGGGCAGTGAAAGCACCTGGAATGGGGTGGAGACCATGACCAGCTCCTCCTGCACCCCGTGGGGAGTCTGGCAGGGATGTGACTGCCATCCAGAAAGCCTTGGACCTGTGTGGCCCTGAGACTGGTTCTTACCAGCAGCACTTGGCAGGAGAGACGCAGTCCACTCCACTTTCAGAGGCTTTTAGAGGCAACTGTGTCTCCATCAGGCTCAGGAGATGGTGGGGCTCAGCCACCAGTTAGGCAGGGACCCCATCTGGGACCACAGGGGTGGAGAACATTGTCATGCTTGAGCCGTTTTGTACCTTCAGGCCTATTTTTCACACACCCAGCCTGCCCTGGCAGCACAGAGGACCTCCGAGAATGTGTGTGGAACGAATGAATGAATGTGGAAGCTGGTGGCTGGCATTGGGCATGTGTCTGCTGCAGCTGAAGCCCAGCCTCACATTCCAACTGCCCCCCCAATGGCCAGATGCCCAACAAGGAGGGTGCAGCTGGCACCAGAGGTCTTAGGCCCATGCAGGAACCTGAAGAAAGTTCTGGAACAGGGCTGCTGGCTTTGCATGCCATCACACCCACCGTTCATGCACCTCGACTCTCCATTCAGTACTGGTACCTTCAGGCAGAACCTTGCAGTGTGTAGGGCTTCCACTGTGCCTTCCCAGTCCCTGCCACCAGGAAGCTCTCCTTGGCTCACATTGAAATGAAGCTGTGGCCAGAGTTTACACAAGTGGCCAAAGGCCAAGTGGCTGAATCTGCCCACTGGGAAGGATGTCAGAGGCAAGGTCACCCGCATCCCAGGGGCATCTACATCCCAGAGGCACCAACATCCCAGAGGCATCTGCATCCCAGGGGCATGCACATCCCAGAGGCACCCACATCCCAGGGTTGTCCACATTCCAGAGGCACCCACATCCCGGGGGCACCCACATTCCAAGGGTACAGACATCCCAGAGACACGTGCATCCCAGGGCGCCAGCATCTCAAGGGCACTCACATCCCAGGAACACCAGCATCCCAAGGGCGCCTGCATCCCAGGGGCACCCACATCCCAGAGGCACCAACGTCCCAGAGGCACCCGCATCCCAGGGTTGTCCACATTCCAGAGGCACCCACATTCCAAGGGTACAGACATCCCAGAGACACACGCATCCCCGGGCGCCAGCATCTCAAGGGCACTCACATCCCAGGGACACCAGCATCCCAAGGGCGCCTGCATCCCAGGGGCACCCACGTCCCAGAGGCACCCGCATCCCAGGGGCACCAACATCCCAGAGGCACCCGCATCCCAGGGGCACCGCATAGCACGGACATCCCAGGGGCGACTGCTCCCAGGGGCACCCACATCCCAGGGGCGCTGACATCCCAGGGGCACCCACATCCCAGAAGCACCCACACCCCAGGGGTGCTGTGCACAAGAGCACCTCCCCTCTCCAGGAGCTGCAGGCCAGGGTGGAGAGAACCCCGTCTGGATTGGGAGTGTCAGGGCAGGGAGGGCCCCGGGCTAGGAATGCACACTGTGGCAGCGGGAGCCCTGATTCCCTGATTCGAGTGGAGTTTGGCAGAGACACCCTGAAGACGCAGCACTTGGGCGCAGAGCTCCAGGCTGAGTGGGAGGGACGTGGGTGCAGGGTGGTGAATGGACGTCCAGCCAGCGCCGGGGAAAAGTCCCATCGAAGCGACAGACTCTTTGTAGAAACTGGCTCAGGGCCAGCTCCAGTCGAAGGACAAACAAGAGGTGAGTCCCAGGCTGCCAAGGCAGGCGGGTCTGACGCAGGGCTCGTGGGTGTCTGGCGTCCAGGCACTCGGGCCAGAACCTGCAGCAGGTTCAGAGACAGCTGCGCCACGCCCTCACACCTCCACCAGGAAATCGATTCTGGAGCTCAGAAAGGAGGAGTGGGCCTGGGACAGCCGCCTACACAGGACCCCCCGTGGCTGAGGACGGGCCAGAGTCACACGGCGAGGACACTCCCCCACCTCTGCCTGCTGGCCTCGCTGCCTGCACTGGGATGCATCTGGGTCCCAAGTGGAGACCACACCTGCCCCAGTCCCCAAGCCCCTCCTAGGCTCCCTGAAGGGCAGTGAAGGCTCAGGAACCTTCCAGGCCGCACCAAAGCTTCTTCCCCACTTTGGGTGTGAGGCCACACACCTTCCCCAAAAGCTGGTGCAGACATCACAGTCACCACTCACATGACCCTGACGGGCAGACTTGGTCACTGTCCCTGCTCACCTGATCCTGGGGAGTCCAAGCACATGCAAAACTCACCTTCAGCCTGGCTGTGCCCTAACTCCAGGTATCCAGGGTCATGTGGGCAGGATCTGAGCATCAATCAGCAACCCCACCCACCTGCCCCGGGGCTGTGCACTGGCCAGCACTCCAGGCCCTTTCCTGAGCCGGGACGTACCCCACACAGCCCACCTGGGCCCCCTGAGCAGGTGGATTATTCTCCCCCTCCACAGGGCTGTGCACTGGCCATCACTCGAGGCCCTTTCCTGAGCCAGGATGCAGCCCACGTGGGCCCCCTGAGCAGGTGGACAGTCCTGCCCCTCCATGGGGCTGTGCACTGGCCAGCACTCGAGGCTCTTTCTTGAGCCAGGACGCACCCCACACAGCCCACCTGGGCCCCCTGAGCAGGTGGACCGTCCTGCCCCTCCTGCCCGTCACCCTAAGAACTCCTGGTTCTCACCACTGCAGTCGCCAAGCTCCTCCAGGTCCTTTAGGGGCCCCCAAGTCGCCACCTCCTTGGTAACCCCCAGTCTCCCCCAGGCCAGCTCAGGGCCCACAACACTGTTGTAATTACTTTTAAATCATAAGAAAAAAGAAATTTTAGGTCAAATAAAATGTTTTCATATATAATATTAGCACATTTGGGCTTCTTATCAACACAGATGTAAAATAGGATTTTTGATGTTTTGTGGAGGGAGGGCCCACGGAGGCAGAGTGCTTGCCCCACGGCATCTCGTGTCCTGGCCACTGGGCCATGTGGCTTCCCAGCTGGGCAGGACCCTCACCCTCTAACTCCTGGGGCTCCCAGCCTTGGCAGGAGCTGAAACCTCATGGGTCCAGTTGAGCCTCTGGATTCTTGTTGAACGGAGCTCAGGAAGGACTTTCTGATTCTGTGAAACCTTGCGGGTCTGGCACAGCTGCCCTCTTCTTCCTGCCAAAAATGCCAATCACTCCCTGGTGTGGTGGAGCTGCCAGCCAGCTGGGTGGCTTGTGGCCCAGAGCCAGCAGCGCTAAACAGAGCCCCCCACCAGGCCGGGCGCGGTGGCTCAAGCCTGTAATCCCAGCACTTTGGGAGGCCGAGACGGGTGGATCACGAGGTCAGGAGATCGAGACCATCCTGGCTAACACAGTGAAACCCCGTCTCTACTAAAAACACAAAAAACTAGCCGGGCGAGGTGGCGGGCGCCTGTAGTCCCCGCTACTCGGGAGGCTGAGGCAGGAGAATGGCGTAAACCCGGGAGGCGGAGCTTGCAGTGAGCTGAGATCCGGCCACTGCACTCCAGCCTGGGCGACAGAGCTAGACTCCGTCTCAAAAAAAAAAAAAAAAAAAAATCAGAGCCCCCCACCCTGGGAGTGCCTGGGGGGCTAGTGGGGAGTGGTCCTCAAGCCCCTCCAAGGAGTGCCCAGGCAGTGCCATGTGGTCCAGAGAGATTTAACCCCTGCCCAGAAGCCATACGAGGCAGGCAACCACTGCTTCCCACGGGGTGAGGGCCGCTCGCCCAGCCCACTGCAGCCACTGGCAGGAAGGCATGGGCTGCCCCGTGTCAGGGGAGGGATGGCGTATGGGCCCGGGTCGCTCTGACAGGTTCTCCTCACCGTGAGAAGGGATGGCATCGTGTGTTCAGAGGTGGGAATCAGTGTCAGGTGTTGCTGGCGCCGTGGCACTTTCCTGTGCAGCCCGAGGCTGTCTGGGGAGAGGTGGGAACTGACCTTTTGTCGCTCTCTGCAGCATTCCCTGCCACAGGCAGCTCCCCAGACGCCACCTCTTGTTCTGGGGCCCTGGCCCTGCCCCAGGGGGAACTCAAGGGTTGTCTCACCCCTAAAATCAACCTGTAGGTCGATGGCCCCGAAGACCCATGGAAACCAGGAGCCTACCTCAGGCAGCTTCGGCCTCATTTTGGAGGTTCCAGCTGAGCTGAGCCAGCAGCTGAACAAGCCCACAGGCCCCACAGCGTCCTTCCCAGGTGGTTCTGGGGCCTCCACAAGCTGCGTGGGGTGGGGAGCACGCCTTTCCCTGGCATGGGGTGGGGAGCACGCCTTTCCCTGGCATGGGGTGGGGAGCACGCCTTTCCCTGGCATGGGGTGGGGAGCACGCCTTTCCCTGGCATGGGGTGGGGAGCACGCCTTTCCCTGGCGTGGGGTGGGGAGCACGCCTTTCCCTGGCGTGGGGTGGGGAGCACGCCTTTCCCTGGCGTGGGGTGGGGAGCAGACCTTTCCCTGGCGTGGGGTGGGGAGCACGCCTTTCCCTGGCGTGGGGTGGGGAGCACGCCTTTCCCTGGCAGAGGCCGGGGGCTGGGTGGGGCGGAAGGACAGCCAGGGTCTCTGACGAAGGAGAGAAGACTTTTATTGTCAAAGAGAGGAAGACGGAAACAAGGGACAAAAAAGATGTTATTGGTGAGAGCTTGGGGGATTCAGCCAACTTCTATTTCTAACACATGAAGGACGAGAAAAGGTTTAATCAGCTAATGGAATACAGGTCGGGCCACTGACGCGGTGTGAGGGGCCAGGGAGACGGCGTCCGTGTTCCAAATATAAATCAGCTGTGAAGGCGCCAGTCCGCCAGGGAGAAACCAAGCCCTGACGCCAGAGCTGCTCACAGCGCCAGCCCTGCAGGCAGGGGAATGAGCTGGGCCAGGGCGCCATGTGAGGGGGCAAGGGGGGCCAGGGCAGGGAGTTTCGTCCCAGGGTCCTCCTGTGTCTGCAGCTCACATAGCTGTAGACAAGGGCAGGATGAGTGGGGGCGCCAGGCGGGGGCCTCCAGGAGGCACTGAGAGAAGGCCCAGGGGGCCAGAGTGGAGCCTGCGAGGTCCTCCTCGGGATGGATGCTCCAAAGGCCAAGGCTGTTGGCGGCAGTTTCACTGATGTCCGCCCAAGGCTGGCGCCATCCAGCTGTGCGTTCAAAGCCCTCTCAGCAGCGAGAAGGCCACTATCCCCAAGGCAGGAACAGAAACCCACCTGGACCACTATCCCCACAGCAGGAACAGAAACCCACCTGGACCACTATCCCCACAGCAGGAACAGAAACCCACCTGGACCACTATCCCCACAGCAGGAACAGAAACCCACCTGGACCACTATCCCCACAGCAGGAACAGAAACCCACCTGGACCACTATCCCCACAGCAGGAACAGAAACCCAGCTGGACCACTATCCCCACAGCAGGAACAGAAACCCACCTGGACCACTATCCCCACAGCAGGAACAGAAACCCACCTGGACCACTATCCCCACAGCAGGAACAGAAACCCAGCTGCAAGGAGGGAAGCCAAGAATCCCCCAGGGCACGCCCACTAGCGGGTGGGGAGCTGGTGGGAAAGGGGCTTCGTGGGGAAACAGCCCGGCCTGCTCTGGGTCTGGGTGGTGGGTGCACCTGTGCATGAAGTTATCAGAACCCAGAAATAGACACCTGGTGTGTGCATTTTAGTAGAAGCTAATTAACCTCAACTACCCACAGGTACATAAAATTCTCGGAACCAGACTTCCATCCTGTTGTCTCTGGAGGCAAATCCGGGAGCCCCCCGGGCACTGCTGACTCACCGCGCCCCACCGGAGGGCACAGGTGAGCTCCTGTGCCCAGGCAAGTGGATGTGGGAAGTACTCATCCGGCAACGGCAGCGACTGCCCCTCTGCAGCGCTGGGGTTGTTACTGTGCATGTCTGCAGGGACCCAGCTGGGACACAGGGCAGGGCCTCGCCCACCCACCTGGGGGGTGCTGCTTTCGGGAGCGGGTCACACTTTGGGGGCCACCTGGAGAGTGCTAGGGTTCTTGGTTCCCTAAGGAGATGGGAGGGGCCCAGTGGCGCATGCTGTACGCTGCTTCGTGGGGCTGGGTCATCCTCAGAAGTCCTTACAGCCACGTAGGTGTTCTCCGCAGAGTCCACCAACTTGTACAAACTCGGAGGGGTTTTAAATTATTCTTTTTTTTTTTTTTTTTTTTTTTTTTTTTGAGACGGAGTCTCGCTCTGTCGCCCAGGCTGGAGTACAGTGGCCGGATCTCGGCTCACTGCAAGCTCCGCCTCCCAGGTTCACGCCATTCTCCTGCCTCAGCCTCCCGAGTAGCTGGGACTACAGGCGCCCGCCACCTCGTCCGGCTAGTTTTTTGTATTTTTTAGTAGAGACGGGGTTTCACCGTGTTCGCCAGGATGGTCTCGATCTCCTGACCTCGTGATCCGCCCGTCTCGGCCTCCCAAAGTGCTGGGATTACAGGCTTGAGCCACCGCGCCCGGCCTTAAATTATTCTTATAATTTTTAAAGAGGTAGGAACTAAAACAGAAAAACTTGAACCACCAACAACCAGAAAATGCCCATCACTGGAGGCAGGAGCTGGGCTGACTCCTCCTCATCCTGTGGGCATCAAGTGGCCCGGGCCCACTGTCCAGCCAGGCGCTCCAGGGGAGACCAGCAGGGAGACGGCCGCTGCTGTGGGGTGTGGGCTGTGTGGGAGACACACCTGTCATGCCGGGGCAGGGCCTCCGCGCCCTCCCCGCCCTCCCCGCCAGCCCTGTGGCCCTGTGGCCTTGTGACCCTCCGAACAGTGGCCGCTGCCTCTGCGTGGGGGTAGGGTCCGCGTCGGGGTTCTCTGCCCCTGGATGGGGGGCACTGCCCGATTCTTGGCTGCTCACTGAAGTGGGGGTGGGGCTGGGCGCCTGCGCACTCCCGGGGCGCACAGAGGTCAGGGAGGTCCTCCGCAGACTCCCAGCCCGCACAGCTGCAGCCGGCTGGCCACCCACAGCTCCGGCCCGAGAACGGTGCCGAGTCCTCCTCAGGCCCTGGTCCCCATAAGAAGCACTGGGCAGTTAGTGGATTTCCCCTACGCTGGGGGAAAAAGGATGGAATCTAAAACGTGGGACTGTTCACCGCTCTCTCAGGTGGGCACAGCAGGGAATCAGCAGCTTTCCGCCAAGATCAGTTTAATGTTGTGAAAAAGAAGCACGCGGGTCAGGCCTGCAGCCTTGAAACGGGATGTCCCACAGCCCCCGGGGCTCACTGAGGTCAGAACCACCTGACAGAGCCGACCCCTCCCCACACATGGGCAGCCCAGGGGACCTGAGAGCCCGGTCGGGGGTGGGGCAGGCTGCTCAGGGCAGGAAGTGAGGATAGTGAGGCCCAGGGCACAGCCCTGGGACAAAAGAGTGTGGACGGGGAGGAGGGTGGCCGGAACGCCCACTGCCTCTTTGGCTTCGCTGTCCTGCCAGGGTGCAGGTGTGGGACGTCTCTCCCAGGTGGTCGGCGTCGCCGCCAGTCTGGCATGTTAGCACAGGCGGCTCTGCAGGGGAGATGCAGCCAGTGAGGAAAGCCCAGCAGAGCCGGAGAAACTGAAACGCAGGGTGTGCAGCCACTGCTGGCCTTTACATCTGTGGGAACAAGCAAAACGGAAAAACACTGAGAGGCCGAGAATAAACCACCATGAGGTCATTTGAAGGCCCCTCAGCCCAGCAGGTGGAAGGTGGTCCCACATAAAACTTCTGGGCTGTGACAAACAGAATGGGCGAGGGCTGGAAGCCTCAGCATCCACTACGATGAGGCAAAAAGCCACGAAAAGAGGAGGGTGGGATAAGAAGCAAGGGCTACAGCTGAGTTCCAGAGAAATGCGGGTCACAAGGCCAGGAGGCCCTTCCTGGGAGCCAGTCACAGACCAGACACGGCTGCAAAGCAGACCTGACCCGGAGGCCGAGGCAGAGACGTCGACGTTGCACGAAGGGAGAGTGAAAGCAGCCAACATCCTCGGAGGAGACAGAGTCCCACTCAAGTAAGGGCTCTCGACATTTTTGAGGAATAAACAAAAACATTTGAATGGAAAGAAAAATAACTGAAAACATAAGTGGAAATGTTTTCCTCGGGCCTCAGAAAGATCTGTTGACGCAGATGGGGACGTGCACTGTGTTGCTTTAAGGAGTCAAAGCAAAGAAACACAGACACATGCTGAGAATGAATTTGAATCACACGAATTTTGGAAACATCCTACGTGTGTCTAATGAAGAAAAAAAAAACCACAGGGAAAAAGATTACCAAAAAAAAAAACCCAAAGCTGGCCTGTCCTCAATCCCCCACCCCCTGCCCTACCCCAGGGCGTCTCTGTGTGGGAGAAAGAAGAGCAGGACCCAGGGAGGCGGGTGAAGCTTCTGCCTCTGTAAGCCTGTTTCCTCCTCTGCAAGATGGAGCTAATTACAGCTCCCACCCAGAATGCTGTTGGGAAGACGAAGCAAGTTGCTGCCTGTGGAGACCTTGGCACTGCCCCAGGTAGGGTCAGGCACTGTATTATTATATTGTTATCGTTGGCATGTATGAGCCCACAGAAAGATAACCTGAGCAACCTGAGAGCTTGATGTCCTCTCTAGTACTAAGAATGTGCCATTTAGTGCTGGCATCAGATGGGGACTTTTATGTTTCAAGAATGCCCAACTCAAACCAGCTTAAACACACATTTGTTGATTAATATTGACTCTTATAACTAGAAAGTCCAGAGAAGAGCAGGCTTCGGGTACAATGTGATCAGGGTTCCGGTAACATTTATCTGCAAATCTCTGCTATGCTGTGCTCCACCCATCTGTCTCTGTCTTACCCTCAGGGATGCTTCCCTCCTGGTATCAAAGTAACCATAGTAGCCGGGCACAGTGGCTCATGCCTGTAATCCCAGCACTTTGGGAGGCTGAGGCAAGCAGATCACTTGAGGTCAGGTGGCCAACGTAGTACCACCCGGTCTCTACTAAAAATGTGAAACTTAGCTGGGTGTGGTGGTGTGTGCCTTTAATCCCAGCTACTGGGGAGGCTGAGACAGGAGAATCGCTTGAATCTGGGAGGTGGAGGTTGCAGTGAGCCAAGATTGTGCCATGACACTCCAGACTGGGCAAAAGGGTGAGACTCTGTATAAAAACAAAAACAAAAAAAAAGCAAAACAACAACAAAAATGCAGTAGTTCCAGGCTTCACACCCACGCCCCACACCAGGGACAGCACGAGCTTCTGTCCTATACTTCCAAATAAAGATCAGGAACTGCCCTGATGGTTGAAGGGCCATCCGCCGGAAGCTGGGATCAGTGCGGAGGCTGCGGTGACTGGCTCAGAGCATCAGGGCACCCCTCCAGCAGGGGAGTGTGCGCGCCCAGCACTAATGGGGAAGTCGCTGAACCCTGAGGATCGGCAGTTGGCCTGCAAACCCAGACTCCATGCAGCCCCCTCCCCCGGTAAGAACCAGGCATCCGGCTGGCCACAAGCCGTGGCGACTTCAGAGCTGGGCCAGGGCCTTGCCTCCTCCAGCACCCCACGCCAGTTTCTGTCCTTTCCAGGGTGTTGAGTCATCCTCCAACGCATCTCTCCCCCTAGGGTTCAAGTCTCCTCCCTCCTCTTATAGCAGTCCCTGGGGCTGCTCTGTCTGCATGTACCTAATAGCTGGCCTTTGACTTGCACAGCTGGACAGTTCATGCTGGAAGAAACTTTTACCTGTTCTCCCTGGAAGGAAAGCTGCAGGGACCCACACGAGACCCGCAGCCTTGCTGGTATCCTCTGCAGGTGATTCTTTCTTTCACACGATAGAACATGGTCTCTTTTTCGTGAACTTTATGGAAACACTGAATCAGAGTCCGAGGAGCCCCAGGATGGTAGATGGGAAAGGGACACTTCGACCGCAGGGTGTAGGAGGCTGGGGCCCAGAGAGAGTAAACCACGCTCTCAAGGTCACAGGTAGCGGTTCATAGAACCGGATCTCATCCAAAACAATAGTCCATTAACAGACCTTTGAGCAAAGAACGATTTCATGAATCACGATGCACCTGCACACTCTGTCTTTTCTAATTGGAGTGAGGAGGGAAGCGTGTGCTTTTAAAGACGGCGTCCGTCTGGAAACGCTGCACATTCGTTTTGACAGTAACAAGGCAGGCAAAACAATCTGATTAGTGACCCTCCGGGAGCTGCGATCCGATTAGGCCTCCCAGGCGCCTGAGCTGGCTGCCCCTGGGCGGAGGTGGCTGGAGACAGCAGAGCAGGCGGAATCAGGTCTGGTTTCTGTTGAAGACTAAGATGCATCTCTGGGGACGCTTGCCAGTTTCTTCTTGGCCTTGGCAGCTTTGTTAACCTGGCAACTGGAGCAAGAGAGAGGCCCATTTGAAAAATTAAAGATGTGACAAAGGAAAAAAAAAGTCTCTGGAAATTTCCATCTGAGTTCTGGAGACCAAATCTGTTTCTCCCCATCAGGACAGCAACTTGGGCTGCTATCTTCCTGCCAAGAAGCTCAGCGGGGCACGTTTTCACTCAGCCTGCTGAGGAGAAGTCAGCTATTAGCAGTGTTATTTTTTAAACATGAGACGCGTTCTAAGAGGATTCGGAAGACATATTTGTCTTAAAAATTATGACTCATTCGATGCAAGCTGTTTGTTTAACAAGATTGGGTGAAATGAAATCCGCTCCGATGACAGGGCTTCTGTTGGAGTGTGCCAGTAGACGGTCTGTGTTTACAGGCTTGAGAGTTAATCATTTTAATCTCAGAAAGAACCCACAGACTTCCAGGGTGAACGCTAAAGGCAGTGCTGTGGTCCCCCTGTAACACCAGCAATCCTCAGGCTTTACTCCAAAACCCACATTTCCAACTCTGGGGTTCCTATGTGCTTCCCCCACCCTGGCTTCGCTTTATTGGGAACACAAATTAATTGCACACGTTTAAAGTGTACAATATGATATGTAGGCACTTGTAAAACTGTCACAAATCTAGATCATGAGCATATTCACCCTAAAATATCTTCCTCCCCCTCGGATTTTTTTTTTTTTTTTTTTTTTTTTGAGATGGAGTCTTGCTCTGTCGCCCAGGCTGGAGTGCAGTGGCCAGATCTCGGCTCACTGCAAGCTCCGCCTCCCGGGTTCACGCCATTCTCCTGCCTCAGCCTCCCGAGTAGCTGGGACTACAGGCACCCGCCACCTCGCCCCGCTAGTTTTTTGTAATATTTAGTAGAGATGGGGTTTCACCATGTTAGCCAGGATGGTCTCGATCTCCTGACCTCGTGATCCACCCGTCTCGGCCTCCCAAAGTGCTGGGATTACAGGCTTGAGCCACCGTGCCCGGCCTCAGATTGTCTTATACTGCTCCGCTGTCCCCAGGCAGCTTTCGGTCTGTTTCCAGAGCTACCAACAGATCCCCACCTTCTAGAGTTGTATAGAAATGGACTCAGGGGGCCGGGCATGGTGGCTCATGGCTGTCATCCCAGCACTTTGGGAGGCTGAGGCTGGCAGATTACCTGAGGTAGGGAGTTCGAGACCAGCCTGGCCAACATGGTGAAACCGTGTCTCTACTAAAAATACAAAAATTACCCAAGCGTGGTGGTACACATCTGTAGCCCCAGCTAGTGGGGAGGCTGAGGCAGGAGAATCACTTGAACCAGGGAGGTAGAGGTTGCAGTGAGCCGAGATCATGCCATCACACTCCAGCCTGGGCAACAGAGCGAGACCCCATCTCAAAAAAAAAGGACTCGGGCAGAACACATTGTTGTTAGACTGCCCTTAGTCACGAGTACAATCGCTTTGACATTCATTCACAGCATTGTGTGGGCCAGTCACTCCTTCACCGAGTCATGTGGATTGGTCATTTACTTCTTTTTTTTTTTTTTTTTTTTTTTTTTGGAAATGGAGTCTCACTCTGTTGCCCAGGCTGGAGTGCAGTGGGTGCTGTCTTGGCTCACTGCAAACTCCACCTTCCAGGTTCAGGTTCAAGCAATTCTCCTGTCTCAGCCGCCTGAGTAGCTGGGATTACAAGTACCCACCACCACACCCAGCTAATTTTTTGTATTTTTTAGTAAAGATGTGGCTTTTGCCATGTTGGCCAGGCTGGTCTTGACTCCTGACCTCAGATGATCCACCCACCTCAGCCTCTCAAAGCGCTGGGATTATAGGTGTGAACCACCGCGCCCAGCCCATTCACTCCTTTGTATGGCTGCATGGTGTTCCTTGTCCAGATGCACCACAATTTATTGATTCACACATTGATATTTAGGTTACTTCTAGTTCATGAACTCACACTTTTATTTCTCCTGAGTAAATGCCTGGGAGTGGGATGGCTGGGTCATGTGGCAGTGTATCTTTTTTTTCCTTTTTCTTTTTAGACAGGGTTTCGCTCTTGTTGCCCAGGCTGGAGTGCAGTGACGTGATCTCAGCAACCTCTGCCTCCCAGGTTCAAGTGATTCTCCTGCCTCAGCCTCCTGAGTAGCTGGGATTACAGGCATGCGCCACCACGCCCGGCTAATTTTGTATTTTTAGTGGAGACGGGGTCTCTCCATGTTGGTCAGGCTGGTCTTGAATTCCTGACCTCAGGTGATCTGCCCACCTCAGCCTCCCAAAGTGCTGGGATTACAGGCGTGAGTCACCGAGCCTGGCTGGCAGTGTATCTTTTGAGGAGCGGCCGCACCACTTTCTAAAGCAGTTGTGCTCTCACATTCCCGCCACAGTGCATGGGTGTTCCAGCTGCTTCCCCTCCTCCACAGCACCTAGTATATGCAATTGTATGCATTTCAGCCCTTCTAGCCGTGGGTGGTGCTGTCTTACTGGGTTTTGATTTCTGCTTCCCTCATGAATAATGACACTCTTTCATGTGCTTATTTGCCACAACTAAACTGTTTGTCATTTTTTCTAGTGTAGTTTTTTCTTTTCTTTATTTTTAAATCCTTTTTTTTGTTGTTGTTGTTTTTTGTTTTGTTTTTTTGAGATGGAGTCTCTGTCATCTAGGCTGGAGTGGTACAATCCCAGCTCACGGCAACCTCCGCCTCCCTGGTTCAAGTGATTCTCCTGCCTCAGCCTCTCAAGTAGCTGGGACTACAAGTACCTGTCACCATGCCTGGCTAATTTTTGTATTTTTAGTAGAGATGGGGCGTCTCCATGTTGGCCAGGCTGGTCTTGAACTCCTGACCTCAGGTGATCTACCCACCTCAGCCTCCCAAAGCACTAGGATTACAGGCATGAGCCACCTTAAAGTACTTTTTGTAACAGATTCAGATTCACAGAAAAATTGTGAAGATGGTACAGAGAGTTCCCACATACCTGGTACCCCCACAGCTTCCCTCACTATAAACATCTTCTATTACTAGGATACATTTGTTACAATTCATGAACCAATATTGATACATTGTTGCTCTCCAAAGTCCCCACCTTATTCAGATTTTATGTTTTTCTCTAAGGCACCTTTTCTGTCCCAGGATCCTGTTCAGAATCCCATACTACATTTAGTCATCTCGTCCCCATAGACTTCTCTTGACTGTGACAGCTTCTCAAACTTCTCTTACTTTCGATGGTCTTGTCAGTTTTGAGGAGGACTGGGCAGATAGTCTGCAGCGTGTCTCTCAGCTGGGATCTGCTGGAGTCTGAGGTTTTCTCGTGATTAATCTGGGATTATGGGGTTTTAGAAGAAGACCATTGAGGTAACCTGCCATTTTCAGCCAATCATGTCAAGGATCCATATGACCAACATGATTGTCACTATTTATGAGGACTTTCATCACCTGGCTGAGACAGTTCGTCCATGTCCTTGCTGACCGTGTCCTTTCCCCTTCCAGAACAATCCTCTTGGAGGGAAGTTGCTGTGCCCAGCCTGCACGCAAGGCATGGGGAGTTACCCCCCTTTGAGGCAGAGTGTCTACGTAAATTATTTGTAATTCCTCCACACAGATTTGTCTCTTCTCCTTCATTTTTCTGTGGTATATTATGGCATCCTTTGTTTAGATTGGCATGGATTTGTGGGTATTTACACTTGGGTCATGTTGCAATAACATTTCTTGATTTCGTTGCTCACACTGTTCCAGCATTGCCCGTTAGGAGCTGTTCCAGTCAACTCCTGTAGCCCTTTGACACGGCCCGTCAGTGTGAGGTTTGTTTTGATATCTTACTACTACCTTTTACTAGAAGATGCTAGAGGTCTTACTAGAAGTCTCATCTTGTGTATCACTGGCCCCAGCTCTGGAATCTGACAGTTCTCCCAGGAACCCTGGTTCCTTTCACTGAAGAAGGGTATTGAAAACCAAGATCTGAGCATGAGATGTGCTTATAGCCAGTGGGGTGTTGTTGCTGCTAAACCCTCTCAGCTCACAGAGAAGAAAATATATGTGCAGGTATTAACCCATGTGTGTATGCGTATCTAAAACACTTCTCCGGGTAACCATCGAAATCTATACTGGGCTAAACATCAGTTCATACCGATGTCTCCAACTCAAATCTAGCACCATGTGGATCATCCTAGCTGCCTCTTGCTTCTGTAACCTCCTAACAGTGAGAAAAACCTGTCTCCTACCATCTGCTATCCATGTATTTAATCGTTCAATTTCAGTGTACATGTGCTGTGGTGTGAATGTGTTCCCCAAAAGTTCCTGTGTTGAAACTTGACCCCCAGTGAAGCAGTGTTGAGAGGCAGGACCTTTGAGAGGTGATCGGATTAATCAATTCATGGATGAATGGGTTATGCAGGGAGTGGGTTAGTTCTCACGAGAATGGGTCTGTTGGAGAAGCGAGTCTGGCCATCTCTTGTAAGCACCCTCACCATCTGATGCCCTGTGCCACCTGGGACTCTCCAGAGAGTCTCCACTAGCAAGAAGGCCCTGACCAGATGCAGCCCTTTGACGTTGGAACTCCCAACTTCCAGAATGGTAAGAAATAGATTTCTTTGAAAAGTACCTAGTCTTGGGCATTCAGTTATAGCAACAGAAAACGGACTAGGACAATATTATGGTGGTGTCGGAACTGTTAACTCACACCTCACTGGGAGACAGCTTTGTCAGCTAGAGTCCAGTGCTTATGTACTGTTCCTTTCCCTTTAGTCTCACAGACTCCACTCATCCTGAATTAGGTCAGTGCTTTCCCCCTACTCCCTTCAGTGAGGATGTTTCATGCATTTGTAATACAGTTAGATGGTTTTGTCACATTCTGGATTCCATCCTGAGGTCCCTGAGCTTCCTAAATGATTTTTAAATTTGCATACAATGAGATGTATTCTTTGTACTATAAAGTTTCACAGGTTTTTGATGAGTTTGGAATATCACATATCCACCAATACACTATCATACAGAATACTTTAACTGCCCTAATCTCCTGTGCTTTAGCTATTCAGTCCTCCAGCCCTTCCCACAAACTCTTCACCACTGATCGTTTTGCCAGCACAATGACTGTGCCTTCTCCAGAATGTCATGTCATTGGGGTTATAAGTGTGTAGTGTTTTCTGCCTGACTTCTTTCACTGTCTTATGCTTTTCAGATTTATCAGGGGCCGGGCGTGGTGGCTCAAGCCTGTAATCCCAGCACTTTGGGAGGCCGAGACGGGCGGATCACGAGGTCAGGAGATCGAGACTATCCTGGCTAACACGGCAAAACCCCGTCTCTACTAAAAAATACAAAAAACTAGCCGGGTGTGGTGGCGGGCGCCTGCAGTCCCAGCTACTTGGGAGGCTGAGGCAGGAGAATGGCGTGAACCCGGGAGGTGGAGCTTGCGGTGAGCCAAGATCCAGCCACTGCACTCCAGCCTGGGCGGCAGAGCGAGACTCCGTCTCAAAAAAAAAAAAAAAAAAAAAGATTTATCAGGAATGTGTTTCTGTATCTATTGACCATATGGTTTTTCTTTATGTTTATTGTAGTGAATTCCATTGATTGATTTTCCATTGCTAAACCAACCTTACATGCTTGGCATAAACACCAATAGGTCACAATGGAGTTTCTTTTTTATATGTTTTTGGGCATAATTTGCTAACATTTTAGTTGAGAATTTTTGTATCTACATTTAACCGAGGACAGAGCAGGGTGAAATATTTAAAGTGTTGAAAAGGCCGGGCGCGGTGGCTCACACCCATAATCCCAGCACTTTGGGAGGCTGAGGTGGGCGGATCACAAGGTCAGGAGATTGAGACCATCCTGGCTAACACGGTGAAACCCCGTCTCTACTAAAAATACAAAAAAATTGGCCAGGTGTGGTGGTGGCTCCTGTAGTCCCAGCTACTCGGGAGGCTGAGGCAGGAGAATGGAGTGAACCCGGGAGGTGGAGCTTGCAGTGAGCCGAGGTGGCGCCACTGCACTCCAGCCTGGGCAACAAAGCGAGACTCCGTCTCGAAAAAAAAAAAAGTGTTGAGAATCCCACCAACTTCGAGTTCTATATCCAGTAAAATTATTCTTCAGTGTAAGGGAAAAATAAACATATTCTCAGACAAATGAAAATGGAGAGAATCACCAGCAGACGTGCTCTGCCAGAAATAGTAGAAGTTCCTTAGGAAGAAGGAAATTATATAGCTCAGAAACTTGAATCTACATAAAGAAACTAAGTGTGTGAGAATGAATAAATATAAAATCCTCCCCCCCTTATTCTTAGTTTATCTAAAATACAGCTATTTATTAAAAGTAATAATAATGATATTGGGTGATTATAGCATATAGAAGATAAGTAAAACCAATGACAGCAGTGTGGTAAGGGATGGGAGAGGACTGGGAATTTTCTGTTACAGGATACTTGTACCTGGAGCAACATAGTGTTATGTGACAGTGGATTTAGATGAGTTATAAGTGTATATTGCAAACTCTAGGAAAACAACTTAAAATTTTTAATGAAAATTGATATGCAAAGCAAACATGTAAGATGGAATGTATATAGAACCATGTAAGATGCTCAGTTAAAACCAGAGAAAGCAGAAAAAGAATCTCAAATTGTGTTTTCATCTTCAGCCAGTTTAAAATACTTTCTAATTTCCTTGTTCATCATTTCTTTGACTGGTGGGTTATTCAGATATCTGTTTTCAATTTCTAAATATTTGGAGATTATTGAGAAATCTTTGTATTATTAATACCTGATATATTTCCGATGGGCCAAAGAACATACCCTGGTGCAGTGAATCCTTCAAATTTATTGGAAATTTTTTTTTTTTTTTGAGATGGAGTCTTGCTCTGTGGCCCAGGCTGGAGGGCAGTGGTACGATATTTGTTCACTGCAAGCTCTGCCTCCTGAGTTCACGCCATTCTCCTGCCTCAGCCTCCTGAGTAGCTGGGACTACAGGCACCCGCCACCATGCCCCAGCTAAATTTTTTTGCATTTTTTTTTTTTTTTTTTAGGAGTGATGGGGTTTCACCATGTTAGCCAGGATGGTCTCCATCTCCTGACGTTGTGATCCGCCTGCCTTGGCCTCCCAAAGTTCTGGGACTACAGGTGTGAGCCACCGCGCCCAGCTGGGAATTGTTTTGTGACCCAGAATACGGCCTATTTTGGTAAATTGTTTGTTACAGATGAGAAGAATGTGTATTCTCCTGTTGTTGGGTGACATGTTCGATAAATATTAATTTGGCTGATTGTATGCTTCAAGTCTTGTCTGCCTTTACTAAGTTGTCTGTCAATTTGTTCTATCAGTTACTGAAATGGGGTTTTGAAATCTCTGACGATAATTGCTGGTTTGTCTGCTTCTCCTTATGTCCTAGCTGTTTTTCCTTCATGTATTTCGAAGCTTTATTATTAGGTGTGTACACGGTTAGGGTTGTTAAGATCTCTTGATGAATTGATCCCTTTATTATTATAAAATAATCCTCTTTATTTCTTACAGTGTTCCTTATCTGATATCTACTTTGATATTTTATTTTATTTTATTTTTTTTGAGATGGAGTCTCGCTCTGCCACCCAGGCTGGAGTGCAGTGGCCGGATCTCAGCTCACTGCAAGCTCCGCCTCCTGGGTTTACGCCATTCTCCTGCCTCAGCCTCCCGAGTAGCTGGGACTACAGGCGCCCGCCACCTCGCCCCGCTAGTTTTTTGTATTTTTTAGTAGAGACGGGGTTTCACCATGTTAGCCAGGATGGTCTTGATCTCCTGACCTCATGATCCTCCCGTCTCGGCCTCCCAAAGTGCGGGGATTACAGGCTTGAGCCACCGCGCCCGGCCTCTACTTTGATATTGTAATAGCCACTCTGGCCATCTTTTGAATAGTGTAATGGTATATATTTTTCCATCCTTTGATTTTAAACCAATTTGTATATTTACATTTAAAGTGTTTTTCCCTGTCAGCAACATAAAGTTGAGTCTGGCTTTCTTATGTAATCATATAATTTCTGCCCCATTTGAAATGTTTGGACCATTAGAACATAATTGTGATTACGAATATGATTGGGTTTAAATCTATTATCTTACTATTCTTATATTTGTTCCATCTGTTATTTTTTCTTTTTTCTGCCTTCTTTTGCATTGTGTTTTTAGTCCCATTTATTTTCTTTGTTGGCTTATTAGCTATAATTCTTTTTTCTTTTATGTGTAGCTTTAAGATAAATAATATACATCTTTAACTTACACAGTAATGCGATATTAAAATAGCATATTTCCATTCCCTCTCACAGCTTTTGTGTGGTTGTCAAACATTTTTAAACCTCACACTTTTTTTTTTTTTTTTTTTCCTGAGACAGGGTCTTTCTTACTCTGTCATCCAGGCTGGAGTGTGGAGTGCAATGGCATGATCATGCCTCATTGCCACCCTGACCTCTTGGGCACAGAAGATCCTCCCACCTCAACCTCCCGAGTAGTGGGAACTATGGCACATGCCACCATGCCCAGCTAATTGTTTGTATTTTTTGTAGAGATGGGGTTTCACTATGTTTCTCAGGCTGGTCTTAAACTCCTGAGCTCAAGCAATCCGCCCATCTCATCCCAAAGTGCTGGGATTACAGGCGTGAGACACTGTACCTGCCAAAGTCACACATTTTTAAACCTCACAATACATCATTAGGTTTTTTCTTTTCATTTTAAGCAGTTGGTTATCTTTTAATGAGATTTTAAAAGTAAGTTTTTAATATTTGTCCACATGTTTTCCATTTCCAATACTTTTTATTCCTTTTTCCAGATTCAGATTGTCCTTCTGTCTGAGGACTGCCTTTAACATGTCATATGACATTTGTCTACTGTTGATGAAATCTTTCAGTCTTTGGATGCCGGAAAAAATCTATTTCACCTCCATTTTTAAAAGATGTTTTTCTCAGGTAATAAAATTCGAACACTTTTTAAAAATCTGTTGGTATTTTCGGGCAGGCACGGTGGCTCACGCCTGTAATCCCAGCACATTGGGAGGCTGAGGCGAGTGGATCACAAAGTCAAGATATCGAGACCATCTTGGCTAACATGGTGAAACCCCGTCTCCACTAAAAACACGAAAATTAGCCAGGCATGGTGGCGCATGCCTGTAGTCCCAGGTACTCGGGAGGCTGAGGCAGGAGAATTGCTTGAACCTGGGAGGGGCAGCTTGCAGTTAGCCAAGATCAACCCACTGCACTCCAGCCTGGGCGATAGAGTGAGACTCTGTCTCAAAAAAAAAAAAAAAAAAAAAAAAAAAAAATATATATATATATATATATATATATATGTATGTGTGTATGTGTGTGTGCATATATATCTGTTGGCTGTTGGTACTTTATTATTTTTTTATTTTTATTTTTTTGAGACGGAGTCTCGCTCTGTTGCCCAGGCTGGAGTGCAGTGGCGTGATCTCGGCTCACTGCAAGCTCTGCTTCCCGGGTTCACGCCATTCTCCTGCCTCAGCCTCCCGAGTAGCTGGGACTACAGGCGACCGCCACCACACCTGGCGAGTTTTTTTTTTTTTTTTTTTGTATTTTTAGTAGAGACGGGGTTTCACTGTGTTAGCCAGGATGGTCTCGATTTCCTGACCTCGTGATCCACCTGTCTTGGACTTCCAAAGTGCTGGGATTACAGGCGTGAGCCACCGCGCCCGGCCAGCTGTTAGTACTTTAAAGAGGTTGCTTCATGGTCTTCTCACTTGCATCGTTTCCAATCAGAAATCCATCCTTATCCTTATCTTCATTCCTTTGTATGAGAAGTTTTCCCTCCCGCTGGCTGGTTTTAAGAAATTTTTCTTGAACACCAGTTTTGAGCAGTGTGATTATAATGTGACTTGGTGTTGTTTTCTTAATATGTATTGTGCTTGGGATTCATTGAGATTCTTGGATTTGTGGTTTTCCCTTGTTCAAATCCTTGTTTGACAACTTGATGTGTCCTAACATCACACACACATAAGGACACTTTAAGTTGTCCCGTAGCTCACTGACGCTCTGCTCACTTTTTTAAGTCTGCTTTTTTCCTGTGTGTTTTATTTTGTACAGTCTCTCTTGCTGTTGCTGTGTCTTCAAGCTCACACATCTTTTCTTCTTCAATGTCTAATCTGTGGGGATCCCATCCAGTGTATTTTTCACCTCAGACATTGTAGTTTTCATCTCTAGAAGTTTAATTTGTGTTTTTTGAATCTTCAATGTGTCTCCTCCTCATACTCTTTTCTTTGCCATTTTGAACATAAAAATGTAGTTATAATAATTGTTTTAATGTCCTTTTCTACTAAATCTACCTTCTTTGTCATTCCTAGATCTGTTTCCATGGATTAATTTATATCCTCATTTTGGGTTACATTTTCTTTATTATTATTATTTTTTGCATGCCCACTAATTTTTGACTGCATGCCAGACATTATGAGTTTACTTTGTTAAATAATTGACATTTTTGTCTTCCTACAAATATTCTTGAGCTTTGTTCTGGAATGCAATTAAGTTACATGGAAACAGTCTGTTTCTTCCAAGACTTGCTTTGAACTTTTCATGCAAGGTCAGAACAGTTTTTAGCCTAGAACAAGTTCATCTCCCCTACTGTGGCAAAGTCCTGTGAGTGCTCCACTCCACGTCCCATGGGCCATGAGATCTCCTCTCTGACTGGCGGGAACAGGCAGCATTCCTGGCCGTGCATGAGCTCCAAGGGTCACTCCTGCTTCTTTCTGATGGTCCTTCTCTGGCCTTGAGTATTTGCCGCTCACACTTGCACTGATCCGTACCCACCTAGATTACCAGAGGAGGATCTTCCACGATTGTTGGAATCTACCGTAAGTTCAGCTCCTTCCTCTCTGATCCATTCACAACTAGATACTGGAGGAGGATCTTCCACGGACTGTTGGAATCTACCGTAAGTACAGCTCCTTTCTGTCTGGGACTCCGTCCCGTGATTTCTGGCCATCTTTGCCTCTCAGGCTCCCAGCTTTGTTTCCTCAGCTGTAGGAAACTGCAGTTCTGCCTGGATTCCTTTTCCCTGTGCTGCGTCCTGGAAACTTTCTCCCTGTCATGAGCTCTGGCAGCTCTAGGTCTCAACCTGTTTGTTTCATGTCTCTCAGGGAGCACTGCACCACAGTGCCAGGAGACCGGGGTCTGAAAACATTTTGCTTCACATATTTGCCTGTTTTTTCAGTTGTTTCGTGGGGGAGAGAGAGTCTAGGTTCTGCTCCTCCATGCACTGTAAGTGGATGTTTTCAGAACTTGGCCTTTTGAAAAACCTCCCGGAGACCATCATAAATGTTCAGTAGTCATGAGGGTTTCCCTTTACGATACCGATATGGCGAATGTGTGTGGTGTTGTGTCAGTGTGATGTGCATGCATTTCTGGAATTCATTTTTTTTTGAGACGGAGCCTTGATCTGTTGCCAGACTGGAGTGCAGTGGCGTGATCTTGGCTCACTGCAACCTCCACCTCCTGGGTTCAAGTGATTCTCCTGCCTCAGCCTCCTGAATAGCTCAGATTACAGGCACCCGCCACCACGCCCAGCTAATTTTTGTATTTTTAGTAGAGATGGAGTTTCACCATGTTGGACAGGATGGTCTCAATCTCCTGACCTTGTGGTCTGCCCACCTTGGCCTCTCAAAGTGCTGCGATTACAGGCGTGAGCCACTGCACCCAGCCTGGAAGTCTTATCTTTCTTTGCTGTGCAGGTTCCCACCTTCACTTTTTATTATTACTATTTATTTATTTATTTATTTATTTTTGAGATAGAGTCTCGCTGTGTCCCCCAGGCTGGAGTGCAGTGGCACAATCTTGGTTCACTACAATCTCCGCCTCCCAGGTTCAAGCAATTCTCTTGTCTCGGCCTCCCAAATAGCGGAGATTACAGGTGCATGCCACCACACCTGGCTAATTTTTGTATATTTAGTAGAGATGGGGTTTCACCATGTTGACCAAGCTGGTCTCGAACTCCTGACCTCAGGTGATCTGCCCGCCTCAGCCTCCCAACGTGCTGGGATTATAGGCGTGAGCCACTGCGCCCAGCCTCACCCTCACTTCCAATGCAGAGTCCAGCACTTGTAGCTGGAACCCACTAGGCCAGGAGCGGGAACACTGGGAGGTGCTCCGGGCCCCAGACCTGCCACATGTAATCCTGGTTCAAAAGAAGGACAAAGGCAACACTGTTCTAACTTGACAGAGATTGATTTATTGCAAGTGAATGGCATGGCAAATTATTGCAATAGAATGCTCAAGTATTTATTTTATATTTTGTTAATTATTTTTAGCGCATCTTTTAGAGTCATTACTCATTCCTGTTTTACTTTGGTCGTGCTTGTCTGGAGGCATTCGCCCCGAGCTGGGTGTTGTTCAGACCTCTTGCTTCTCTCGTCTTCTCAACAAGACTCGGTGACATTTGCTCTCTCCAAGTGCACAGTAGTGGAAAATACTGTGGTTCACATGGCAGGGAAAGTGGACTAGGCTTGGTTGTTTGTTCCCGTTCTTTCCTTCTTCCTTTGCACATGGGTGGCTGGCAAGCAGCTTTGTTTCGAAGGGCAGGGAATGACCACAGCAGTGGTAAGAGCAGCAGCTGAGGCTGAGCCAGGCCACCAGCATCCCCTCTGCCAGCCATGAGAGTGCCTCTTTATCAGGGAGAAAGCAGGATCAGAGAGGCCAGCTCAGAGGACAGCACTGATTCTCTGGGGCTTGGGCATCTCTCAGCTCCAAGCCTGGGTGCTGCTCTTCTTGTTTCTCTGTTTGACCTCAGCCTAGCATTGGGTTCGTCCTCCTCGTTGGCACTTGGCCACTGCTGTCACCACTCCGCAAGGCCCCTCACCGTTGTCATTCCTCCTCTTGGTCCCTCAGATCCTCATTCCCAACCCTGACCCCCGCCCCCTCCCCCGCGTGGGCGGCTGTCCTTGCTGGTGTTGTCTCTTCCCTCCTGTTCGGGAGGAGTGTGTCTCTTTGTTTGGACTCTGACTTCGCTTCCTACCAGAGTGCCAGTGCCACATCCCATTCCCACATGGTCTCCAAGTCCCCTCCCTGCTGCGTGGTGGATTAGCTCCTGTGGGGGCCATGGTGGGCACCCTAGTGGGGGTGCCAGTGCCATGTCCCATTCCCACATGGCATCTCCAAGGCCCCACTTGCTGCGTGGTGGATTAGCTCCTGTGGGGGCCATGCTGGGCACCCAGTGCGCTTTGCCTGACCCTCCCCAGGTGCTGGACATGGAGTGTCCTGCTCCTGCCAGCCTCACCGAGCTGTGGGCACGACCCCGTGTGGGCCCTGTGTGGCTGTGGGAGGAGTCCTTGGGGGATGGGTCCTGGAGAGGACTTGCCGGGCCCTGGCGTTCCCACCTCTCAGGGCCAGGCTGTTCCCCAGGAAGGCTGCACGGTTTATGCTCCACGAGTGACCCCAGGGCTCCCCTATGCCCATGTTCCGGCCACACCTGGCACAAGCCAGTTTCCTACATTTTGGGAGCGGGGGGTATGACGTGCTGCCTCTGGCAGAGTAAGCTGCATTTCCGACATTTGGGCCCCTGTGGATGGTCTGTTCACATGCGGATCCTGTCTCTGGGGCTGTGGCTGATTGCCTGAAGTTCACCTGGGCCCACTGCCCATGTGGAGGACTGTCTGCCCCCGTCATCACCAGAACTGAACATTACAGTGAAAATAAATCTGCTTGTCACACCAGGGGCCATTTCGACAGCAAACTCCATGTCTAGCAATTTCTCTTAAAAATACCCTGTGTGAGGGAATGATGGGCATTTGAGTGACTAGTTCTTCACTACTGTTAATGAGGAACACAGAAGCTCTGTGTGTGCTGATGTGGAACCACCTCCGAGACAGTCAGTGAGAAAACTGGGTGCGCAGGTGTGGCCCCACATCCGGAGGTCCATCGGCACACCCCGGGCTCCACGTTTGGCCGGATGCTCCCTGGACAGAGCTGCAAATCAGAATCCACAAGTACCTTCAGGGGCCTCCATAAAATAAAGACTGAAAAACAACTGGAAAAAAATATATAAATCTTAGCAAATCTTTGCAAGTTGGAGCTGGAGGACGTGGCATTCCCGTGGTCTCCGGAGGACCCTGCCTACCGCTGGTCCCCATGGGAGGATTCGCCCACACCCCTGGCTATTTTCAGTGTGTGTGTTTGTCTCCTGGTTGGTACATGGCGACACCTCACCGACCTAAATACACAGACGGGGGCAATTGCCTGATGGACCCAGGACACTGACGCTCACCCAGCCTCAATGTTGTGACGTTTCCACACAGCTGAGGGGCTGGCAGTTCTTCATGGTGCCTTTTGACTTAAAGATGTTTTTAGATTGGATGCAAGCACGTCTACCTGTTTTTTCCTTTGTGATTTCTGCCACTGGCATCCCCAAATGTATGTAGTTATTGACTTCCACATGAAAATTCAACTTAGGCCAGGCACGGTGGCTCACGCCTGGAATCCCAGCACTTTGGATGGCCAAGATGGACGGATCACAAGGTCAAGAGATCGAGATCATCCTGGCCAACATGGTGAAACTCCATCTCTACTAAAAATACAAAAATTAGCCAGGCGTGGTGGCAGGAGCCTGTAATCCCAGCTACTCGGGATGCTGAGGTAGGAGAATCGCTTGAACCTGGGAGGCAGAGGTTGCAGTGAACTGAGATCGCGCCATTGCACTCCAGCCTGGAGACCTAGCCAGACTCCATCTAAAAAAAAAAAAAAAAATTCAATTTAACTGAAATGTGTTTTCTTGTGTGCTGAGAAATTGGAACACAGCTCTCCATCTTATTCCAAGCAACCAGGTGGCCGTGCTCTGTCCTGCCCTGGGAACAAGCCTGCCCTGACTCCCTCAGATTCCCGGCCTCAGGGCTTCCTGTAGCAGCTCCGCTCCCTACCTGTGCCTGCCCTGGCTCAAACCGAATGCAGTCCTCTCACGTATGTATTTCTGGAGCTGAACTCGAGTCATGCTGGCCACCTGCAAAGAAGAAACACCCACTGCAGCCAGGTCACAGCCCCACCATCTGCATCCCTGGGAGGAGCCCCAGGAGTCGCCGGCCAGCACCCCTTCTGTGGCACCACTGCCTTCCTGGGTTCTCAGGGGATCTCACTGCAGTGACAATGGGGCGAATCCTTCCCCCTTCAAAGGCAGAAGTGCTCACTCAGGATTTCTCAGCAGCCAGAGATGCAGGCCCACACCCTGGGGCCAGGCTGCAGAGCAAGCACGTCCGAGTCCCAGCTGAGGTCCAGTCAGCCATGGTCCACCTGGGCTTGGGGGTCTCAGTCGTCGTCTTGGGTGCTGGGTGTCATGCACTTGTCTGGCCTGATCTGTCACCAGCCGTGTGGAGCCCGACTAGACAGCCTTAGTCCTAAAGGGTTTTCAGAAGCTGCTTCCAGTCTCTCACCAGCATGGGACGTGCTAACCACTGAAATCAGGCTTGGAGATGATACCGCCGCCGTCTGAATATGGAGCCACTCGGCACAGACTGCCTTGGATGTCACGACCCTAAAAATAGGTGGCCTCCTGGTCATGCCCTCCAAGGAATGATTCTGTCAGAGACGCAGGAGGCAAGTGTGGGCATCGCACTAACACTCCCCACCCCACTGGGCTCAGGAGGCCAAGTCCGAGTGCTGAGGGCACGGCCACCCCCACACCCCGCTTCTCCTCCGCAGCCGTCTGGGCTGCATCTGTGCTGTTAGTTGAGCAGAGGGCTCAGTCTGAGCCAGGACAAGCTCCTCACTAGCATCCCTGAGGGTCACCAGAGCCCAGGGCAGGGTTCAAGAGAGGCACACCGTCTGAGTGGGGTGGAGAGTTGAGGCTCCCCAGAACATCCCTTCTGCTCAATTGAGGGCATTGAGTGGCCTTGGTTTGGGCCCCTGCACCCTGGTCTTGGTCACTGCACAAACCCCCAGCCCTTGCTTCTCTGCTCTGGCCACGAACCACTCCAGGGCTGTGACTGAAGCGGGACACTCCAGGTGGACCCTCCCATCTCTGTGGCAGAGGCTACCAGCAAGGTGTGCAGGGCCCGGGGTTCAGGGCCAGGCGGGGTCCACGAGGCACAGGTCAGCATCTAATTCACCCAGAGTGGACGAGAAGCCTCAGGAGAATGTGGCAGGGGCTACGGGGTCAAAGCCAGGGACTCCAGGGTGTCACAAGACCAAGGACTGGCTCCACTGATAGGGAAGACCCGTCTCCTGGGGCTGCTCTCTGAGCCCCAGTGCCCTGGCCTCGGGTTCTCTATCTCAAATCGCTTCCTGCTGCCAGGGCTCCAGCAGCCCCAGGGCCCAGCCTCCAGCTCTGTTCTTCCTGAGTCCTGGGCAGCTCCATGCAGTGGGTGCTGTTGTGCAAGGAGCTGACATGTGGGGAGGCAGTGGCTGGTGCCCAAGTCCCGGCAACAGGGCAGTAGCCAGGCCAGGGAAGCCTGGGAAGGCTATGAGGTGTCCAGAGGCCCTTGGGAGTGGCCAGGCCTCTGAGACACTGTCCCAGGAGACACATGCAGGCTGGTTGCAGTGCAGGGCCCCCAGGAAGCCCTGGTCACAGGTCTCCCACGCCACCCTCCACCCCACCTCTCTCCCTATCCAAGATCTTCCAGAGGACATGAGAGAACACTTAAAATACTTCGGTGCAACAGAGACAGATCAGCCACGAGCCCTTGACAACGTCCTGTTCTGTCCTGTCTGCAGCAGCTCCGGCCACGTCCCTGGCCCCGACTCCGTGTCTCCTAAAGCCATGGCTGCAGACAGGTGTGTCTCTGGCTGGTTTCATCTGCACGGTGTTTTGAGAAGAATTCAGTTAGCTTTAATTAGTACAAATTTAATCAATTTTAATTAATTTTAACTAGTTAATTTTAAGTCTTTAATTAGTTAAGAAAGGCAGGGTTTCACGTAAGAATTACAGATTTCAAGCTTCTCTTTAAAAGTTGGAAGTATCAAAAATCCAAGCCCACAGCCCGGTACTGGTGGGGAGCAGCAGGGGCGACTGCTGACCCGGGGCCTGGCTGAGAGCAGCTTCTACCCTGGGCCCTCACAGGCTCCGCTGCCCTGCAGCCAGACCTTGAGCTTGCAGTCTTGGGTCGGCCTGGTCTTTCTGTGGAGACGCTGTTGTGCTCAACTTAGCAGTCTCACGTCTCCCCTGACCGCAGGCCATGAGGACCTCTGCTGGTCACCCCCCTGGTGACTTGAGCTACCCTCTTCTGGGGACTGGGACCGGAGCATCCTTGTGGCCTGGAGGGGACCCTGCTGGTGGCCGCCCGATGCTCAGGCCCCTCTTTCCAGCTCTGTGTGCCCCACCCCAGCTTCTGTTCTCGGCTTTGATCGGTGACCTCCGACCTTCAGAGGGTTAGGGCAGGGGTCTTCCTGGAAACCTCATGGGAGCGTCTGTCCCGTGGCCACCTCCGGGGCGTAGACCTTGCTCCATGCGCACCGTGGCCACCTCCTGGGTGTAGACCTTGGTCCATGCGCACCATGGCCACCTCCTGGGCGCACACCGTGGCCATCTCCCGGGTGTAGACCTTGATCCATGCACACTGTGGCCATTTCCTGGGTGTAGACCTTGGTCCATGCGCAGCATCGCAATGATGTCACTCACTGGGCCCGCGGGGACCACGTGGATCCAGCCTCAAGGTCCGCGACCCCCTCCCGGCACCTCCAGGACCGCGCAAGGGCGGCAGCTGGGCCCCTGGGGCTCGCGCGAAACTCTGCGTGTGTCGCTTTCTGCCAGCGCCCGCCGTTCGCGTGGAGACCACCCTGAACCGGAGTCTGTGGTTCCAGGTCCCGGGCCAGCCTCAGGCGCTCCCCACGCAGGCCGCCCGGCCCCCGCCGCCGCCCCCTGCACCTCCGTTCCCTGCAACCTGCGCCGCCACCCAAGCCGGTCCCCCTTGCCCCCACCACCGCCCCCAACCCTCCCACACCGCCGCTGCCCCCGCCATGCCGCCCCCCCCGCCATGCCGCCCCCCCCGCCATGCCGCCCCCCCCGCCATGCCGCCCCCCCCCGCCATGCCGCCGCCCCCCCGCCATGCCGCCGCCCCCCCGCCATGCCGCCGCCCCCCGCCATGCCGCCCCCCCCGCCATGCCGCCGCCCCCCCGCCATGCCGCCGCCCCCCCCGCCATGCCGCCGCCCCCCCGCCATGCCGCCCCCCCCGCCATGCCGCCCCCCCCGCCATGCCGCCCCCCCCGCCATGCCGCCGCCCCCCCGCCATGCCGCCGCCCCCCGCCATGCCGCCGCCCCCCCCCCCGCCATGCTGCCCCCTGCAACCCCCACCTGCTCCGGCAGCGCCGCCCCCTGCGCCGCGAGGCTGCTGGGCTGGGACCCGCGGAGGCTCCGGGCGCCGCTCGCCCCCTGGTGGCCGCTGCCCGCGCTGCGTGCGGGAACCCCGAGGCCTCCGGGAGCGCACGAGGCGGCCCCACATCACCTAGACGTGCTCCCAGGACTGGGCGCGGGGTTCTGGAAACATCGACCCAGGGAATGGACCGAAAGTCCTGACGTCGTCAAAGGGGCTGCTGCTGGGGAGAAGGCGAGGGGCCTCGCCATTGAAGCCAAGAACAGGGCCCGCTGCTGGGGCTCCATGAATCCGGACAGTTAAAAGCAGATAAAATGGGGAAAACCCAAACAGTAAGAGGAAGGTTCATTTGTCAACTTTTCATAACAATGATAGTGAAAACGATAGCGCAGCGGCTTTAGTCACCACAGCCAAGCGGAAGGAGACGTCCAAATGTCCGTCCGTGAGTGAAAAATGAAAAGCAGGGAGGATCGCCGGCCCGAAAGGAAGTTCCCGCGCGGCTGCCCCGTGCAGGGACCCGGAGACACGATGCTGAGCGCACCTGGCCAGGCACAGGAGGACGCCCACTGGGCGCGGTTCCACTTAGAGGCCCCGCGGTGGCCAAACCCGGCCGGAAAGTGGGATGGGGATGCGGGGGATTCGGAGGGGGCGCAGGGGATTGGGAGGGCGCTGGGGATTGGGCGGCGGGACGCGGAGAACTGGGATGGGGCGCAGGGGATTGGGGTGGGGGCTTCGGGGAATTGGGAGGGGCTGTGGGGATTGGGAGGGGGCGCAGGGCATTGGGATGGGGCGCGGGGGATTGGGAGGGAGGGCGTGGGGATTGGGAGGCGGGACGTGGGGATTGGGCGGCGGGACGCGGGGAACTGGGATGGGGCGCAGGGGATTGGGATGCGGGCTTCGGGGAATTGGGAGGGGACGCGGGGGATTGGGAGGGGGACGTGGGGGTTTGGGGGTGCGTGGGTCCTGGGTGCTGAGCTTCAGTTTTGCAGGGTGAAAGAGTTCTGGAGATGATGGGGTGATGGCCGTACAACAGTGTGAATGTCCTTAATGCCATTGATGTGTGCAGTTAAAAATAGTTAACATGGTATATTTTATGTCTCTTTTACCACAAAAAAATACAAAATAATAGCGACAAGTCCTAGGGCTGGCACTGTGATGGGCCGGGCTGCCTGTGGCTTCTCTGGACTTTATCCCAGGGACCCTCGTGGGCTGGAGGGAGGATGTGGCCTGGAGTCACGTCCTACACACAGCGCCATGACCATTGCACAGGTCCTAAAGGTCAGCGGCTCCCGTCCCCTTAGGCCGGTGGGAGGGATGCACTGTGCCGGGAAGGACCAGTAGAACTTGCAGGGCAGGACCCAGCCCCAGCCTCTGCTTACAAAACAGCGCCCAGGGAAAAGCAGCAAAGGCCCCTGCCCTCCAGGCCCAGCCTCCAGCGAGGCCCCGCTCCCGTCCTGCCCCAGCCCTGAGCCTGGCCCTGATGGAGTCTTCTTTCTTCTCAGCGTCCGTGCTGAGGCCTCCAGGTGAGCGAGATAGTGGAAGCTTATGGTACTGTGAGCACAGGCGCCTCAAGCATGAGGGATCTGCCCCTGTGATTTGCCTGGAGGAAGAGCTTCCATTGCGCGAGGTCTTGTGTAAAAGTGAGCACACAGGGGGCCCCAGGGAGAGCTGGGGCTGGCGCTGCCCCGGGTGCCCTGTTCTGGGCAAGAGGCCGTCTGCTGTGCTGGTGGGTGTGGATCATAGTGCACAGCCGTCGTTTGTGCAGTGTCCTCCTATCAGCACAAACACAGGGACAGGGTGGACGGGCGGACCAGCCCAGAGACTCCGTGTCAGGTCAGACTCATGGCCCAGGAACCTGCAGGCTCGGCATTAGGGGTCTGGGACCACACCCAGGGTCAGGCTGTGACTGGCCCCACGACACTGAGACCTGCCCCACTTTGCTGAGACCGGCCCCTCCCTGCTGGGGCTGGCGCTGCCCCGGGTGCCCTGTTCTGGGCGAGAGGCTGTCTGCTGTGCTGGTGACTGCGGATTATAGCACCCGCTTATCTCTCATCCACATGGTATCGAGACCCGGGCCTGGGTGGGGACGGGGCATCTCTGCACATTCAAGGGCTGTGGTCCTGGGCTGAGCCTCCAGGTGGGTGTGGCTCTCCCCCGTGGCTCTCCCTGAGGCCCCTGATCCAACAGTCACAAATGTCCACGCCGCCTGCTGGTGGCACAGCCCGGGGGTCTCCCTGGAGCAGACAGGAGGGCAACTTTGCTCTTCCCCTGGGATGCTCCTGAGAGCTGGACCGGCCCGACCCCTGCTGCTCAGGCCAGGAGGGAGGTCCTGAGGCCAGGATGCAGCTCCCCTGGGCGGGCACAGACACAGCAGCAGCAGCCCAGCCTCTTCTTTGGCCCATCGCAGATCTCTTTGGTCTGGCAGTGCCCATGCCCACTCCCTGGGTCATTACCGGCTTCTCCTGAGGGGGCCGTCAGTCCCCACCACACAGCCAGCCTCGTGGAGCGGTGGAGACCATGGGTCAGGCACTTGGGTGGACACCTTTTGTAGAAAAGCAAATTCCACCCCATGCTCTGAGGGACGCACCTGAAATAGCCATAAGGAGGCCGTACAGGAAGCCGAGGGTCTCAGGCCGGCACAGCAGCAGAACACGCAGGTGATGCGGGTCCATCTCCACACTGCCCTAAAATGTGGACACGAAGGCGTGGACATGCAGGGAGGCGTGAACCCCAGTCACAGAGGCCCTCGACTCTGGCAAATTTGACACATACCCCAGCAAATGCGAATGAGGCTATGAAAGCCTGAAATCCCACTGTTTGCAATTTAGATTTTATTGTTCATAGAAAACACGACGTGCATAGAGAATATGCATTTTTCAAAAGCCCATGAAAAAGTTTAAAAGATAACCCAAAACCAAGCCACAAATCGAAGCACAGAACAATTTCACAGAATGAAAACCTGCTTAGGTCACCTTCTTTGATCTTAACTTTATAAAACGACATATTAATGAAACCAACAAACAACAACATCTGGCCGCTGGAAACATCTGAATCATTCTCTCAAATGAGTCATGAGTCCAAAAGGAAATCAAGCAAAAATCACGTCCTACGTAGAGGCTGACAGCAACAAATGTAGTGACACAGCGTCTATGGGCTGGCCAGAGGTGCCCTGTGAGAGGAATGAATTATTAAATGGTTTATTACTCCTAGTTTTATTCAAATTAAAGGAACATAGCAGTTAACTCGGAAACCAGAACAGAAAAGGAACAACAAAATCAACAGGAAAAAGAAAAAATGAGAAAAGCAGAAATTAATTAATTGGAAAGCAATTAAAACTTGATTTTTGTTTTGTTTTCCTTTGAGATGGAGTCTCACTCTTGTCACCCAGCCTGGAGTGCAGTGTCTGGGCTCACTGCAACCTCCATCTCCCGGGTTCAAGCTATTCTCCTGCCTTAGCCTCTTAAGTAAAACTTGACTTTTTAGATCCAAAAGGTAGTTGCTTGAAAGAAAATAAGAGGAACAGAGAATGCGCTGGCCAATTTAACCAAGAAATAAAACGAACTTCCAGTGCTAGGACTGAGAAAGGGTGCCCAACCCAGGTGCAGCTGGGACTGTGAAGAACAGGAGAGGGACTCAGACGAGGGGGAAGGTGGAGGAGGAAGTGGGTGTTTCGGGGAGGAGAATGGAGGGTGCCGGGAAAGTCAGGGAGGGTGGGGGAAGGGTTGTGGTGGGGGGTGGTGGGAGGGAAGGGGAGGGAAAGGCGGAGAGGGGAGGAAGGCGGAGGAGGGAGGCAGGGAGGGGAGGTGGGTGTAGGGGGAAGGGAGGTTGAGGGGAAGGTGGAGGAGAGGAGAGGGGTCTGCAGACTGCACGCCCCTGCACCACTGCGTGTGAAAATTGAGAGGGAACGCCAATCATCCAGGAACACGTGAATACTGAAACATTCTGAAGACGATAGAAACCTGCGTGTGACAAAACCACAGAAGCCCGAGGCCTGCAAGGCTGAGCCTCTGAGCCCGGCTGCCATGATCCTGAACCGTGGATGGAGTGCTGGCTGTGGTCTCCCCTCGGCTGGGAGAACTGAACTCCATCCTGCCCAAATCTGCCTGTTTATTTCATGCGGTTGCACTCCGGATCTAATAAGACAGTGTGGTCAAGGAAATTCCAGCTGGAGAACCAGCCCTCTCCACCTGGAACCGTTCACTTGTGCTTGTGGACAGGGTGGCAGGTGGGCCCTCGGGACGAAGGGAGCACGGAAGACCCGGTCTCCATGGGGTCTGGCATACGGGGCCTGAGGTGTCTGTGGGGGACAGAGAGAACCACCAGCTGCCACCTGGGGACACAGTCCCAAGTGACCATTTGGGGCTCAGAGGCCTCACGGGGTAGGAGGCGCCTTCCCAGGAAGGAAACACCCCAAACCACGAAAGTGACCAGGGCAGTGCACGGCGTGTGGGAGAGACCAGGAGGCGGTGCCAGCCTGGGCCGGGTGGGCAGGAGCAGGATGCACAGGAACCTGGGAGGGGCTGGGATGGGGTGGGCGGTACCCCACACTGATCCCCACTGTCTACTTTTGGCCAATCCTGCAACATCCATATGTGCCAGCCTGGCCAGGGAGAGACAGTTCCCAAGGTACTGGAGAGTTCGGGGCTCTGCAGCCTGGGAGGGCCGCCCTGGGGCTGAGAAAGGGCAGAGATGGGGGTCTCTGTGGGGACAAGATGTGAAGGAAGACACATGGAGATCTACCTGGCCGAAGCACACTGGACCTGCACCCCACCTGCAACTAAGAGCCAGAGTGTGTGCCCAGCTGTCCCCTCCCTGCTGTCCACCACCCACCACCTGTCCCCCTCCCCACCGACCATCACCTGTCCCCCTGCCCCTACCCCGTCCCTCTCCCCACCGACCACCACCTGTCCCCCTGCCCCTCCCCCGTCCCCCTCCCCACCGACCACCACCTGTCTCCCTGCCCCTCCCCCGTCCCTCTCCCCACCGACCACCACCTGTCCCCCTGCCCCTCCCCCGTCCCCCTGCCCCTCCCCCGTCCCCCTCCCCACCGACCACCACCTGTCCCCCTGCCCCTCCCCCGTCCCCCTCCCCACCGACCACCACCTGTCCCCCTGCCCCTCCCCTGTCCCCCTGCCCCTCCCCCGTCCCCCTGCCCCTCCCCCGTCCCCCTCCCCACCGACCACCACCTGTCCCCCTGCCCCTCCCCTGTCCCCCTGCCCCTCCCCTGTCCCCCTGCCCCTCCCCATCCCCCTCCCCACCGACCACCACCTGTCCCCCTGCCCCTCCCCCGTCCCCCTGCCCCTCCCCCGTCCCCCTCCCCACCGACCACCACCTGTCCCCCTGCCCCTCCCCTGTCCCCCTGCCCCTCCCCCGTCCCCCTGCCCCTCCCCCGTCCCCCTCCCCACCGACCACCACCTGTCCCCCTGCCCCTCCCCCGTCCCCCTGCCCCTCCCCCGTCCCCCTCCCCACCGACCACCACCTGTCCCCCTCCCCCGTCCCCCTGCCCCTCCCCCGTCCCCCTGCCCCTCCCCCGTCCCCCTGCCCCTCCCCCGTCCCCCTGCCCCTCCCCCGTCCCCCTCCCCACCGACCACCACCTGTCCCCCTGCCCCTCCCCCGTCCCCCTGCCCCTCCCCCGTCCCCCTCCCCACCGACCACCACCTGTCCCCCTCCCCCGTCCCCCTGCCCCTCCCCCGTCCCCCTGCCCCTCCCCCGTCCCCCTCCCCACCGACCACCACCTGTCCCCCTGCCCCTCCCCCGTCCCCCTGCCCCTCCCCCGTCCCCCTGCCCCTCCCCCGTCCCCCTCCCCACCGACCACCACCTGTCCCCCTGCCCCTCCCCCATCCCCCTGCCCCTCCCCCGTCCCCCTGCCCCTCCCCTGTCCCCCCTGCCCCTCCCCCGTCCCCCTGCCCCTCCCCTGCCACACCACTGCCCTTTTCTCCCCAGGCTGAGGCCATTCTGGGTTTTCCTTTGTAATCAGCTGAGGCCTGGATTTTCTCCCAAGAGACACAAGAGGGTTTGGAGCATTCAACCTGTTTCCAGGCCTTTCACCCACTTCCACCAGTGCAGGCTTTTAAACAACAATTTTATTGGGGTGCAATTCACACGCCATAAATTGTACCCATTAGAGGCATTTGTCAAACATGTCTGACAGGTGAGCACAGCCATTAACCTCTACCCCCATCAGACACAGAGCAATTCCACTGACCCCGAGCCTCCACCACAGGCACCTGTCACCTGCCTCCTTCCAGGATGGAGCCTCCCTCCCCAACAGATGGACTTTCCCAGGCTGGACTCTGGCCCCCCAGCACGAGGATGCTGAGACTCACTCCGTTGTTATTTCCTTTTAGTCTGAGTAGTTCCTGTTATGTGGATGTACTGCGTGTTTATCCTTCATCCCATAATGGATATTGGGGTGGTTGCCAGTTTTAGCAGTCACATGAGAACAGGGTACATCCTGTGTGCATGGGCTTTTGTGGGATCATGCATTCATATCTCTTCAGCAGATGCCTAGGAATGGAACTGTGGTTTGTAAAGCAGACACATGTTAAACTCCACAAGAAGCTGCCCCACTGTTTTCCAAAGTGTTTCAAAGTGTTTGTAACATTTCACATCTCCCTGTATTGCTCCACAGCCTTGCCAACACTTAGTATTGTCAGCTTCTTAAATTTTAGCCTTTATAGTGGGAGTGGTTTGGTACCTCAGGCCTTAATGACAAAGGATTATGATATTTATGATATTAGGTATATTTTCACATCTTATTTAAGTGTTCAAATCTTTTGTGCATATATATATATATATATATATATATATATATTTTTTTTTTGAGATAGTCTTACTCTGCCGCCCAGGCTGGAATGCAGTGGCGAGATATCGGCTCATTGCAACCTCCCCTCCCAGATTCAAGCAATTCTCCTGCATCAGCCTCCTGAGTAGCTGGGACTACAGGCACCTGCCACCACACCAGCCTCATTTTTGTATTTTTAGTAGTGATGGGGTTTCACCATGTTGGCCAGGCTGGTCTTGAACTCCTGACTTCAAGTGATCAACAGGCCTCAGCCTCCCAAAGTGCTGGGATTACAGGCCTGAGCCACTGTGCCCGGCTTCTTTTGTGTATTTTAAGAAGTGGGCTGTTTTCTTATTACTCAGTTGTAAGGGACAGTTATGTGTCTGGATACAAGTCCTGTGTCAGATACAAGGAATATGAATGTTTCCTCCCAGGTGTGGCCTGACATTTTGTTTGCTTCTTGTGTCACTGGACACAGATCTACAAGTTTGACAGTATTAGCTTTTAATTTGGGTCTATCAGCCATCTCAAATTAGTGTTTGTGAAAGGGACGTGGTAAGTCTGATGTTCATCTTCCCCTGTGGATATCCAGCTGTTCTCGAACTATGTGATCTAGAGACTGTCCTTTCCCCAACTGAATTAAATGGACACCCTTTTTGGAAATCTGTTCTCTGTGTGGTGGTCCTATTTTCGGACTCCACCAGCTTCCCTTGGTCTCCATATCTCTGAGCTCTCCAACGTCGCTCTTCTTAGTCACAATTGTTTTGGCTATTGTAAGTCTTTTACATTTTCACCTTAATTCTAATCAACATCTCAATTTCTAAAAAATAAGCCTGTGAGATCTCTATTGGATTGTGCTGAATCTATGGATCAATTTGGGGAGAATTTTCACCTTAAATTAAGTGCCTTCCAATTGTCAATGAAAAGAGTCAAACTATGTAAAATATATGAAAAGATTTATGCTGAGCCAAATATGAGTGACCATGGCCCTTGACACAGCCCTCAGGAGATCCTAAAACATGAGTCCAAGGTGACTGGGCACAGCCTGGTCTCATACATTTAAGGGAACATGAGACCTAATCAAATACATGTAAGATAAACACTGCTCTGGTCTGGAAAGGTGGGACAACCTGGTGGGGGCTGGCTTCAAGGCTATAGGTAAAGCTAAAAATGTTGGGATTGGTAATTGGTTGAAAGAGTTATTATCAATAGAAAGGAATGTCTAGGTTACAGTAAGGGGTTGTGGAGATCAAAGTTTTATCAACAGTTGAAGTCTCTGGGTCGCAGGCTTCAGAGACTAGATTCTAAATGATTCTTATCAGACTTAAGGTCTGTGTTGACGTTGAAAGCTGGTCAACTTTCCCTGAATTCCAAAAGGGGGTCAGGTATAATGACGTGTATCCATCCCTCCCTTCCCCTCGTGGTCTGAACCAGTTTTTCAGGTTAATTTTGGAATGCCCTTGCCCAGAGGAGTGGTCTGTTCAGAGGGCTGGGGGCTTAGAATTTTATTTTTGGTTTACACAATCCATGAACAAGGTCTGTCTCCCCCATTTGTTTAGCTACTCATTAATTTCTCTCAGTAATATTCTGCAGCTTTTGGTATAGGGAACTTGCAAATTTTTCATTAAATGCATTCTTAGGTATTTTCTGATTTTCAATGGCATTGTAAATGCTGTTTTTCAAATTCTGTCTTCCAATTATTTGTTGCTAGATTATAGAAGCACAATTACATTTTTATATAGACTTAGTGTCTCGTGACCTTGCTAAATGCCCTTATTATTTCTAGTATTTTTTTATAAACTGTTAGGATTTTCTGCCCTGGCAATTGCATCATCTGTGAACAGAGACTCTGCCCCTTCCTTCCCAATCATTTTGTCTTCTAACATCACGCACAGGTTTCTCAAATAGCTTGCTTGCAACCAGGATGCACGCCTGTGATTGCAGAGCTCAACACAAACCTCTTCTGACCCCAGGACGTTCCTGTAGCTGGGCATCACTGCACACTCCACCTGCGGGCAGGAGGGTTATCACCTCCGAGTTCTGGAAATGAGGACCAGGCTGGGTAGGCTTCAAACTCCACCTTGCACTGGCCAGATTTCCACTGGTTATTTTAATGTTTTCTTAACACTGTCTTGTTAGATGACATTATTCTAAACAGCTGTCTTGTGATTCCAAAGAGGTTCAAACTTCCTGGTTTCCCTAGTAAAGATGGGCTATTTAAGCACAATGTTGTGGAAGTCTGGCTGTAGGGAGACTTGGGGGCATCAGGATTTAGTGTTCTGCTGCTGGGCCAGGCAGGGCTCAACTGGGAGTGGCTGGGCCTGCTGGGGCCACTGTCTGGGGCCCCAGTGGGGCTCGGGATTCAACTCCATAGGACCAAGTGGGACACATTTCCAGGGAAGGAGTGTGGCAGGCACAGGCCCAGGTTAGCCCCACTGCTGTGACGGGCTGTGACAGGCTGTGAGGGTCCTGTGCTCACCTGGGGGATGTGGAAGCCGGGAGCTCCTGGGCTCCAGGCAGGCCAGGGACAACACTTCTTCCTCTAGGCTTTGCTTCTCTGCTCAGCCGCCATAGGGCTTTTGGCTTCATAGAGAAGGTGCTGAGGACGGTGGCCCGGCTCAGCCTCTGAGAGGATGGGGGCCACAGCTGCAGGCCGGCCTGGGCCTGGGGGCCAGTGCTGGGAGGCCTGACACAAAGGCCTCCATGTCAGCCCCCTTCTCCAGACCTTTGGGCCCCTGGGTCTTTGTGGATGGGCCACCCCTGGACGCTGGGAGTGTTAGGAGGTCAGCTCGTGGAAAAAGTGGGGGTGAAGGCCCGGCGGGAGTTGAGGGTGGAGAGAGGGGCAGCTACAGCAGAGATCCACTGGCCAACAAGCGAGGCAAGGCGTTTACAGGGCACATTGCACCTCTACCAAGCAGATTCAGATGGGAGCAGAAGCACCTGTCATTCGGTGAGACTGGGACGACGCCTGGAAGGGTGGGAGGAGAAACTGGCTGAGGCCGTGTGCAGGCCAGTTCACTGTACACGCTGGGGCATGGCAGGCTGGTCCGCACCCGTCTTCCTGCGTATGGAGTGCCATGTGCATGTGAGCATACAAGTGTCTGTATGTTTCTGGGTCTCTGTATGTCTGCGTCGTGTGTATGTCTGTGTGTTTACATCTCTGTATCTGTGCATATGTCTCGGTGGTGTCTGTACGTGTATGTGGGGGGGGCGCTGTTTTTGTGTTGCTATAAAGGAATAGAGACTATTATACAGAAAAGGTTTAATTGGCTCACGGTTCTGCAGGCTGTACAGGAAGCATGGTGCCAGCATCTGTTCCTGTGAGGCCTCAGGAAGCTTCCACTCATGGTGGAAGGTGACAGGGAGCCAGCATCACATAGCAAGAGTGGGAGGAGGGGAAGGAAAAGGGGAGTTCCCAGACTCTTTTAAACAATCCGCTCTCGAGTGAGCTGACTGAACAATAACTCACTCATCACCAAGGGGATGGTGCTAAGCCATTCACGACGGATCCGCCCTCATGATCCAACACCTCCCACCAGGCCCCACTTCCAACACGGAATCACATTCCAACATGAGATTTGGAGGGAACAAAGAATCCAAACCACATCAGTGTGTGCGCGTGTGTCTGTGCATGTCTGTGTCCATCTGTGTGTGCACGTCTCTACATGTCTGCGTGGATCTGTGTGTCTCTATGCATATGTGTCCATGTGTTAGCATTTGGTCCAAGCCTTGCTTCCAGAGTCACAGCAGGCACAATAGCACCAGCTGAGGGAAAGGGCTGTTCGAATGCCACTGCCTCCCTGGTGCTGACGGGGACCTTAACCACAGGGACAGCCCTGGGTCTCTCCAGCCAAGGCAGAGGATTGGCCGGTTGGTCTCAGAAGGCAGTGGGTGGGCAGGGTCCTCATTCTCTGGCCGAGATTTCTTGGGCCTGGACTATGGGTGCTAAGGCTGCCGAGGAGTGGGGGCCCAGGAGCTGGGGATGGGTCACTGCTGTGGGGTGGGCTCCTGAGCCCCTCCAGGAGGGGAAGGGGTCTCTGTGGCCTGCAGCCCCCAGGCATCACTGTATATGGCTGGAGCCTACAGGCTGGAGGGCTGGGATCCACACCGCTGGGCCCCTGCTGATCCCTCCAGCCCAGGGCTTCACCCAGGAACCAGCTCTCCTTCCCATCCCTAATGCTCAGGCACTTAACTATTTGACAAACCAATGACGAAACATGCAAGGACGGGGACCGCTAGAGCCTCGTGAGGCCCCAAGCACAGGATCCATCCCCAGATGCCAGTGTCACTCCCAAGTCACCTGCTTTTGTAAGTCTCTATTTTGGGTGGAGCCCTCTGGAAGCCCACGCCCTGCTGTCTGTGGCCACTCCTAGCAGCGAAGCCTCGATGGAAGTTTCAGTAAGGTCTTCACGAGCCTCCTGGCTCCTCCCTCAGAGCAGCTGCCTCCAGATTACAACTACCACGTGCGGTTGGTGGCTGCAGCCCCACCCCCCTACTCTAAAGCAGCTCCTGCAGGAAACCTGGGCCTTGGGTGGCTGGGGAACGCCCAGGACTCCTGCCACACAGGTGGACCGGAGGACAGCTTGGGCAGGCCCCTCGAAGGCAGGGGAAGATTCACTTGGCTCCACCTGGCCGGAGAGACAGGTGAGGGACTGGCCTTTGTGGGTCCTGTGGGGTCCCCTTGGGGCTGTGGCTCCCTGCCTTGCTGTTTCCAAGCAGGAAGGGGTCTAGGAGCCCCGCTGCTGTTCATCCCTGCTTCCTCTGGGCTTCCTGGCCTGTCCTGCGCCTAAAGGGAGCAGGCTGCCCTGGAGAGCTGGCCCCATGGCCGGCCCCTCTTTGCCTGGAGGGAAGGAAGGCCTCCTCCTCCTTGCGTTGCCAGGCTCTGCCCGCCCGTGGAGAAGGCCAGTACTGGGGAGAGAGCCAGGGCTCCCACAAAGCAGGGAGTCCCACCAGGCGAGGCGCTCCATCCTGTAGTGCTCCCTTAAATTCTGCAAGCTACCCCAGATCCCCTGTTTCCAGCCAACAAATCCTTTTTAAGTTCCTTTGAGATTTGTTCGTGTGGACTCCGGAAAGAAGGCCCAGGCGGGAGCTTTGGGCAGGCGGCCATTTAGGGCAAGGGTGCTGTGCCGGCTTCCCAGTGGGGCTGCCCGGCTGGTGGGCAGGAGAGCCAGGGCACCCCTCACACCAGAAGGCAGGTCGTGGACTGTGTCGTCTACACTCGGGAAGGGGTGCATTCCAGGGGCGCTGCTCCAGACTCGCCACTCACCTGGGACTCGCAGTCTTGAGTTGTGGGTACCAGGGTGGCCATCCCCTTGTTCTGTGCGGCTGACTTCCTGGCTACTCCTTAGCCTTGGAGCCCCCACAGGCCTCGGCTTAGCTTCCCTCCCCTTAGCCAGGTCTTGGATAACTCCAGGGTAAAGTGACGCTGTGGCCCCCCACTTCCCCTATGTCCTGCACAGGCCTGGGGCTTTCGGCGGCGCTGTCTGCTGCAGCCCCGCGCCTTCCTGGGAGAGTGGCCCAGGCCTCCCTTCCTGAGTGTGACTGCGCTGCCGTCCCCACCTGCCAGGCCTGCGCGGGTCTTCCCCAGGCTCTCCCTGCTGGGATGGGGACTGGTGGCCCCGGGCCGCGTCCTGGATCCGGCTTGCTCCTTGGTACAAGGCCGGTAGGGGTCACCGTCAGGCAGGAGGGCAGGCGGCGGGGGTCCTGGGGGCGCCGGATTCGGGGCCGTGCCGTCCCCAACAGCAGGCTGTGCGTGTCCCTGTTGGAGCCCCACGAAGGCAGCCCAGGGCCACCCCTGAGGGCGCGTGGGCCCGCCGCGCTCTCGGATCCGGCTTGCGACTGGCCGGGAAGGTAGGTGTTTAACGATGCAAAAAGGAACGCACAAGGCCTCGTCGAGGAGGTAGGGGTCGGGAGGGGGACTAAGGGGGGACTGGGGGTGGAAAGAACGCGGGGGAGAGGGATGGCAGGGTGCCCGCCCGAGGGACCCACACGTCCGCGCATGGCGCCCCAGGATGCTGACGCCGACTGGGGTGCGGGCCCGAGGGGCGGTCGGGGGTCAGGTGGCGGCCCCAGATGCAGGGCCGCGCAGCACGAGGGGCCTCGTGACCCGGGCGGGGAGAGGCCGGCGCCGGGCCTGGGAGAGGGCAGTGGGCGGGCGCTGCCGTAGGTGGGAGGATGCCCGTGGGGACTCTCGGGCGGCTGCGCCCAGCCACGCGCGAGGCCCCGCCCTCAAGGCGCGTTCAGTGGGACGGACCCGCCCTCCCCGCAGCCGCGCGCCCGCCGCGCCGCCTTGTGGGCGCTGTAGTCCCGGAGTCCGCGTGCGCGGGGCCGGGTCCCGGGAGCCCCAGGCAGCCGCCCCGCCGAGCCGCAGGTACTGGTGGCGAACGGGGCCACGGGGCCGCGTGTCGGGGGCTGCGGGGTGTCTCGGGGCCCTGGGGTGAGTGCAAGGCGCGGGACGAGGTTTGCAGGACCCTGTGAAGTGAGCGTGGGGGGCTGGCGCTGGGGTCCGCGGGGCTCTGGGGAGGGTGCGGGGGCTCGGGCCGGGGTCTGTGGTCTGCGGCCTGGGGCCTGGGGGGCCCTGGGGAGGGTGCGGGGTGTGGGCCGGGGTCTCAGCGGGGGTCGCGGTGGCCCGGGCGCGGTGGGCTGAGAGCCGGGCGCCTGACAGAACCGTTGCAGTGCAGCTGGTTTCCCGCCGCTAACTTTCCGCCCCAGTCTGCTAATGGGTTGGTGAGGCCCGCCCCCCAGCCTGCCCTCCGCGTCATCCTGGGGCGCCAAGTCCCACCTCCGAGTCTGGAGGAACGCGTGGATCCGGAGTTCGCGTCCAGGCACGTGCTGCTTCGGGACGGGCCAGCCGGCGGGTGAATCCTGCCAGCCACGCGTGGGGCGGGCCCCTGGCACCTCTCCAGGCCATTCTCTCCTGTGCTAGAAGCTTTGTAGGTGCAACTTCCCCTTGGAGCAGCTGTGAGTGCGGATCCAGCAGAGCAAACCAGAGGCGTCTCAGAGAGAGCCTGGACAGCCGCTGCAGCCTTTCCCGAGTGGGTCCTAACAACACCCCTACACTAGGGTCCTGTCCATCAGAAACTCCTGTCCTGGGGAGTCTGGCCTGCCTGGCCTCAGGACATAGGCTAACTAAGGTGGCTCCGAAATCCAGAATGCATCAAGAGGGAAGGTGGGAGAGTCCTTGGAAGTGCCTGTTGGCAGCCCTGTAAAGAGGTGGCCTCCCCCCACGGAGACCCGAGGATCCCTGTACAGCCCTGATTCAATCAGCAGAGCCGAGGCTGCTCTGGCCCAGTGCACCTGCCTGCCCTGTCCAGGCCTGGGAGACAGGCTGCATCTCACAGGCCACCTTTGCCTGGGTGCCACCTGTGCACTGCTTGTTGTAATTGCTAATTGCTTTCTTTCTGAAGGGGCTTTGGTGGATTTTTACAATACCAGATAGTACAGTTTTCTGTGCTGGACACAGATGAGAAACAGTGCTTCTCGGGTGTTTGGGCCTGCAGCAGTGATAGCCGGAGGGTCTAATTATGCTCTTAGGAACCCTGAACTTGGTCATCTGAACAGGGTTGGGAGGGTGCGCAATGCTTTCTTCTTCTTCCTCTTTTTAAACTAGCAGGCGTTCTAAAAACGTGACGAACATTCTTGGTTAGCCTTCCAGAGTAGGAGCTCGTTTAAACACGGAATGACAGGTGGCGTTTGCTTTTGTTTTGATTGTGGGTCTCCAGCCTTCTCAGGTGCTTGGAAGGACAGCCTGGGCGGGGGTGGTCACTGGGGACAGTGGGGCTGGGAATTTCGGGGGGCTGTTACAACCTTCTCCTGAAGCAGGGATTCTCACTGCTTCCCCGTGGCCCTCCTGTCTGGCTGGGGACTTCCTTCAGATGCCGGGAAGAGGCCTCAAGCTGTACGGGACTGGGCTGGAGTCTAGGCTTCCCCTGGCTTGGGGCTGCATTTCTGTGATGGTGACCAAGTTCCCTATCTTTCCTCTTGGAGGTGGTCTTGGCCGTGCTGGCCAAGCATCTGCCAGTGGGCTACGTTCATTGCACATAAGTTAAGCATGCTGGCGGCAGAGGCTGACTGTTAAGACCAGCAGCACCCCTTTTGCTGGCTGAGACTCTGGCTGTCTCTCCAAGAAAGGAATGTTCTGGTCGCTTCTCAGAACAGGGGACCGAAGTACCTGGGGCTCCTGGGAGTCCTGTGGGTGGGGATCTGACTCCTGGGGCCGTGGACTGTGGGCCCATACCCTGGGCTTAGTTCAGCTCCTGACGGCTCCCCGTTGTCTGTGGTGATCTGGTTGCTCTGGGTGTCTGGGGATCGGTACACCTGTCTAAACATGCTGACGGGTGGGAAAGTGAGCTTGACGGGAAGTCCCAGGGCCGAATGGGTCTCCCAGTGGGGAGGGGTGGGTGTGGTCCGAGGTATGTCCAGCTCTACCCGTAGCCTCTCTGGGCGTCAGGGTCCCTGGTAATGGAGCCCAACCTTTGTGCACTGATCTTCCCAGCTGTTGTCACAGGCCCTGGGGAGGCGTGGAAGGCGAGGCCGAGGCAGGTGACCGTCAGATCTGCCTCAGCCTTGCAGTGGCTCCTGCCTGCGCTTCCTCCTGCCTGGCTGGCTGTTTTCATTCTGGCCCTTTGAGAACTTCTGGAGTCCCAGCTGCTTCCGATGGGGGGTGCTGGTCCCATCATCTTCCCAGCCGTGCCCTGCCGTGGAACTCTGGAAATCTTGAGGTTCCCCTAACCCTTCCCCTGCTTCCCTGCGGCCCCCATGGCAAGCCCACCAGCCTCTGCCTCTTAAGGGCTTCCCTGCTGTCACCTGTCTTTGTTCCTTTGTCACAGATGTGAGTGTGTAGAGGTGTGAAGACGGGACCCGGGATGCGTCCCGGCTTTGCCTGTGTGGCCTGGGGAGGGTCTCCCTCTCTGGTCCCTGCAGGCCACCTCTTTCCTAAGCCCGTGTGTCAGGTTGGGGGCAGTTCAGGGACCACTTCCAGCCTGGGTAGTCTCTGATACTCGGAGACTGAGTGCTGAGAGCTTGGGGCAGCTTTTCCTCAGAGTCCCTGGACCCCCAAAGCCGGCCCCACATCGAGGGATGCTCTGAGTCCGTGCTGGAGGGTTGGAGGAGACTCTCCCCAAATCCAGACCCTCTGCAGACCCCCCCGCCACCCTCCCAAGTAGGCCCTGTGGCAAGGCACAACTGTCCGACTGTGTCAGCCCAGTGCAGATAGGACGGCGACCCCGCCCCATGCGGCTGCCCAGCTGCCCTCTGCATGTGCTGTGTCCCCACCCCACCTGAGCAGCAGGCGGCCTTTCCACGAGCACTCTGCCAGGCCTGGCCTCCGGGAGCAGAGGTCAGCTGATACAGACCTGAGGTGCACCCTTGGGGGACCAGGGCTGGGTCCTGGCCTCACTGGGTTGGCTTGGGGGGACCCCTGACACACTTGTTTATGGCGGCTCACTTTTGACTTGAAAGACAACTTTACACTGAGGCCTTAAATGGAAACCAGCACTACGTGGCACCTGGAGACATGATTCTGATAAGTGGACAGGCTGCTACCCCGCAGCTAGAAGGCACGATTTGTGGTGGCGAGATGAGCTCTTGCCCGCACCAGAGGAGCCTTTCTCCTGGGCAGAGTCAGGACTGAAAGAGACAAGCCCTCGAGGGGGCTGCGTTCTGCCACGTGCCCTGGCCATGTGGGGCGGGGGTGCTGGTGGGATGGTCCCCAAGGTTGGATGCATGTTGCCTCGTGGATGAAGGCCCGTGGTCTGGGGTGCTCCATTTGGAACGTGTCAGGTCCACTCATGGCTCCTGCCAGCTGCTTCTGTCTAGGATAACCTGCCTCCGGGGATGCTGGGGTCCCTGGGCTCAGGGGCTGGGCCTCAGCTCCATCCCATCCTCCCTCCCATGCATGTTTCACCCCTGGCTGCCCTCAGTCCCCTCGAGGACACCTGCCTTTTCCTCTGCCTTTCCCTCACTGTGGACTTGGCCTGCATGCCCTCCTGCCAGGGCACGGGGGCAGGTGTGGTTCCCACGCTCGTGTGCAGGATCAGACCCCAGGCTGATGGGGACCTGAGGCTGGTACCTGCAGCCACCCACTGTTGGCCACCCGTGGTGTGACCAGGTGTGTCCCTGGCCTCCAGCAGCGTCTGTTCTGCCTGTGCCCTCCCCGGGCCACCTGGGTGCCGCTAGAGCAGCAGCAGGCATGTGGGCTGCCCTTAGGCCTGTGGGGTGAGGTGTGCCCGCCCGGCCGCTATAGCCACACGCGCTGCCCAGCAGTGACATGAGTCTGGTATGGCCCCAAACCTAAATTTTGTTAGTTTAGTTAATGTAGTAAGTCAATTAGTTAATTAACTTGGTTTTGATTGGCGTTTAAATCACTCCATGTGACTGGAGACTTCCCTTAGCCTCAGAGACCCTGGAGGTGCTGACAGCCTGGCTTGGGGGTACTCTGGAGCGACTCAGGTGTGGGTGGCTCCCAGTTTGGTGCTGCAGGATGAGGATGGGTCCGGGGTCTGCGTTCGTCTCCAAGGTGGTTGGTTCTGAGTGGGGAGGAGGAGGCCGGCACTGGGCCTCATTCTGCGGGGTGGGGAGGCCTGCAGACCATCTTCCGAGCTGCCCTGACTCCACCCCTCCTTCCAGGCAGAGTGTCACCGTCGTCCCCTCTGGAGCTGCATGTGACCTGAGCAGCATGGTGCCCTCCAGCCCAGCAGTGGAGAAGCAGGTGCCCGTGGAACCTGGGCCTGACCCTGAGCTCCGGTCCTGGCGGCGCCTTGTGTGCTACCTTTGCTTCTACGGCTTCATGGCGCAGATACGGCCAGGGGAGAGCTTCATCACGCCCTACCTCCTGGGGCCGGACAAGAACTTCACGCGGCAGCAGGCACGTAGGCGCCGGGGCGTGGGGGTGGCTGCCGTGGGTGGGTGGGGAGCAGCTTTGGGGGCTAGGGCGCTTTTCCTGTTGGAGGCGTGAGCACCTGAGGCTGGAGAGGGTGAGTGGCCACGTCAGCTGATCGTGGTCCCGGAGGGAACCCGGCTGGGGTCTCACACCCCCTGCAGCGGGCACCATCAGATGGAGGGGCCTGGCTGCGGCTTAGTAACCAGGCTAGATAAAAAGTGATGTTGTTCCTGCCGAGAGGGAGCCTGCCCCACCCCAGCTGCCAGGCTGGGCTCAGCGGCCCTCCTGGTGAGGAAGCCCACGTCCAACCCTGCTGGGCACCTGCCTCCAACAGAGACTTAGTGGCTATTTACCTAAAGAGATTATTGAAGGAGTTTTCTCATTTTACTCAGCCATGAGGACAAAGGGTCTTACTGAAGCTGTTCTAATAGACTTACGCCCAGTCACGGGCCTCTCAGGCCACGTGAACGGTGGAGCCAGGAGTGGCGGTATCTGAAGCAGTTTCCTCCTGGGGCTGTGGGGTCCTTGTCCATATGGCACATCCGCACAGAAGGAGCCTGGAGGGTCTCACAGGCTGCCGGCCCAGCTGGTCACCCTGACATCCCATCTCAGGGCCCGGGGCCTGCTCACCTGCCCATCCCAGCCGCTGTCCCCGTCCTCTGCAGCACAGCCACCTGGCCCCTGCACCCACATTGCTGTCGCTAGGCGTGCCTCTTGTTCCCTGCGTCTCCTGGCTGGAAGCCGGGCCCCCACCCCTCGCAGACCCTAGAATTGTGAAACTGATGTGCAGCCGAGGTGTGTGCTCGTGGAAAAAGTGGAGTGCTGCCCTTCCCGCGTGCCCGGCTCAGAGCACTGCGCGTGTGTGACTGTGTCTAGTCCCACGACCAGCACTGCTGGCCGCCAGGGCAGGGTCACTTGCCAGGTGAGGACAGGGTGTTTTCCTGGCTCTGGCTGTCGGTGGCGGGGCTGGGGCTGGAGCGGCGGAGCCATCCCCTTGACCCCTCATGAAGTACCTTCTGCTCCTGGCCAGTCTGCCCCTCTCCCTGCCGCCCACTGACCAGATGGCATCTCTGCTCTTAGTGGAGGGCCACTGTCAACCGCCAAGGTTATTTATAGGGATGAGCATTATGTGTGGCGTTTCCCTTAAAATAACACAATAACAAAAGTCTCTAGAGCGAAAATGTTTAAATCCCATCTGCCTGCCCTCTCATGTTGCACATTAACGGATTACAAAGTAGATTCCAGAAATTAAGCCATTCCACCAGGCCTTGGATGTCATCAGAGGGACGATGGGTGCAGGCGCTCTGTGCACCTGCCACTCGGCGGGGCCCCCTGATCTCAGCCCCTCTGGCTGCAGTAGAGGCCGGAGAAGAGCTTGATCGCTCCCTGCCTGCTGGGGTCCAACAAGAACTTCACACGGGAGCGGGCACGTGGGTGCCGAGGTGCGGGGGCGGCCACCGGTAGGTGGACGGGGAGCAGCTTTGAGGGCAAGGGAGGCCCAGCCTGCCAGGACTTGCCAGCCCCTGTTGTTGCCGGGCTTGTGTCTAGGAAGTTCGCATAAGTGGTGTCTCGTGACCCAGCTTTCGCAAGTTGCTCTCCTGCCCAGTCTGACTTAAGAGATGTTCCACGTGGGTTCAAGGGTGTTCTTAAGCTGCGCCTACCGGGTTGAACTACAAGGTGCTTATCTGGTGCTTTGCTGGAGGCGATCAGGGAATTCCGGCTTCTCCCACTGCTTGGTGATGGCTTCGGGTAGAGCACGAGCCGGCAGCCTCAGGCGGTGGGCCTTGACCCAGCTGGCCCAGGCTGGCATTTCCAGCTCACTCCTGGGGCGAATGCTGCTTCCTCCGCAGCCTGCCACGGGCTGCCTGTGTTCCCCTCACCAGCTCGGGTGGGCTGCTGAGCGCCAGCCGTCTGGCCGTGGTGAGGAGCGTGGTTTCCTTTGCTCACATTTGCTCTGCCTCCATTTCTCCCTCCGTGGGCTGGTGTTTCCTGGCATCCCTGCGGTTGCTGTCCTCCTTGGACCTGGTTCCCTCTTCTGCTTCCTGGGGACCCCGTGCCCTTGGGATCGGACTGGCTGTGTGTTACATATGATGTTTCTCTGGAGTCGTTTTGAATTTGGCCAAATTTCCCTCTGGGGTTTCTGCTTTGAGTGGCAGCTGAGAGCGCTTTCCGTGGCCGAGTCCGTGAGGTGCTCCTGGGTGGGTTGTGGTTGCCTGGAACCCCACTGGAACTGTGCTGTGTGGTGGGAGCTGCAGCCCCCACCCTCCTCCAGGGAGACCCCCAGCCCAGGACCCTGTGCATAGCCGTCATTCCTGACCTGCGGCCCATGCCCCGTTCCCAGCCGGTCCCTGTTGGGTGCCCTTCTCTGGCATCCAGTCCTGCTGCCCCATGCCCGGCCCTGCCCTCACATCCTGCCTGCCTTCGAGCCTTGCCCACCTTCCCACCTCCCTGTTCAGAGGAGCCTCCCTGAGGCCGTCCAGGTGTAGATTTGGGCGCAGCTCCCTGCACTCCGCCCATGCAGCCTGGACCCCAGCCATGACCTGTGGAGAACAGGGCCGACGCCAGGCTCAGGCAGCGGGAGGCTGTCCTCGTGTCAGAGCCGTGGCCACCTGACAGATGCCACCTCCCTGCTGGGACCGTTGTGGGGGCCCCTCCCCCAGCAGCCTTGTAAGTGGGTCGCAGGTCACAGCTCTGGGCAGAGCCTCCCTGCTGTCTGCCTGCCAAGGCTGAGGAAGGGGGAGTAGGGGCCATCGAGGAGGTGCAGGGAGAGGAGCAGGAGGGCCCTGGGTGGGTGTTGGGGGGTGTTCAGGCTCCACCTTGACCCCGTGGTCTGCCAAGGGGGAGCTCTGCACTCGGTCCCTCAACTAAGACTAGGAGGTGCCGGATGAGGCCCCGGCCTGCAGAGCCGGTTCCTGGAGGAAGAGGAGAGTGAGGTGGGTGAGGCTTCTAGGACCCCCAGCGCCCTTTTCCAGAGAGCCGTGGGCTCTGGGGAGAGCCTCTTTGCTGGCTGTCTACCATTTTGACTTTGGGCTGTGGGCAGGACCTGTGCCCTGGCCAGGGGCTGGGGCGGTCATGCCCCCGCGTGGCCTTCTGTGTCTGGGGGTCAGGGGTCCCTGAGGCCCTAGGAGGTCCCCTGCCTCTGAGCTGCTTCTTTCGGAATCTGCAGGGGTTCCCTGGGCTGGCCCCAAGGAGGAGCCTCCCCCAGTCAAAAAGGCCGTCAAGTGGGGCTGTTTGATGTCCACAGGACATTGCTGTAAACACAGTGCAGAAGCCGCTGGCCGGCCCTGAGGCTCTCTGTGACCCGGCATGGTCACTCAGCCTCCTGGCGCCTGACCTACCCTCAGAGCGTCCAGGAATGTCCTGAGCAGGATGGAGTGCGGGAGGGACCTTGGGTGCCTGGTGCTGCTGGGACCACAGCCTTCAGGTCAGCTTGGTCTCCATGAGGGTGCAGGCTCCGGGGTGCGACCTCAGGGTGCCCTGAGGTGGGGTCTCTGGGCAGCCTTCCCCTGAGCCCCTGGGAAGCTTCTCAGCATGCTGGCCTGGCTGCAGGGTCCTGTTCCCCAGCTGTTCACAGTAGCTGGTGGCCAGACTCGGAGCACATCGGGCCACACATCTTGGGTGTGCCAGACACGAGGCTGAGAGGCCCTGGGGAGGAGGCGTGGCTCGGCGCCGCACCCCTGTGCTGACCCAGGGTTTGGTCTTCTCAAGTGTGGCTGGCAGGGGCTGAGGTCACCTGGGGCAGCATGAGTAGGGCTGTGGGGTTGCTGGTGGTCAGGCCTGAGTCAGGTGGGGCCTACTGGAGGCCCAGAGTCCAGCAGGGCCCTGCTGGCCCACCTGGTACCAACCTCCAGCGGATCTGAGGTGGGGTCTGGTGGGGCCTCTGGGCAGGGCCACCTGCTGAAAATGCACCTGGGCCCCAGGGGAGGCTCCAAGCATAAGGTGGCTCCCACATCAGTCCCCAGGGAGGGGCAAGGCAAGCGGCTTGGGCCTCACGGGGGTGGGGCCTCTTCCTCTGGACTGTGCCCAGGTGAGCCCAAGTGTGCCTGCAGAAGCCCTGGCCCCTGCCAAGCCAGCTGGGGACATTTGGTGCCTGCCTGGAGTAGAGTCTGGGGCAGTGCCCTCTGACCTTGTCCTGTAGGAGGCAGCACCCCCAGACCCATGCCCAGCTCCACGTTCCCATGGAAGGTGGATGTGTGTTGAGGCCACAGGCACAGAAGCCAGGCCTGGAGTGTCCACCGGCACTCAGTGGCCAAGGCTGTGGAGCTGGGTTCCCACATAACATGTGATGGAGGAGGTGGGGGTGGGCAGGCCGACAGCCTGTGCTCCCCCTCCTGGGTGGGTGCAGGGCGGCTGCAGGGGCGCTTGCCCCCCTCCCTGCCCCTGGGTTGGAGCCTGGCCTTAAAGACCTTGCTCTGGGGAAAAGTGTGAGATGGGAGTGTGCAGCCCAGGGCCCTCTGCCCTTCCCCACGCCCTCTCTTTCCCCTTCTTCCCTTTCCTGTCTTTCTTCCCCTGCTGGGTTCCCCACAGTCCCTCCCACGAACCTGCTGTTCCTGATCTTGCTCTTCCTTTCTGTGCCTTCTGTTTTTGTCTCTCTCCAGGAAGGATGGAAGGACCTTGTGTTAGTGTGAATGTGTTACGGGTTACAGCTCTGTTTTCCATATTGTTTAAGATGAAATAAAACCATGTGTTTATTCTATTAAAAATAGAGAAGCTGGCTGGGTGTGGTGGCTCACGCCTGTAATCCCAGCACTTTGGGAGGCCAAGGTGGGCGGATCACCTGAGGTCAGGAGTTCGAGACCAGCCTGTCCAACATGGTGAAATCCCGTCTCTACTAAAAATACAAAAATCAGCCAGACATGGTGGTACGCACCTGTGACTCGGGAGGCTGAGGCAGGAGAATTGCTTGAACCTGGGAGGTGGAGGTTGCAGTGAGCTAAGATTGTGCCACTGCACTCCAGCCTGGGCGACAGAGCAAGACTCTGTCTCAGAAAAAAAAAATAAAAATAGAACTAGAGAAGCTTAGATGAACAGGATTGTTAATAACGATTCCTTCTGTGGCTACTGTCAGCTTTCTGCAGGCAAACGCTCCCAGGCTCCCGGGACGGTCGGGAGCCAGAGGTCCCTGTTCAGAGAGGACGATGCAATGGGACATGGGACAGGGGCATGTTGGGGAGAGGGGTCACACCAGGCAGTGTTGGGGCAGGAAGCCGTCAGCAGCCATGACCTCGGGCGGGCTGTGTCCACCGCAGCCCCAGCATTGCTAACGCCTAGTGGGGCACCCGCCCGCCTGTCCGCAGGTCACCAACAAGATCACGCCGGTGCTGTCCTACTCCTACCTGGCCGTGCTGGTGCCCGTGTTCCTGCTCACCGACTACCTGCGCTACACGCCGGTGCTGCTGCTGCAGGGGCTCAGCTTCGTGTCGGTGTGGCTGCTGCTGCTGCTGGGCCGCTCGGTGGCACACATGCAGCTCATGGAGTTCTTCTACAGTGTCACCATGGCCGCGCGCATCGCCTACTCCTCCTACATCTTCTCTCTCGTGCGGCCCGCGCGCCACCAGCGTGTGGCCGGCTACTCGCGCGCTGCGGTGCTGCTGGGTGTGTTCACCAGCTCCGTGCTGGGCCAGCTGCTGGTCACCGTGGGCCGAGTCTCCTTCTCCACGCTCAACTACATCTCGCTGGCCTTCCTCACCTTCAGTGTGGTCCTCGCCCTCTTCCTGAAGCGCCCCAAACGCAGCCTCTTCTTCAACCGCGACGACCGCGAGCGGTGCGAAGCCTCGGCTTCGGAGCTGGAGCGCATGAACGCCGGCCCGGGCGGGAAGCTGGGGCGCGCGCTGCGGGCGGCCTGCGGGGACTCCGTGCTGGCGCGGATGCTGCGGGAGCTGGGGAATAGCCTGCGGCGGCCGCAGCTCCGCCTTTGGTCCCTGTGGTGGGTCTTCAACTCGGCCGGCTACTACCTGGTGGTCTACTACGTGCACATCCTGTGGAACGAGGTGGACCCCACCACCAACAGTGCACGAGTCTACAACGGCGCGGCCGATGCTGCCTCTACGCTACTGGGTACGCGCGCCCTGGTCCCCGAGGCTCCCCGTTCACCCCCTGCCCCGTGGATCCTTACCCCGGAGGCTCCCCTTTGCCGCCCCATGCCCCGTGGATACCCTAACCCAGAGCCTCCCCACCACCTCCCTCTGCCCCATGGATCCTTCCCCCGGAGGCTCCCCCTCCCCACCCCCTGCCCCGTGGATCCTTCCCCCAGAGGCTCCCCCTCCCTGCCGCCTGCCCCGTGGATACCTTCCCCCAGAGGCTCCCCCTCCCTGCCGCCTGCCCCGTGGATACCTTCCCCCAGAGGCTCCCCACCACCTCCCCCTGCCCCGTGGATCCTTCCCCCGGAGGCTCCCCCTCCCTGCCGCTTGCCCCGTGGATACCTTCCCCCAGAGGCTACCCACCACCTCCCCCTGCCCGGTGGATGCTTCTCCCGGAGGCTCCCCGCCACCTCCCCCTGCCCCGTGGATACCTTCCCTCAGAGGCTTCTGCCACCTCCCCCTGCCCTGTGGATCCTTCCCCCGGAGGCTCCCCCTCCCCGCCCCCTGCCCCGTGGATACCTTCCCTCAGAGGCTCCTGCCACCTCCCCCTGCCCCGTGGCCCCCCAGGGCCGCTGCAACGCCCCATCCCTCCCGTCTCAGGTGCCATCACGTCCTTCGCCGCCGGCTTCGTGAAGATCCGCTGGGTGCGCTGGTCCAAGCTGCTCATCGCGGGCGTCACGGCCACGCAGGCCGGGCTGGTCTTCCTTCTGGCGCGCACGAGTAGCATCTGGCTGTGCTATGCGGCCTTCGTGCTGTTCCGCGGCTCCTACCAGTTCCTCGTGCCCATCGCCACGTGAGTTCCAGAAGGGTGGGGAGCCGGGGGTGGGCAGGCACCAGGATCACGCCCCGCGCTTCGCGGGGTGCTCCCATCTTCCCGCCGCGCCCCAGCGACTGTGCCACGCGGCCCCGCCAGCCACCTGGAGCTGACCAGGGTCCCTGCTTGTCTCTCACGGGGACCTGGGGCATCCCTGCCTGTGCCATCCAGCTGCTACCCCAGGCCCTCCGCGCTCCTCTCTGAAGCCTGCTGGGCTTGCTGCCCTGCTCCCAACCCCATCCTCCAGGCCCCATCCAGGCAGGAGCGGGAGCATGTACCTGTGTGAGTTCATCCTCAGCTTACACTCACACCACACACACCACACACACACACACACCCCACACGCTCCCACATGGACACACGCCACACACTCATGAACACACACCACATGCTCACAGATGGACACACGACACAGACACACCACACACTCACATGGACACACACCACACACGTGAACACACCACACACATGAACACACCACACACACACACACATGCACCACACACGAACACACCAACACAGACACGCACCACACACATGAACACCACACACACGGACACACACCACATGTGAACACACCACACATATACGGACACCCACCACACATGAACACATACCATACTCACACACAGACACGCACCACACACGTGAACACACCACACACACGGACACACCACACACATGAACACCACACGCTCACACATGCACACCCACCACACATGAACACATACCACACACCAATGGACACTCACCACACACTCTTACCACACGTGCACACATGGACAAACACTACACTCACACATGGATATATCACACATAGACACAGACTACACATGGACACCACACGGACAAATGCACGCTCACATGAACACACCACACACTCGGACACACACCACACGCTCACAGATGGACACACACCATATGCACGGACACACACCATACGCTCACACATGGACACACCCACACATTGACACACCTACACATTGACACACCTGCCACATACTCAGACCACACACACTGAGACACTCAGAAACTGACCCTGTGTGCTCACACCCGCCCCTGCCTTCCTGGACCTGCCCCCTCTTTCCTGGCAGCTGGGAGGACTTTGGCCCCAGCTCCCCTTCCTGGGCCTCCACTCCAGGGTGGCCTCCGAGCCCTGTCTCCCTCCCTCCGTGGGTCGTCCCCCTGAGGCTGACGCTGGCCACGAGCCTGTTGAGCTGAGAGCGCCCTGCCGACCCTTGCATTGTGCCCTCTGCATTGGTAGCCTCATCCCTGCAGCATTCCGCCTGGATGTGCCCAGCCCCGTACTTCCCCGTCCTCCCCACACGAAGGCAGCAGTCTCCTGGCACGGGTAGCCCGGCCCACCCTTCTCTCCTGCCCCTGCCATACTTGGGGCCCCTTTTGCTCCTGTGTGGCCGCCTTCTCCATGCTCCCTGAGGCCCACGCAGGGCTCTTGCTGCCCCCAGCTCCTGAAGGCCCCCCTCCCTGACCTGCCAGCACGGTGGAAAGGGCCAGGGCCTCTGCTGATGTGCCGTCCCATTGCTGCATCCAGGGGGACAACGCCTGAAAGGTTTTAGTTATAAAGTCATTGATGCCCATCGCAGAAAATCCAACACGGTGCAGCAGTGTGCAAAGCAGAAAACGGCCATTTGCTACGGGGAATCCCAGCATTTTCTGCTTGTCTGTGTTGAGTTGATGTCAGACATAGACGTAGGTAGTCACCCCAGGTCATGAGTGGTGGGCCTTACAACCCATCCCCAGTCTGTGGGCAAAGTCACCATTTCCATTTTTCTTACAACAGAAGAACACTGAGATGAATGCCCTTCTACCTACATTTTTCTTTCCAAATTCTAATAATGGCCCTCAGGTGGATTCCTGGAAGGGGAATGGCCAGGTTGGAGAGTCTGTGCTTTTGAAAGGTTTCTGTCGCTATTGCAGGTACCCTGCAGACTGGCATGCAGGCTTTCTCCCCATCAGGATGATGGAGTGGCCTTCCCACTCTCCCTGAGCCCCTGATGGACCAGCTGGGCTCCCAGCCTTTCCTTCACAAGAGCAAGGCTGGCCGGCCTGCTGTGGACTGAGTGGCCCCTGTGTGTCTCCTGACTGTGTTGGGACTCACTTTCCTCTCTCCTGATCTGGGGAGCGCTCATCTGTATCATGTATTTTCAATCACCTGTGCCCCCATCATGCCCCACACTCGTTTGCCTTTAATTCAACTCCCAGTGTTTCTCAGTGTCCTTGGAAGCACCCTGGGGGCTGGGCTACCCAGCGCAGCATCCAGAAGCTCGTTTGTGCTGGGTTTTCCCTGTTGTTCATCTGCCCTTTGTCCTGCTGACCTGCTCACCGGGACCTCTGTGTGCTTCTCGTCCTCACTGCCACCCGCCTGCCCGCCCCCCTATCTGCACTGTCCCTGCTGTCCCCCCATCTCCAGTGCCTGGCAGCACAGATACCTCTGCCCTTCTCTAAAGAGTTTTTGGCATTTTTGTTTATTTTTTCTTCAGGTGAACTTTAGGATATTTTTTTGTCCAGTTCTTTTTCTTTCTTTCTTTCTTTTTTAAAGCACTTTGCGGATTTTAATTGGAACTGCATCTGAAGACTAGTTTCTCTGCAGAGCACCAGAAGCCTTGTGTGTTACCTCTCCATGTCAGGAATGTGGTGCCTTCATTCCTGGACATGTGCATGCCATTGCCCACTTCCAGGGCTCGCGGTAACCGGCTGTTACCTCCAGGGCCTGCCCTGCCTGGCTGCCACTCACCTCCAGGGCCTATCCTAACCGGCTGCCACTCACCTCCAGGGCCTGCCCTGCCTGGCTGCCACTCACCTCCAGGGCCTATCCTAACTGGCTGCCACTCACCTCCAGGGCCTATCCTAACCGGCTGCCACTCACCTCCAGGGCCTGCCCTGCCTGGCTGCCACTCACCTCCAGGGCCTATCCTAACCGGCTGCCACTCACCTCCAGGGCCTGCCCTGCCTGGCTGCCACTCACCTCCAGGGCCCCCCTAACCGGCTGCCACTCACCTCCAGGGCCCCCCCTACCCAGCTGCCACTCACCTCCAGGGCCCACTGTATCTGGCTGCCATTCACCTCAAGGCCTGCTCTGCCTCCAGGCCCACCCACTTCCCACCCAGCTGCCACTCACCTTCAGGGCCCGCCCTACCCGGCTGCTGCTCATTTCCAGGGCCTGCTCTGCCCAGCTGCTGCTCCCTCACCGACTCTGGTTTCACTGCTCTTCTAATTTATCGAACATTTAACCATGAAAGACTTTCGTTCCAGACTTTTCTGTCTGTGCCCAGGGGTTCTCTTGATGATGATTTTCCGAGTGTTTTGAGATGCCTGTGACCTGGTCTGTCCCAGAGCTCACGGGAGCCCTTCTAGGCATCTTGTTGAGTTTGTGTTTTGTGACACCCATTGTACAGGTTCAGCATCCCTAATCAAAACAGCCAGAATTCAGCCGGGGGCGGTGGCTCACGCCTTTGATCCCAGCACTTTGGGAGGCCGAGGTGGGCAGGTCACCTGAGGCCAGGAGCTCGAGACTAGCCTGGCCAACATGGTGAAACTGTCTCTACTAAAAATACAAAAATTAGCTGGGCATTGTGGCGCATGCCTGTAATCCCAGCTACTCGAAAGACTGAGATAGGAGAATTGCTTGAACCCAGGGGGCAGAGGTTGCAGTGAGCTGAGATTGTGCCATTGCACGCCTGGGCAACAGAGTGAGACTCCATCTAAAACATAATAATAACAACAACAACAGAAAAATCCAGAATTTGAAATACTCCAAAATCTGACAGTTTTTGAGCTCTGAAAAGACAATGCAGTGGAAAATCCCACACCTGACCTTGTTTGACAAGTCTCAGAACACAGTCAAAAGTTTCTTCATGCACAAAATTACTCCAGAACTCAGGGTGAGGCCCTGGGCAGTAGCATCCCCTTTGGCTTGCAAATGTCTGTTAGGTATTATATAAAATCACCTTTTGACTGTACGTATACCATGTATATGAGCATAAATGAATTTCATGTTTAGACTTGGGTTCCATCCTCAAGGTATCTCCTTATGGATATGTGAATATTCCAAAATCCAAAATCTCTGGCCCCAGGCATTTTGGATAAGGGACCCTCACCCTGTACTGAGCCAGGGGGATGCAGCAGCTCCCAGAATGGCCTCTCAAGGGTGGGTGGCCTGGGTGTTGGCTCCTGCCTGGGAGGGGCGGGCATGTGTGGGAGAGATGGGGGCCTGGTGGGGGGCTTATGCGTGCCCTGGGACCTCATGGCTGCCAGGTGAGTCATGGGCTGGTGGGAGCCGGGCTGCAGGCTTTTTGCTGTTGCTGCTTCTCGTTCTCCCAGCAGCGCCTGATCTGCCCGCTCTTCCTGTTCAGCTTTCAGATCGCATCTTCTCTGTCTAAAGAGCTCTGTGCCCTGGTCTTCGGGGTCAACACGTTCTTTGCCACCGTTGTTAAGACCATCATCACCTTCATCGTCTCGGACGTGCGGGGCCTGGGCCTCGCGGTCCGCAAGCAGGTGAGCCCATTTCAGACCTACATCCTCGGGGAGGGAAGCTCCTTGTGGGGACGTTGCCAAGGCCTCCTGGTGCCCTCCTGATGTGGAATCCGCTGTGGGCCGGGGGCTTCCAGTGGGACACACCAGGCCGGCGAGAGCAGGAAATGAGAGACCCCAGCAGGGCTCAGTTGTGGGTGGGAGCCTCCGTCAGGCCCTGGGCCTCGGTGGAAGCGACTGAGCCTCTGCTCGCCAAGGCGGACCTGTCCTTGTCTCTGCTCTTGGCCTGTGGCTGCCGGAACTTGGTGTCCTTGAGCCCTGGCTAGAGGCCACGTGAGCTTTGTTCTCTTCAGGAAGGAGAGCTGAGCAGAGCCACTCAGCAGCGTTGGCATGCAGGCTTCTGTGGGTGCCCTCCCCTTCCCCACCTCTGGCGGGCCTTTGCTGCTTCTAAGAGGAGCTGGAAAACACACATTTAACTCCTGAAGGTCCCAGCCAAGGCCGGGTCTCCAAGTGAGCTGGATACAGCCATGGTGGGCGTGGTGTGAGAGGTCCTCCCGGGCTCCTCAGGACTGCCCCGCCCCAGCCTGCCGCTAGACAGATGCGCTTGGTGGGTGGGACAAGGGCTTTGTCCACCTGCGGCCCAGGTCTCACTGGGCAGGAGGGCTGTCAGGGCTGGCCCTGATCCTCTGAGGGTGCCTCGTCTGTTCAGCCTCGGTGACTCTGGAGCTCAGGGTGAGGCCTGGGCAACAGCAGGCATCCCCTTCAGCTTGCGAATGCCTGTTAGGTGAGGGTGGCTGTTGCTCACTCATCGAAAATGCATCCTTCAGCCCAAGAGTGTCATTAGGGCCTGTCTACACTGGCAGGCCACGTGGCCCCGTTCCACAGAGCCCTCCGGGTGCAACGCCCCTGACCCAGGTGTGAACACTCAGGGCGGTGACCCTTTGATGGGTGGGGGTGAACACTCAGGGTGGGTGACCCTCTGAGGCCCGGGGGTGAACGCTCAGGGCGGTGACCCTCTGAGGCCCGGGGGTGAACGCTCAGGGCGGTGACCCTCTGATGGGTGGGGGTGAACACTTGGGGTGGTGACCCTCTGAGGCCCGGGGGTGAACACTCAGGGCGGTGACCCTCTGAGGCTTTGGGGTGAATGCATCCAGGCCTGGCCTGGGTGGACACAGCCTCCTGGTGGCCGGGCTGGTCTCAGGTCTGCAGAAAGGGGGCCCAGAAGGCTTCTGTTGAATGCATGGCCCCGGGGGGGGGGGCTGGCAGTAGTCCAGCTGGCCTTGGAGGGGGTCCAGCACCCCATAGGAAGTCCTCCCCATTCTTGGAGCCCCTAGTTACCTCTGTCCCCAGACCGCGGTGGCTGCCAGCGTGTATGGGCAGGGAGGGCCTGTCCCAGGGAGACTCCAAGGGCCCTGCGTGGCCCCCGCCAGGCTGGGCCTGGCTTTTGACCTGCCTCTGGGTGCTGACTGCCCCTGACTACTGTGCCCCCCCCGCCCACCTACATCCCTCTGTGACCACCTCTTGTTCAGCCCCTGGCAGCTGGAGGGGCAGATGCCTGAGGGCCCTTTAGGGACGCTGTGCGTGTGCTCCCCTGCAGCTGCCCTGTGGAGGGGACCCCTCACAGTGGACTTCTAAGGGCCCATGGGGGCTTGGTGCAGGGGGTGGTACAGTTCTTCCCGAGAGGGCTGCTCACGAGGAAGCCCTTTCCCTTCCTCAGCTGGTCCTTGTCCTGGTGTGGCCATGGAGGCCGTGGGGAGATGGCTACGGGGAGGTGGAGGCAGGTTCTGGCCTGTGGCTGCCTCTTGTCACATGGAGAAAAAGCACACGGACTTTTCTCGGGCTGGTTTGATTTCCAGGTTAAAAAGTAACTAGTGGGGCATTTTGCTCATGGCTAGACATCCTGTTGGGTCTAGAGGAGTGGTGCCGGCTCATCTTGCCCCCCTGCCTGTTACTGGGTGCCGAGTGTCCACTCTCGCTCCTCCAGCATGGGGAGAACAGCTGGAGGAGTTCAGGCTTGGTTGCGGGTAGAGTCTGGAGACGGGTGGGAGCCGTGTTGGAACACGGCCGGGCAGACAGGCCTGGAGCTTGCCTGGGTTTGCCTGCTTTTTAAATTAAGCTTTATATTTGGGTAATCTTCTATTCACATGCTGTTTAATAAATAATACAGGGAGATCCATGTACCCCATACCCAGTTTTCACAGTGGTCACATCTTACAGTTCTGCAGCACATCACAACCAGCATGGTGACAGTCGGGATCCAGAACATTCTGTCCCCACAGGGATCCCTCACGCCGCTCTTTACAGTCACGGCCCACCCTGCTCCCAGCCTCACCTCCTCTTTAACCCCTGGCATCCACTACCCTCTTCTCCACTTGTATAAGTTTGTCATTTCAGGAGTGTTATATAAACACAGTTATGCATTGGGTATCGTTTAGGGATTGGTGCTTTTCACTCAACATTGTTCTCTGAACATTCATCCAGGTTGTTATTGTGGCTCTAGCTGATTCCTTCTTGCTGCTGAGTGGTGTTCCAGGGTGCGGATACAGCACACTTTATTTAACTATTCACTATGAAAGACTTGTTTCCAGTGTGGGGTATTACAAATAAAGCTGCTACAGACATTCTTTTACAGGTTTTTGTGTGAATATAGGTTTTCCTTTCCCTGGGACACATGCCCAGAAGTGCAAATGGTGGGTCACCAGGTAGTTGCCTGTTTATGAAGAAGCAACCCACTTTCCATAGCAATTGTACCTTTTTGTATCACCACCAGACTTTGAGAGATCAGTCACAGTGTCTTCAGTATGTCGTGTTGCTACTTGTTTTTATTTTGGCCATTGTGATAGGTGTAGTGATATTTGATTGTGGTTTTAATTTGCATTTCCCTGGGGGATAATGTTGTTTTAATTTGCATTTCCCTGGTGGATAATGATGTTGAACATCTTTTTATGTCCTTATTTTCCATTTGCAAAATCTTCACGTCTTCTGCCCATTTTCTCATTGGATTGTTCATTTTTATACTCTTGAGTTTTAAGCATTGTTTGTGTAGTCCAGATTTTAGTCCTTTGTTGGATATATACAGTTTGCAGTTTTTTTCAACTCTGTAGCTTGTTGTTTCATCTACTTAACATGGTCTTTTACAGAACAAGTATTTTTTAACTCCCATAAGGTCTGATTTAACAGTTTTTCCTTTTATGGAAACTCTGCCTAGCCCTAAATTCAGAAGATTTTCCTTAAATTTCTTTTTTAAAGTTTTGTGTTTTTACATTTAAGACTCTGATCAGCTTTGAGTTAATTTTTGTATAAGATGTGAAGTTTAGGTTGAGGTCCCTTTTTTTGGCCTGTGTATCCATTTATTCCAGCATCGTTTGTTGAAAAGACTTAGCTCTCCCCATTGAATTACTTTTACACCTTTGTCAAAAGTTGGGCATATTTATGTGAGCCTGCTTCTGGGTTCTTTATCCTGTTCCATTGAACCGTGTGTTTCCCGTTGTACCAATATCACACCGTCCTGGTTATGAAGCTTTCTAGCAAGTTTTGAAATTGGATAGACTGATTCCTCCAACTTCTTTTTATTCAAAATTGTTTTGACTATTATAGTTTCTTTGCCTTTCCATATACATTTTAGAGTAATCTTGTCTATGTCTACAAAAATTCTTGCTCAGATTTTGTTAGGAATTGCAATTAAGCCAGTATATCAATTTTGGGAGAACTGACCTGTTGACTGTGTTGTTTTCCAATCCATGAACATGGCATATCTTTCCAATTATTTAGATCTTTGATTTCTTTCAGCATTTTGTAGTTTTCAGCCTATGAGTACTGTGCATGTTTTAGTTTATGCTTTTTTTTAAAGTAAATCAAACCGTATCTTGAAATTTGTTATCTGCATTAGTCTGTTTGGGCTGCCATAGCCAAATACCACAAACTGGCTGACAAACAACAGAAATCTGTTCTCTCACAGTTCTGGAGGCTGGAAGTCTGAGATTAAGGTGTTGGCAGGTTGGTTTCTCCTGATGCCTCTCTTCTTGGCTTGCAGATGGCATTTTCTCCCTTTGTCTTCATATGGTCTTTTTTAATGTGTGTGGTCCTCCCTGGTATCTGTTTTTTTTTTGTTGTTGTTTTTTTTTTTTTTTTTTTTGAGATGGAGTTTCCCTCTTGTTGCCCAGGCTAGCATGCAATGGTGTGATCTTGGCTGATCGTAGCCGCCTCCTCCCGGGTTCAAGCAATTCTTCCTCAGCCTCCCGAGTAGCTGGGATTACAGGCATGTGCCACCATGCCTGGCTAACTTTGTGTTTTTAGTGGAGACGGGGTTTCTCCATGTTGGCCAGGCTGGTCTCACACTCCAGACCTCAGGTGATCTGCCCGCCTCGGCCTCCCAAAGTGCTGGGATTACAGGCGTGAGCCACCGTGCCTGGCTAGTGTCTGTCTTCTTATAAGGACACCCAGTCAGGTTGGAGTAAGATGCCATCCTTTTTTTTTTTTTTTTTTTTTTTTTTTTTTTTTTTTTTTTTTTTTTTTTTTTTTGAGACGGAGTCTCGCTGTGTCACCCAGGCTGGAGTGCAGTGGCGCGATCTCGGCTCACTGCAAGCTCCGCCTCCCGGGTTTACGCCATTCTCCTGCCTCAGCCTCCGAGTAGCTGGGACTACAGGCGCCCGCCACCACGCCCGGCTAGTTTTTTGTATTTTTAGTAGAGACGGGGTTTCACCATGTTAGCCAGGATGGTCTTGATCTCCTGACCTCGTGATCCACCCGCCTCGGCCTCCCAAAGTGCTGGGATTACAGGCTTGAGCCACCGCGCCCGGCCGATGCCATCCTTATGACCTCATTTAACTGTAATTACCTTTTGAAAGGCCCTATCTTCAAATGCAGTGACATTGCGGGTTAGGACTTCAACATATGAATTGGGGGATGGGTTCACAATAGTGAACCCAATAGTGAACCCAATAGTGTATACATGTTCATTGCTAGTGTATAGAAATATAGTTGATATTTGTGTGTTTGTCTTGTATACTGCAATTTTGCTGAGCTTACTTATTCTAGGAGGCTTTTCTGTTTTTTGGTCTTTGTTTTTTAATTCCTTGAGATTTTCTATGTAGATAATTATGTCATCTGCAAAAATTTCTTCCTTTCTGATCTGTATATCTTTTATTTCTTTTTCTTAGTGCACTGGCTGGAACTTTATTAATTCCTTATTTCTGCTTACTTTAAATTTATTTTGCTCTTCTTTTTCTAGGTTCTGGAGGTGAGCTATTGATTTGAGACTTTCCTCTTTTCTAATTTATGCATCTAATGCTATAAATTTCCCCACTCAGTACTGCTTTAGTTGCATCCCACAAATCTTAATAGGCTATGTTTTCATTTTCATTCAGTTCAGTGTGTGTTTTGATGCATCATTATCTCAAATTTTGTTGTTTAATTTTCAAGCGTTTTGAGATTTTCCTGTTATGTTAATTTCTTTTTTGATTATATTGTGATCAGAAAACACATTCTATGATTATTTCATTCCTTATAAATTTGTTAAGATTTGTCTTATGACCCAGAATATTATCCGTTTTGATATACTGTGGACACTTGGAAAGAATGTATATTCTGCTTTTGGGTGGAGTGTTCCGTAAATGCTGATCAGATCCTATTGGCTGATGGTATTGATTTCCTCTCAGTTCTTGTGGATTTTCTGTCTAGTTTTATTATTATTGAGAGGGGGTATTGAAGTCTCCTAAGTATAATTGTGGATCTATTTCTCCTTTCAGTTCTGTCATGTTTTTGCTTCACATATTGGTAGCTCTTTTGTTTGTTGCATACGCGTTTGGGATTGAAATTTGTCTTAGTGGACTGACCTTCTTGTCAATTGTGTAATAGTGGACTATATTATGTCCTTCTCTGTCTCTGGTCTTTTTTTTTTTTTTTTTTGCTCGGAAGTTTACTTTACCTGACATTAATATAGCCACCCCTGCTTTCCTTTGATTAATGTTTGCATGATACATCTTTTTCCATCGTTTTACTTTCAGCCTTCCTATCTTGGTATATTTGAAGTGAGCTTCTTGTAGACAGCACGTGGTTGAGTCATGTTTTAAAATCTACTTTGCTAATCTCTGTCTTACAGTTGGTGTATTTAGACCATTTATATTTAATGTGATAATTTGTATATTAGGGCTTAAGTCTGCCGTTTCGTTTTTAATTTTTCATTTATTCTCTGTTTTTAGTTTCTGTTTACATTTTTTCAGCTTCCAGTGGGTTACTTGTACATCCTTTAGAATTTTGTTTGGTTTATCTATTGTGTTTTTGAATGTACTTAGTATAGCTTTTTTGGTTGCTTTATGTATTACATTACTAGTTTGAGTGAAGTATAGAAACTTTGCCTGCCTTTATGTCACTTTATCATCTCCCGCTTACAGTATAATTATCTTAAATATTTTCTCTACATACCTTTAGTGCTACATAAGAAAATATTGTAATTTTTGCATTAATCATCAAACATATTTTAGAAAACTCAAGAAGGAAAGTCTGTTTTATTTACCCATAATGTTGCCTACTATGGTATTTCCTCTTTCCTGTTATTTCAAGATTCTTTCCTTCTTTAGTAATTTCCTTTCTGTTTAGAGAACTTGTTTTTTTGTTTGTTTGTTTTTTTTTTTCCATTATTTTAGATAGATCTGCTGGTTATGAATTTCTTCTCTTAGTTTTTCTTCATCTGACAGTGTCTTGATTGCTCTTTTATTCTTGAAGGATGTTTTCACTGGATATAGGATGTTGGGTAGACTGTTCTTTTTTTAAGCCTGTGAGAAATGTGGTGCCCCTTCCTCATAGCTTTCAGGATTTTTGATGAGAAATTAGTGTTATTCAAATTGCTTGTCCATGAAGGGTCATTTTTCTCTGGCCACTACCAAGATTTTTAAATTTATTTTTATCGTTAGTTTATAGAAGTTTGAATATGGTATGTGTTGGTGTGATTTTGTTTGGGTTTTCTGTTTGGGGTTTGCTCAGCTTCATGAATCTGCAGTGTACGTCTCACCAAATTTGGGAAGTTTTCAGCCATTATTTCCTAAAGTGCTCTTTGAACCCCACTCCTTTTCTCCTCTTTTTCTAGAACCCCCATGTCACAAATGTTAGGTTCATGTTATGAAACCCCACAAGGAATGAGACTTCGTTCATTTTTTTTTCAGTCCATTTTTTCTTTTGTTCAGGTTGGATAATTTATATTGTTCTACCTCCAGTTCATTGATCATTTCTCTGCCTCTTCTATTTTGTTGAGATGATTCATTAAGTTTTAAAATTTTGGTTATTGTACTTTTCAGTTCTAAATTTTTTTTATTTCTCCCATTTCTTTGCTGAGACTCTGTTTTTTCGTTTGTTTCCAGCATGTTTGTTATTGTTCACTGAAGCATTTTTATGGTGGTTGCTTTAAGATCTTTCTCAGCAAATTCTACCATTCCTGTTGTCTTAGTGTTGGTGTCTATTAATTGTTTTTCAGGTTGAGATCTCTGTGGCTTAGTGTGCCAAGGGACTTTTTAGTGAGATGCAAGCATTTTGGGTATGATGTAATTTCAGCATCTTGTCGTGGCTGACGCAGCTCCAGCAGGTCAAGTGGGGTGTGCACCTCGCTACAGGGAGGAGGGGTGGAAGTCCAGGCTCCCACTCAGCCTTCGTGACACCTGAGCAAGGGTGGGTGGCTGGGTGGGGGCTCCTTCTTGTTGCCAGGCAAGGATGGGAATCCAGCTCCCCTTGTGGTCCCCTTGATGCCCCTAGGGTTGGGACATTCTCATTATTCCTGGGTTGGGTGAAAGTCTGGACTGCCTGCTTGACCTCCTCTGATACCTCCCAGCATGGAGGGGGATGGGCACCCTCTTACTACTGGGCGAGGATAAGAGGCCATGCTCCCCACATGGTCTTCACTGACCCCATGGGGCTTCATGGTGACAGTCTAGGCTTCCCTTTGGTCTCCGCTGACTCATGTGGGTGAGGGTGGGCGTCTTTACCAGCCAGTGGGAGTGAAAGCTGTAGTGCCCACTGGTGGTGTCTGACACTACCCTGCAGGGACTTGGGGGTCCTTGTTACAGGCTGGGGAGGGTGAGGGGTCCTTGCTGACGTGGTGGGTGGAGCCGAGGTCTGGTGTCTGCAGGGAGCAGGGCGATTCCTGTCAAAAGGTCTTTCCTCATGTTGGGCTGCCCCTTCCCTGGGTCTTAGGCCAGAGAGAGCTGCTTTCATGGGCTCTTTTTTCTGCATCTGTTGGCATTTCCAGCCTGCTTCCTTCTTCAGTTTCAAAATATCTGAGGCGAAAAGAAAAGCCCCCAGGGAGCTCTGCGTGGCACAGCTCCCCAGACCCCAAGGGCCCGGCCGGTCTGCCCGCCTCGCTCCCGCTTTCAGAGTCTTCCCAGGTGGTTTATCTCAGTGTCTTGGGTAGGAGAAGAACAGGGAGAAGTGTGTCAGCCGCATCTTCCTGAGTTTGCTTTAAAAACAGTTTTCCTGGAAGGGTGCCGGTGCCGACGGGCTGCAGGGATTCTGGCCTGCGGGCGTGGAGCGGGGGCCTCAGGGGTCTTGGGCGGGACTCACTGGGCTCTGCCCACAGATGTCCTGAAAGCACTGCAGCCTCCTGAACCCCGTGCACCTCCGGGAATGATCAGGTCCCTCCCTGGTGTCCCAGGGACATCTCCAGTCCCTCCTGCCCCTGGCAGCTGTGAGAATCAGGAGAGATGTGGCCACTGCTGGTGCCGCTCCTTCTGGTCATCGTAGCACAGCTTCCACTGCTAAGGTGGAGACGGGCTTCGTGTGCAGGCTGCTGAGGGGTCGCTCTGGGTGTGAAGCCCTGGGGAGTAGCTCCCTGTCACCCGCTGTGGCTGTCCTCACCCTGATCTGCCAGGCGGGACATTCTGGCCCTCATGGGCGTTCTCTTGTCTCAGCACCATGGATGGGCAGCAAGCACCACCAAGCAGGGGCCTCAGGAGCAGACACTGCAGGCCATGCAGAGCCAGGCCACCTGCCAGGTTCTGAGGGGTTCTTGGGAAATGGTGGGAGCCCCTCTTAAGGCCTGTGCCAGGCCGTGGCGGGAAGGGGGGCTGTGGTGAGCACTGTGGCACCTGCTCCTGGGGCTGGCCTCTGGCTGCTGTGCCATGTTCAGGGTCAGCCTCTGAGCTGGAGGAGGGTGAGCCTGGGAGCAGGCGTTGGTGTGTAGGGTGCCATCATCCCAGCCAGGCCCTCCCCACCCGCCTCACCTGCCTCTCTTTCCAGTTCCAGTTATACTGTGTGTACTTCCTGATCCTGTCCATCATCTACTTCTTGGGGGCCATGCTGGATGGCCTGCGGCACTGCCAGCGGGGCCACCACCGGCCGCTGCCCCTGGCCCAGGACCTGAGGAGTCCCGTGGAGGAGAAGGCAGCACAGGTGCTGAGTGTGCAAGACAAGGGCCTTGGAGGCCTGCAGCCAACCCAGAGCCTGCCGCTCTCCCCAGAAGGTGGCCTGGGGACTTTGGGGCCAGCCTTCCTGGAGCAGAGACAGAGCGACCCAGCCCCAGCCCCGGCCCTGCAGGCAGCTGGATTCCTGAGCCCAGTGACAGCCCCTTCTGCCTGCACTCCGTGCTCTGCCCAAGCCTCAGGCCCTGACGCTGCAGATGAGACCTGTCCCCAGCCGGCTGTCCATCCTCCTGGTGTCAGCAGCCTGGGTTTGCAGCGTCATCCAAGTGACAGTGTTCAGAATGTGAACCAGTGACTCTCGGGGGCCCCTGTGGTAACTTTGTAGGTGACCCTCGGTACGTCCCTGTGACCCCTGCCTCGAAGGTCACTTGCCTTAGCCATGGGGGCCTCTGCTTATCCTGCTGGCAGGTCCCCTGGGATTCCCCCAACCCTGTGCTGCACTCTAGCGGTGGCCACAGCCTGCTGGCGACACTCAGGGCAGCTGCCTGGCCATGCTGTCCCTGCGCTGTATCCCGCGGGCTTTGGTTGCTGGAAGAGGTGGGTGGTGGGCTTCTGTGTCCACCTGGTGTCACTGGCTCATGCCCATTGGGGGGCTTGAGGCAAATCCTCTGTGCCCCTCTGGGCTGGTGAAGTGGCCTTAGATACCAGCTCAGGGGACACTGGCCACACAGGAGTTCTGAGCCCTCTAGGGCAGGGTGGGAGCCTAGGCCCCTGGGTGTAGCTGAGCTGTGACATTGCTGGTCATCCTCGGTGCTCTTGCGTTTTGGAAGATGCTCTGCTTTTTTTTTTTTTTTCTTTCTTTTGAGACAGAGTCTCGTTCTGTTGCCCAGGCTGGAGTACAGTGGTGCGATCTCGGCTCACTGCAAGCTCCACCTCCCGGGTTCACGCCATTCTCCGGCTTCAGCCTCCCGTGTAGCTGAGACTACAGGCGCCCGCTGCCATGCCTGGCTAATTTTTTTTTGTATTTTTAGTAGAGGCGGGGTTTCACCATGTTAGCCAGGATGGTCTCCATCTCCTGACCTCGTGATCCACCTGCCTCGACCTCCCAAAGTGCTGGGATTACAGGCGTGAGCCACCGTGCCTGGCCCTTTTTTTTTTTTTTTAAACTGACATAGAATGAAGAACTGCACGTGGCTTCTCTGTCTCTGTGGAAAAGCCATCTCAGGTTGGCGGCAGATGCATCCTCATCAGAGGGGGGCGCAGCGGCTCTGGTCCTCAGAGCTGGTTCCATTCTCCCACCCTAAGGGCAGCCCTCCATGGTCCTCTCTGTCCTTCTGAAGTGTGTCCATCCTGACCCACAGGTCCTCAGCTGCTCCCACACTCATGCCAGCCCGGAGAGGACTGGTCCCGGTCACCGCAGACGTGCTGGCCTTGGTGTGTGCGGGGCTTGCCTGGGCTGGGGAGCCGCGGGGGAGCTGCCTTCGTGGGGGGCACTGGGGAAGTATGTCCCAGCGGCCTCGGGGTGTAAGGAGCGCTAGTGCCTTGCCCGCAGCTGCCGGACCATCTGATGTGAAGTGAATGCTCTTCCCACATACATCAAACACACTTGTTACGTGAGTGTGCACAGGGCTTCTGATTCTGGGCCGGCCTGGCCTGGGGGGTGAGGGTCGGCAGTCAGTGAGGAAGCCAGAAGAGGCATCCCAGCCTTCTCCCCCTACCAGCCCACTCAGGGCCTTGGTGCCCATGGGCTGAGCCCCCCTACAACCCTAGTCAATGGCCCTATCCTATAGGGCCTCTGCCACATCTCAGCGGCCCTGGGTGAATGGCTGGCTGCTCACCAGCTCAACACAGAGAGCTGGGGACAGAATCTCTGGCTGGGGAGGGGTCGCTGGAGCTGCTGGACCCAGGGGTCTCCCGAGGTGGCTCAGGGGAGCAGGCATCTTGGGGTACCCTGGGTTGAAGCAGAGGCTGCACGTCGAAGATGGCCCGAGTCAGCGGATGGTGCTGGTCAGACAGGGCTGTGGTCCTGGGTGCATCCAGGGGCCCTGTCACGGCCACCCTGGGGACCCTGCTGGGAAGGGTCTGTACCAGCCATTTCCTGGGCTCGTAGATCTAGCAGGATGTGATGGGTGGAGGTGGGCTGGGCCTGTGCCATGGGCCAGAGCGTCACTGGGGAGGCCCACGCTGTCATCAGAACCCTCCCCCCAGTGCCTCCCCCACCCAAGGGCTTGCTCCCTCCGCATCCTGCTCACTGCGCCCACCGCCTGCCTGCCTCTGAGTCCTGCCCTCACCTGGCCACCAGGACAGGGACGGCTGTCAGGATGTCGTGTTCCCGGGAGCAAGCCAGGTGCTGCTGTGAGGAGAGGCTCGAGAGAGTCGGTGTGTGTCCACGCACCTGTGCATGCCTGTGTGCCTGTGTATGCTGTGGATGCTCCTGCACACCTGTGTATGCCCAGGCATGCATACCCCCATGTAACTCCATGCCTGTGCACACTTGGGTTCTGCCAGTGGGCCAGTCCAGGGATAAAAGACTCCTGAGGACTCCTTTTGGAGAACTGTGTCCTTCCTGTGACAGTGAAGGCTCTTGCACACCAAGAGTCAGTGTAAAAGGTCACTTTTATTTACCTGTCTGAATTGGCTTCACATCACACACAGTTATAGAACCAGCCCCACCGGTTTTGTCGCAGTCCCGAGGCAGGTGTGTGCTGGTGTGCTGTGGTCAGCCTGGCACTGCCCTGAGTCCACTTGTCCCTCCACACAACGTATGACTCTGGTGTCGATGCTGCCGGATCTCAGGGGTGGCTGCGACAGAGGACCTCGTCGCACCTCGTGGCTGCTTTGTTCGCCTGCAGGGCAGCCTGTGTGCACCCTGGGTGTCCCCTTCAGTCCCAAAGAGGGCAAGGATGTGGGTTTCCTAGGAGACAGCCGATGACTGCCCTGCATCTGGAGCCAGCCTGTCCATGGGCAGTGCACAGATGGCAGCTCTTCCCCACTGCCCTGTGCGCTGGCTGCCGCATGTCCTGTGCCAGCCTCAGCCTCTTCGACGTGGCCTTGTTCCATCCTGGCACTCAGCTGGACAAGTGCTGGCTGAGCCAAGTCCCAGCCGGGGGCATGAGATGGGGGCCCTGGATAGGAGGCTGCCAGACCCCAACTCACAGGTCCCTCGTATCTCCCAGCTTGGACTTGGCCAGCGTGGAGCTGTCTGCTTTGGATGTATCTCATGGGTCATTTGGGAGGCCGGCCCCAGGCTCCTGTGCGTGATGTTGGAGGACAGGCCAGAGCCGGGGTTCACAGTGGGCCTCTGAGCTTGGAAACCTGCTCCCGCCTGGGGTTGCTGTGAACAGCCCAGAGCTGAGCAGAAGGGGCTGCCCCAGCCCCAGGGACCTGAGCCTCCCTCCCATCAACCACAGGGCAAGCACACCCTGGAGGAGAGCCCAGGTGGCCCTGTGCTGAGTGTGGCCCCAGCTCCCATTGCCTCACGGGGCCCGTCTGCTACCAGGTCTGGGTTTTGGGCACAGAACGGAGGTGCTAGGTGGGAGATGAAGTCGGCGCCTGCCGGGGCGAGCACAGCTTCCCAGAGGAGGAAATCCTGGAGAAATCAAGCCGTGGTCTGATTCAGGCCAAGAGGCTGCACAGGGCACGATACTGCAGCCTGTATGACCCAGGCTGCCTGACCCAGGCCGTGCCAGCTGCGCTCACAGCTCAGGGGAGAGCTAGGGCAGGTGAACGTCAGCATTAGGCTTCTGTTTTAAACTTTTAAAAAAATACACTCTTTGGCTTCCTTTTATTTCTTGAGGATTACATGACATGTGAACTATACAGGAAAGTATGGCCGCCAGGTCCTGGGGCCAGGGGCTGGCCGGCCGCTCCCTGCTCACAGTGGGTGCTTCCTCCCAGCTGCCCGTCCTCTCCGGCCATCCGCATCCAGGCGGCAGCTACTTGGAGGCAGTCATGAAGCTGTTCTCGATGCAGAGGACGATATAGGCGTGGTGGCAGCTTGCGGCATTCTGCCCCAGGAGCCTGCCCCCCAGCAGCGAGGAGGCCTGACCTGTGACCGAGGGAGCCTCTGTCCGCCACGTCTCGCAGTAGCTGTCAGTCAGCCTGCGCCCACTGGGGTCCGAGCCATGCCACACGCTCTTCTGGGGCCTGTAAGACGCGCCGGGCCGTCAGTCACGCCCAGACCTGCTCCACTTAGGGCGGAGGCCACCCCCAGGCAGGAAAGGTGGAGGCAGGAGGCCGGCCCTAGGGGTAACGGGGCTGCAGAGGCTCCCACAACCTGGAGGGCCACGTGGCCTCCCTGCTGGCTGCCTGTGGAGGGCGCTGCATCTCCCAGACTGCACCCCATGCTGCTTCTGCCAGACACCCACAAAAGAGGGGAGAGGGCCCAGGGCTTGGCCTGGCTGGGTGGACCCGGCCCTCATGCCTGCTAAACAAAGGCTTCCTGTGGCTGCCTCGCTAGGAAGCAGCTCCACCTCCTGGGCTCCTGGCTTCCGGCCTGCCCTGTGGCCCAGCCTAGCCCCGCCCACAGCGCTCCTGTCAGAGACCCTTGGCAGGTGCATCTCCGTTACAGCAGATGGCCAGGCACTGCTGGGGATACGCTGTGTGGCACCCCGAAACACTCCTAAAAGCATGAGTGTTGGAAGAATCGGGGCGCTCATGGGGGAGGGCACAGCCACATTCGGGATGAAGCATTCTTCTGGACACCCTGGACATTTCTGTCAACATTTTAAGGGCACACATGCTCGGACTCCGTGTTGTCCTCTGAGGAGTTTATTCTCGGTGAATAAACTCACTGCGATGCTTACATGGCTGGCCACGGGTTTGGTGACATCCTGGGAAACGTGGAGTCTATCTGCCATGGGCAGAGGGCCGGGGGCGCTTAAAGGCGTTCTTAGAACTACATTCCTCTCAAACACATGTTAATGATTACTTATCAGAGCAGTTTTCATTTTTCTCAATGCTCTTTTGGATTTTATAACTTTTAAGTAATGAGCACGTATAAGATCTGTCCCAAAACTCAGGGGGAACTGCTGTTAGGAGCACTGGGCACACGCCTGCCCATCCCTCCGTCCTCCTGCCTGCCCACCTGTCCGTCCACCTTCCCTGGCTGGGGCTCTCAGAGCTGCTCACACGGCATTGGGAACCTACCAGGTGGGGTGCCTCAGGACGTCCTTGCCGTCAAAGGAGAAGATGCGTGCCCCGGGCTTCAGCGGACCCTCAGAGCCTGCAAACAAAGCCTCCCAGCTGGGAAACAGCAGCTCATCCTGAAGGAGAAACCGTGTGTGTGTGGGCGGAGGGGCTTCTGCAGCCCCGGGCACATCCCACCGGTGAACGAGCGCACGGAGGCCAGGCCTGGCCAGGCAGCCTCTGCAGACTCCAAGAGGCCTCGGCTAAGACAGGGGACCCTGTCCCCTCATGCCAGGCTGTAAGAGGGTGGGGAGCGCCGGACCGCAGCTGCCTGCTCCCAGCCCTGGACCCTGGGTCTGTGACCCCTCTGCTGTTGCTTCTGGGAATGTGGTCCTCCCCAGGGCACCCAGAAACAGCCCAGTGCATGAAAAGGAGCCACAGAATAAAGCAACATGGAGGGGGGTGCTGTGGCAGAGGGGCCACCAGTCCGGGTGGCACTGGAGGCCCAAGGGACGGTTCCTGATTCCAGGCTTGTAGTTGAGGCCTGTCACCTGTGTGGACACTCGGGCCAGCAGCCCGGGAGCCTCTGAGAGGCACTGCTGGGGGAGTGGGGGTCAGGGGACCACGTGGGGGGCCTCATGGGATGCCCTGGGGGAAGCGGCAGCGCCCAGGGATGCAGAGGCCCTGGCCTGAGCCTTGTGGGATGTGACCCACCCGGAGCCTGCCCTGAAGTCACCAGCCTGGGTGGCAGTGTCCACCATGGCAGCCTCCAGAGGTCCTCGAGGGGAGCCCCCTGCTGGGAGTTCCCCCAGAGGTCAAGTGGGGGCCAAGGAGCCCATGCCCTCAGGACTGGACTGACCCACCTTGAGGTTGACGATGGGCACGGCTGCGCGGTCGGCACGGCGCACGATGCTGTACAGGTCTTGCAGCCGCGAGGACAGGAAGGCACGGAAGGTGCCCACCAGCCCCACGGCCCGCGCCTGCTGGAAGCACTGGAAGTCGGCCCCGCGGATGCCCCGCATGCTGCCCGGCAGTGGGCTGTTGAGCGCAACCAGGTGGAGCTGTGGGGAGAGAGGCACATCATGGGCTGTGTCCTGTACCCAGGCCCTGGGCGCCCCACCCCGGCACCGCACCTGTATGGACAGGCATGGCCAAGGGGGGCTGAGCAGGAAATGCCCAAGCGACACACTGAGGGCCCAGGCAGCAGCCCCCATACTCTGCCGGGTCAGAGCAGCCCCAGGCCATGTGGGTGCCCCCCCCATACCCTGCCGGGTCAGAGCAGCCCCGGGCCACGTGGGTGCCCCCCCCATACCCTGCCAGGTCAGGGCAGCCCCGGGCCACGTGGGTGCCCCCCCCATACCCTGCCGGGTCAGGGCAGCCCCGGGCCACGTGGGTGCCCCCCCCATACCCTGCCGGGTCAGGGCAGCCCCGGGCCACGTGGGTGCCCCCCCCATACCCTGCCGGGTCAGGGCAGCCCCGGGCCACGTGGGTGCCCCCCCCATACCCTGCCGGGTCAGGGCAGCCCCGGGCCACGTGGGTGCCCCCCCCATACCCTGCCGGGTCAGGGCAGCCCCGGGCCACGTGGGTGCCCCCCCTCCACACCCTGCTGGGTCAGGGCAGCCCCGGGCCACGTGGGTGCCCCCAGCTGCCTCTGTAGGCGGAGGCACGCCGGTTCCTCAAGGATGTGATAGGGGCTGGACTTTCATGACCACTGCTTGGCCACCGGAGGGCAAGTCCAAGGCTGAGCCACCAGACATCCACCCATGGCCGAAGCCTGGGACCCCCAGCAGCTCTGCAGGGGCTGGGTCCTCTTCTGCTGCCCCGAGAGCCGAGGGGCTAGATGGAGCGGAGCCCACTCTGGGGGGCACTCACCACGGGCTGGAAGTCGCGGTGGGTGTGGGCGGGTGGGCTCGTGGGCAGCGCCGGCCGCAGGTGCACGTAGGAGCTGTGATGCGGGGCTCCAGGGTAGGGCTGGGGCTCGGGCAGGCGAGGGGGGCTGGCCAGGATGTCGTCTGCCCGCCAGGGCCTTGCGGTGGGGTGGGGGTACTCCCGCCGAGGGTAGGGGTTGCTGTCATGCAGCTGCACCACAGGGGGCTGCAAGGCAGCCACTTCGTTGTCCTGCAGGTGGGAGATGCGGGGCCTGTCGGCAGGGGTCCCTCCGCTTGCCCCTCCTCCATCTGTGTCCTCCTCTGGGCTGTGTGAGGGGCTGCGCTGCAAGCTGGCAAGCAGGGTGCTGTGCCCCCAACCCTGGAGCTGCCCTGGGCGGGGGGGCAGGAGCAAGGGCGGGGAGTCCTGCCTGCTGTGGTGCTGGATCATGGTCACCTCTGCTCAGGCCCCCAGACCCAGCCGTGCGCAGAAGCCGTGGCCCTCACTGATCATGTGCCCTGACCTGCCCTCTCCTTGCTGTGGCTCCAATTTAGGGCCCCTGACCTCAGCGTGGCGACCTCCGACCTTCTCATGTCCCTGAGCCCTTGCTCTGTCTCCCTCAGAGGTGACCTCCACCCTAGAAATCCCAGCCCCCAGGTCTGCACCCCAGTCCGATTCCCCTGATTCTGTACCTTTCCCCACAGCCCTGAGCCCCTCCTGACCCAGCTGCCATCCACCTGCACCGCGTCCACATTGCTGTCCCCACTGTCCACTCCGCAGGGCCGGGCTGTGTGTTACCCAGGGCAATATCCATGGCCACCCGCACACAGCAGGGGCCGTGACTATTGACTGGCTGACTGAATGAATGAATGAATTGGCAAATGAGTGAGAGCAGACTGGGCTGAACCCTGTGAGGAGACCGGCTGCTGCAGAGCCCGACAATGCTCCACATCAGGCTTCACTCCTGAGCCAATTAAGGAGTCATGACCTGTACTCAAGGAGGGGCCAACAGCAGCTGGACGAAACACTTAGGAAAACGAAAATATTCACCCAGCTTTGCACCATCCATCCACCCACCCATCCACTCACCCACCTGTCCACCATCCATCCACTCACCCACCTGTCCACCATCCATCCACCCACCCACCTGTCCACTCACCCATCTGTCCACCATCCATCCACCCCTCCACTCACCCATCTGTCCACCATCCATCCACCCACCCACCTGTCCACCATCCATCCACTCACCCACCTGTCCACCATCCATCCACCCACCCACCTGTCCACTCACCCATCTGTCCACCATCCATCCACCCCTCCACTCACCCATCTGTCCACCATCCATCCACCCACCCACCTGTCCACCATCCATCCACTCACCCACCTGTCCACCATCCACTCACCCACCCATCCACTCACCCATCTGTCCACCATCCATCCACCCATCCACTCACCCATCTGTCCACCATCCATCCACCCATCCACTCACCCATCTGTCCACCATCCATCCACCCATCCACTCACCCACCTGTCCACCATCCATCCACCCACCTATCCACTCACCCATCTGTCCACCATCCATCCACCCACTTATCCACTCACCCACCTGTGCACCATCTACCCACCCATCCACTCACCCACCTGTGCACCACCCATCCACTCACCCACCTGTCCATCATGCACCCATCCATCCACCTCCCCATCTACCTACCCATCCACTCACCCACCTGTCCACCATCTACCCACCCACCCATCCACTCACTCACCTGTCCACCATCTTATCCACCCATCCACTCACCCACCTGTCCACCATCTACCCACCCACCCATCCACTCACCCACCTGTCCACCATCTACCCACCCACTTATCCACTCACCCACCTGTTCACCATCTACCCACCCACTCATCCACTCACCCACCTGTTCACCATCTACCCACCCACCCATCCACTCACTCACCTGTCCACCATCCATCCACCCATCCACTCACCCACCTGTCCTCATGCACCCATCCATCCACCTCCCCATCTACCTACCCATCCACTCACCCACCTGTACACCATCTACCCACCCACCCATCCACTCACCTGTCCACCATCCATCCACCCACCTATCCACTCACCCATCTGTCCACCATCCATCCACCCACCTATCCACTCACCCACCTGTCCACCATCTACCCACCCACTTATCCACTCACCCACCTGTCCACCATCCATCCACCCATTCATCCACTCATCTACCTGTTCACCATCCATCCACCCATCTATCCACTCACTCACCTGTCCACCATCTACCCATCCATCCACCTCCCCATCTACCTGCCTATCCACTCACCCACCTGTCCATCCACCCATCCATCCATCCACCTCTCCATTGATTCACCCACCCAGTCAGCCACCACCCTAGAGACATCCATTCTTGTGTCTGGCACTTTGGGAGAGGGAAGGCAAAGATACAAGATGTGGATTTTGGCCCCAAGGATTTTGACCCTGAGGAGGGCAATGAGTGGCAGACACAGTTCGGAAAGTTGAGGGATGAGAGTGGCTCCTTCGTGAGGCCAGCGGCTGAGACGGAGTTAGTGGGGTGTCCTGCACTGAGACGGAGGTACTGGGGTGTCCTGCACCCGTTTTCTGCAGCAGGGGCCGATGGTGAACCACATGCTCAGCTCCAGGACTCCAAAGGACCACGTGTTGTTCCCCAAACAAGAGACAGCACATACCCTCCGTGTCCTGACCACCCGCCAGTCTCAACAGAGAAACGCTCCTTACCGTCCCTCGTGGAAGTGGCGTCCGGGGCTCCAGCTGGAAGAAAGCAGAAGGGTCATCCAGGACCTGCGGCTGGGCCTGAGCCAGGGTGCCCTCCCTGCCCAGCACCCGCCTCTCCCTCCCCAGCACCTGGCCCTTCCAGACCACAGAAGGGTGCCTTCCCTGCCCAGCACCCGGCCCTCCAAGCCTGTACCAGGGTGCCCTCCCTGCCCAGCACCCGCCTCTCCCTGCCCAGCACCCAGCCCCCCCAGCACATGTTTGCTAGGGTGCCATCCTCTGCCTCCTCCTGTCAGGACCAAAGGCCCTGAAAGTTAGGATGGGGCTGCATCTCAGTGCCTACGAGGACACCTGGCACAGTGGGCACCAGCTCAGCGTCTGCTATGAGACTGGCAGCCTCTCCCTTCCCAGATAAGGGACTGGAATGGGATTCACAGTCTGGGGGGCTGCAGGGGCTGGCCCAGGCCCGGGTGGGGGCCGGTGGCGAGATGGAGGGAGTGCTAGAAGGAAGGTGGGAGGGCTGCAGAAGTCAGGGCTGTGTCAACGCACAGTCTGCCGTGGAGGCTCCCATGGACGTCACAGGCCGTTTTGGCAGCACGGGGCTTCTACCAGTCCTCACCTTTGCCACATGAAGGCAAACAAACCTTCCCCGGGGCCCTGCAAGCATGGCCACGCACACCTGGATCAGAGTGGCTGCTCCTGCCGTCCAGGCCATTTTGGGAAAGTAGGAAAGGGGCTGGCCTGGCCTGGAAGGGGCCATCCCAGGTGTGTCTGAGGAGCCAGGCTGGTGAGCAAGGCCCATGCTAAGCGGCGAGGACACATTTCATCCCACCTCAGTGTTTATAATGTGGGGTGCAGAGCCACAGGACAGCCTGCATCCCAGCCAGGGCCGTGCTGTGGACATCACGTGGCCCTGGAGGGCCTGAGCCCCACTCCCGCCTCGTCCCGTCAGACACCTTGTCTTGTTCACGGGCGTGTGAGGTGATGTTTATCTTAGTAAATATTCACTGTGACGTGACCTGCCAGGAGCCCCTCACACACTGTGTGTTCATCCGCTTCCAGAAGTTTGAGCTCACTTTTCTCTAATCCCAAAACTGCTCACAAAAGTATTTCACTAAACTTTGCCAGAAGTTCGAAAGTTTAACAAGCGCTGGCTGCCACCTGCCTCCATCCCCGTCTGGGGCCTGGGCCTCTCGCCTTCCTTAAGCCCCAGGAGGCAGCTTGGGCCCTTCCACAGGTCAGGAACCTGCCATGCACAGCACTCACCTGGACCTTCCGGAACCCGTTCCGCACACGGACGTAGAGCTCCTCCTGCTCGGCCACAAAGATGAGCCAGCCCTCGGGAACCTCGTGCACCTGGCCCAGCATGGCCTGGCGCGTGGCCCAGAGCCTCACCTGCTGGGACCCAAACGCAGGGGCGTGGGGCTTGAGATGGGAGGGCACGGGGCAGGGGCAGAAGGAAGAGATGCCCGTTTCAGGGCGCTGGGCAGGGGCAGAAGGAAGGGATGCCCGTTGCAGGGCGCTGGGCAGGGGCAGAAGGAAGGGATGCCCGTTTCAGGGTGCTGGGCAGGGGCCGCAGGGCTTTGGGCAGGCATGGACTGAGGCGGCTGCCCCCATGAGCACTGTGGGGACCCCTGCCCGCCTCCAGCCCCTCAGCCTCCGTGGACAGTGTATGGGCCCTAGACACTTCCCAGCTGGTGGTCGTCCTCCTGGGCCCACTGGATCCCCCCGTGGCCTGGCCCTGCTTCCACCCTGGAAACCACATCTCGGCCTCCTGTGCATCTCCCTGTGGGGTCCGTGGGACGGTGCCTCTGAGGGGCAGGGGCTGCAGAACCAGCCAGGGCATGGGACCCAGGTGCCCAGCCGGCTGCCTAGATACTCACCCCTGAGGAGGTGCTCATGGTTCCAGGAGGCCCAGGGGGCCCAGGGGGGCCCGGAGGGCCGGGAACGCTGATAGCTGCAGGAGAGAAACCAAGGTGGGAACGGGAAGCCACACGAGGCGGCCTCTGCCCGGGGTCCACTCCCCACTGACTTACTCTGCCTGTGAGGGCCGGGAAATGAAGGGGGCCCTGGGGGGCCAGGGGGGCCTGGGGGGCCGGGAGGGCCCTGGCGCCCCTCGTAGCCGATGCCAGGGGGTCCCTGAGGTCCAGGTGGGCCAGGCTGGCCCCGGATGCTCTCTCCCTTGGGACCCTAGGGACGGCGACAAGAGACGCTTCCTGGTTACCTCGTGCCCTGGGCTGGGGGCGGGCAAGCTTGTGGGGCTGGGGCTGCACTGGGCTGGGGGCGGGCAAGCTTGTGGGGCTGGGGCTGCAGCTGCCAAGACCCCCTTGATGAGCGCAACCTGAATCACTGGTCCCCTCCTCCTGCCCACACCATAGCCTGAGAAAACCCCACACCATCACCCCTTCTTCCCTGGGGGTGCGATCCCGGGGCAGAGACCAGCTCTGACCAGAGAGACCAGCAGAGACCAGGGACCTGACAACAGTGTGGGCCCCCAGGCAGGAGCTGGGGCCCATGGCTCTCTGGAGTCTTTCAGGACTGATGGGCCTAAACCCCGATCTGACAGAGCAGAGGTGGACGCGCTTGGCCCTGGCAGGAAGGCAGGCCATGGAACGCTGCAGGGGGACGGGGTGTGTCTGGGGCCAGTGCACCCACACCTGGGCGGCCTGCTGCGTCCCCACACGGGGACAGGGCCATGTCGGGGCTGCTGAGCTTGCAGGGGCAGCTCCGGCCTTGGTGGGCGTCGGTGGCCGGGCTGGACCTGCCCTCAGCGCGCCTGCACCCAGACCCCTGGGACATACGCTCTGCCCGCACAGGCTGGGACTTACTGGAATCCCAGGGTAGCCAGGTGGGCCTGGGGGGCCGGGGGGACCTGGCAGGCTGGAGCCAAAAAAGCCGCCGCCCCCGGGCTCACCCCTTTCGCCTTTCTGTCCTGCTTCCCCTCGGTCTCCCTTCTCCCCCTGTGGATGGAAACACTTGTTAGACACAGGAGCCCCGAACCCCTACAAGCCACAGGTGACCTCCCATCCCTCCCGAGCCAGGGCACGGCGGTCAGAAGCTTCTAGCCCAGGCCTGGGAGCTGCTGGCTGCAGAGAATAGGGCTCGACTCCCCACCTCCCACTGTATCAGCCAAGTCCCCAAAAACTGAGCCGGGGACAGGAACGTCCTGAGGGGCGCCCTCGACACCCTCTGGAGCCAGCGCTCCTCTCAGGGCTGAACAGGAAGGGGTCTTGGGCCGGATGGCACAAGGAATTGGGAGCAGCCACCCAGGGGGATGTACAGGACCTTGGGGGCCCCCAACCCCACCAGGGAGGTCACCCACCTTCATTTCAGCCTCCAACTGAAGAAAGTCGAATGGAAACTGCCCTGCGAGAGACAGACAGGTGGAGTCTCGCTGAGGCGGCGTCTGATGGCGCCGGGCTCCCCCTGCAGCCCCCAGCACTGGTGGGTTTGCCTGAGGTGCTTCTAGCCATTACCGTATTTCCCGGTAGAGATCCCATATTTCATTAGGTTCTTCTTAGTTAACTGACACTTTCTGATGTTTTTGTTAATGGTGTTTTTTTTTTTTTGACAGAGTCTCACTCTGTCGCCCAGGCTGGAGTGCAGGGGGGTGATCTCAGCTCACTGCAAGCTCCGCCCCCCAGGTTCACGCCATTCTCCTGCCTCAGCCTCCCAAATAGCTGCGACTACAGGTGCCCGCCACCACGCCCGGCTAAGTTTTTGTATTTTTAGTGGAGACGGGGTTTCACTGTGTTAGCCAGGATGGTCTCGATCTCCTGACTTCATGATCCGCCCACCTCGGCCTCCCAAAGTGCTGGGATTACAGGCGTGAGGCACCGCGTCCTGCCAATGGTGTCTTTTTAAAACTTCATTTTTAATTGTTTAGGACTAGTTGGTGGTTTTTCTAAACTCCCCTTCCATCTGGTGACCTCGGTGAACCCTGACGGTCCACCTGCAGATCCACTTGGGCAGCTGATGTGGGAAATGTCCTTCCTTCCCGAGTTCTGTCCTTCCTGTCTCTCCTCTGCCCCTCCCAGGGTGGGCAGGCAGCTGTCTTGGCCCTGACTTGAGGTCCCCACACCCACTCCGAGGGTGAAGCTGTGGAAGTTCCAGGTGGCTCCTTCCAGACCACGGAGGAGCCCTTTGCTGAAATCGCTCCTTGTTGCTTCTCTCCTTTCCATCAGCCTTGGCAGAGATTAGGAATGTCATTAGCCTTTTCAAAGAATTAACTTCGGATTTTTGGACTTTCTTGATCCTTGCTATTTTTATATACATAACCATACCTAATTTATCTTCACTCATTTTTGATCTTTACTATTTCTTCCCATCTATTTTCATCAAATAAATGTTTGTTGTTCTTTAACAATAAACTGTTTGTTCTTTAGCATCTTAGGCTGATGTGTGGAAACAGGTACTATTTAAAGCTGTAATTTTGTCAATGGAGATGACAAAACCTGTTCTCCTTCCAGGTGGGACCTTAGACGGCCTGGAGCAAACCTTCTCCTGTGACTGTTCCCCTGGAACCCTGACCGGGGTGGAGACAACCTCACTCTGGGAGGCCGTGCCCTGTAACCCAGAAGCCTCTGAGCAGGTGGCTCCACACCCCCAGGGCACCCCCATCCCACAGGTGCAGTGCCTGGGGTTGGAGGTCATGGCTGCTGTCAGGACCCATGCTTCCTCCTTCTGCAGAGGGAGGTGACCGGCTGTGGAGGCCCCTGAGGCTGCAGTGTGAGGACTAAGGATGCCCCGGACGCATCTAAGCGTCGGGTTCCTCACTTCCACCTGCTTCTCCTTGACCCATGAGCCGCCTGGAAGGGCACTGCCCTGTGGGCATTTCCCACTTGCTTCTACTGCACTCGTGAGATCACAGTTCCTGGAAGCCAGGCCTGCATTCAGCTTAGCCTGGGCCCCTCCGGGGCAGACCCTGGTCCCAGTGCTGGGGACGCAGCCTGGAGACGGTTGCAGGTGACACCTGTCAGACCTGCTGTTCAGATCTCCCTGGGCTGAAAGTCCCCCTACAATGATTGATTTGTGTTTTTCTTTTTCACTTTGGCAACTTTTTACTTGTCATATCTTGAGGGCTATCTCATTAGATGCACAGAAATGTAGAATTACTGAATTTCTCTGGTAGACTTCCTCCGTTGTCTCAACGAACATTTATTTTTGACCACGTTTCTTACTCCAGGATATACTTTGCACGTGCACACACACACCAAACCACACCCCCACACTACACACCCAGCACCCACATAGCCACACTCCACACGCACCCCACACCACACAACTAACACACCCATATACGCACATTCCACACACGCCCACACTACACACCCAACAACCACATACACACAGTCCACACACACCCTCACACCCTCACACTACACACTCAGCACACCCACATATGCACACTCTACCCACACCCCCACACTACACACCCAACACACCACTACACACTCAGCACACCCACATATGCATACTCCACACACACCCACACCTGCACACTACACACCCAGCACACACACATATACACACTCCACACACACCCAAACCCACACCAGCCTCTGAGTGCCTTGACCTCTCCAGCCCTCACGTTCAGGGACCGTCTCTTGTTAAGGAGCATACGGTTTTGCTGTATCCCATTGACAATGCCTGTCCTTCAGTGGATGTATCTACCCCAGTCACACTTACAGCACCTGCAGATGTATCGGGGCCTAAATCTACTGTTTTATTCCCTGGTTTCTGTTCCTCCCACCTGTTCTGCATTCCGTTTTCTCTCCTGTTTTGCCTTCTTTTGGATCCACTCTGTGTTTTAAACGTCCTGTGTGTGTGCCATCCTGCCTGCCATCCTGCCTGCCCTTCTGCCTCTCCACCGGTGTCAGCTCTGCCCTCCTCTCCAACCTCACTGTCCAACAGAGTGAGGACCACCGCCACTCCTCAGGGCGCGGAGACCACGGCAACCTGTAATTGCACTGTCGCTGGGACCCTGTGCCGTGTAGCCCACGCTGGTTCCCACGGGAGCCTCTGACCCCACTGTCGCTGGGATCCCGTGCTGGGCAGTCCACACCGGTTCCTGCAGAAGCCTCTGACCCCATTGTCGCTGGGACCCTGTGCTGGGCAGTCCACGCTGGTTCCCACAGGAGCCTCTGACCCCATTATCGCTGGGATGCCAGTTCCTGCTGGTGCTGTCTCTCCCCATCTCTGCACTCCTTTCCCTCGGCCTCATCTTCCCCCTTGAAGTGCCCTCCACCGCTGACACAGCTCGGGTCTGGAGTGGCCAGCCTGCATGTCATCCTCGTTCCGAAGGCTACGGGAATACTGTCGGAGTCTACACTGGCCTTTCTCAGATATTTTGGAAACAATTTATGGTCTTCTGGCTTCTCCCGTTTTGTTGATTCATCTCTCGTCACTCTTATTGTTGATCCTTTGAATGAGGGGAACACTCTGAGCCTTCCTTGGCCATTCCGCCTGCAAACACTGTTCCCTTTGGAGCCCTCGGAGCCCTTGTTCTGGCTCCCAGGGACAGGCAACCCCATGTTCACCAAAACCTATAGACAGGTCTCAAGCTCCAGCTGTTCTGCCTTCAGCCCTGGGTTCGTCCGGACACCTCTGAGCTTCCCAGCTCTCTGCTGCCATCTCCAGGCTTCCCGTGGCTTTTGAATGTGACCTTCGGAGTTCAAGGTGGGTCCGATGACCCCATGAGCTGGGCCTCCCGGTCGGGTGTGTCATCGGCCTCTCCTCCTGGTTTCTGGTCAGCGCCAGCCATCTACGCCCCACTCACTCCTTCCTGGGCGTCGTGTGTGACGCTGAGAGATCCAAAGATGGGACAGGCGTGTCTTCCATCTTCCCGCTCGCTTTCTGCCTGCCTTTTCCTCCATAGGCCTTAAGGATGTCCCGGCCTGACTCAGCCTCTGCCCACCTGGTCCCTTCCCAAGGTGCAGCCCCAGCTACAGCAGGTATTGCAGCCTCCTCAGCAGAGGACCCTGGTGGCGAGAGGGGACCCTGGCGGCGAGAGGGGACCCTGGCGGCGAGAGGGGACCCTGGCGGCGAGAGGGGACCCTGGCGGCGAGAGGGGACCCTGGCGGCGAGAAGCGCCCGACGCTGGCCTGGCTCTCTGGGTTTCTGCTCTGCCAGCCCCCAGACATCCTCAAACAGTGGTTTTCTCACATTTTATCCAGCTGTTCCCGGTGGTCTTGGCAGGACATCCAAGCAGCCCCACCACCCTCAATGGAGCTGGGGCTCAGGGGGCAATTCTCGTCCCTCAGGAGGAGCAGGGGTGTTGGGCTCACCCTCCGGACAGCCTGTTGGGCAACGCCGCCTTCCCACACCAGGCGCTGGAGAGTTTCTCAACAGAAGGTCCTCCAGGGCCAGCCCCCGGCCCCATGTAGGGGAGGGGGCGTCTCAGGACCACCGGCCCCGTGGAGGGGAGGCGAGGGGAGGGGGCGTCTCAGGACCGCCGGCCCCGTGGAGGGGAGGGGAGGGGGCATCTCAGGACCGCCCTGTGGAGGGGAGGGGAGGGGCGTCTCAGGACCGATGGCCCCGTGGAAGGGAGGGGAGGGGGCATCTCAGGACCGCCCTGTGGAGGGGAGGGGAGGGGTGTCTCAGGACCGCTGGCCCCGTGGAGGGGAGGGGCGTCTCAGGACCGCCGGCCCCATGGAGGGGAGGGGAGAGGAGGGGGTGTCTCAGGACCGCAGGCACGCTGAGGCTGCTGTGTCTTTGCGCAGTGCCCACTGGGGTCTAGTGTGGAAGGGCAGCCGCCTGCTCCTCAGGAGATGGGGTGATGGAGGTATCTTGCTGGGCCTGTGCCCTGCAGCCGCCCCCGCCTCCAAATCCAGGTCCTTTGATGGCCGCATCAACCCAGAAGGGGCTTCCTTCCTCCCACAGGGTGAGGTGGTCACCACCCAGTGAGGGTCCGGGAGCCGCCGGGGGGCTCTGGGTGTGAGCACGCTTCAGTGCTGGCCACGCCACGGCTCCTCCACCTGGGAGGCCCAGAGGTGCTCACCTGGTGGTCCGGGGGGGCCCACTTCTCCTTTGGCGCCCTTGGGTCCTGGAGGGCCCTGATTCCCTGGAGGAAGAGAGACCCAGTGCCCGTCACGGAGTGTGCCAGGGAGGCCTCCAGGGTGGTGCCCCTCCTGCCTGAAATGCCCCAGTGCCTGGGGTCCTGGACAGGGGGCATCAGACGAACATGGGGACAGTCAGGGTAGGAGCTCCTGGAGAGCAGGGGCACCCCGGGTCCCCCTCAGCAGGCCACGTGGAGGCCAGGCCACATCTGCAGGCCACGTGGAGGCCAGGCCACAGCTGCAGGGCACGTGGAGGCCAGGCCACATCTGCAGGCCACGTGGAGGCCAGGCCACATCTGCAGGCCACAGGGAGGCCAGGCCACATCTGCGGGCCACGTGGAGGCCAGGCCACATCTGCGGGCCACGTGGAGGCCAGGCCACATCTGCAGGCCACGTGCTGACCAACAGTAGGGATGGGGCTGCTTCCACTCTGCTTTGGGCAGAAAAGCAAAGTCTAAATGGGGAACAGCAAATGGGGCCACCCCAAGGTCAGGTCCTGGACAGCCGTGCTGGGAGGGCCCCCAGGAAGGGCCAAGATCATCAGAACTGGGGCATGGGCTGGGCATGTGGCACCGGCCTTAGGGCACTGGGGGAGTCTCACTGCTGCTGGCGCGGAAAGGAACGTGGGGCCCTGGAGCATCCCTTCAGAGCCTGCATCCCCAGCTGTGAGCCCGGGGCCCTCACCTGGCAATCCTGGAGGCCCGGGGCGGCTGGACTCAGCAAACACCTGCAAGGAACGGGGAGAGGTGGCTGTGAGGGTAATGTTCTGAAATGAAGGCCGCCACCACTCAGGGGTCCCCAAGTCCAGAAGCACCAGCCCCTGCATGAGGCCACATGGCAGCCACCTCTAGTCAGAGACGGGAGGGAACGGGAGGGAACGGGGGTGCGGAGAGCAGGAGCCACGGCGTGACGCCACTTGGCCCTTATTGGTCACTTCACCTTGCTAAGCCTGGGAAAAAGGGGGTGCCCCTAGCACCCCTGGGCTCAGGCTCTTAGCAGAGTTTCAGCTGGAAGCAGCTCCACACCCAGAGAGCCCTCCCTTCCACGTGCCTTCGCCTTCCTCGGGAACTCAGCTGCTAATCCACCGCCCACCAGACGGGCCCATCCCGGAAGGATCCCCGGACGCAGAAGAAGGCCCAGCCCCTCTGTGGGGCTCCGTGTAAGAGCCAAGGGCAGCCGCAGGACAGTGGGCGCCCTGGGGACTTACATTGCTGTCGTAAACAGGAGTCCCTGGAGGGCCTGGGGGTCCTGGAGGCCCTGGGGGGCCGGGCATTCCCTGTGGGGAGGGCAGAGAGCTGTTAGTCAGGCTTATGGCCTGCCTGTCAGGCAGCAGGTGGGAGCAGGGACAGTTCAGAAAAATCAGAAATATCAGAAACCTGACCAGGCAGACCTCTGACCAGGCAGAACCGAGAATGCAGTGGGTCACTCGGGCCACGGCTCCCTGAGGACAGGAGCTGGCCCTGGCCCCACCTCATCCCACGTTGGAGTCGTGCACAGACGTCCCTCGGGAGGAGTGAAGAGGCCACCGGGTCTGCGTCTCAGGTAAAAGCTGACTGAAAATGCCCCACCCTGCTGACACCGGGGAGACAAAGCTCTTGGCTCAAAAGCAGCAGAGTGGATGCCTTTGGGCTGAGCGGGAGAACCCCCAGCATGGAGGGCATGGCCCAGGCCCATGGACGCCCTGCCGAGAATCCATGCTGGCCTGTTGTGTGTGTGTGTGTGGGTGCACATGCGTGCATATATGTGTATAGGTGTGTGTGTGCGTGTGTATATGTGTGCATGAGTGTACGTGTGCAGTGTGTGTGCCAATCATGGAATGAGCCAGGGAGGGCTTACATTCATGTATGAGTATATGGATACACACGTGTATATGTACACATGTATATAAGCATCTGTATACACTTGTATGTATGTGCATGTGGACAGGCACGCATATGCACGAATACATGTGTATAGGTGCACATATGTGGAGTGTGTGGGCATGTGTACATGTATGAGCACGTGTGGATATGGGTGTGCATGAATGCATGTGTATGTGTGCACACATGTATGAGTGTATGGGCATATGTGTGCATGCATGTGTGAGTGGGCACCCATGTGCATGTGTGTGGACATATATGAGTGTGCACAGGTATGGCAGGACCAGCGCAGTGTGGCCACATCATGTATGAGTGTGCATGGATATGGCAGGACCAGTGCAGTGTGGCCACATGGCAGGGCTGCTTATAAGTAGCTCCTGAGAGGAGCCGTAGGACCCCAGGCTGTGGCCAGGTCATTCCCAGGTCCTGGTCTCCCAGCCACCCAGGCTCCCTTGAAGGACACTCACCCTCATGCCAAATCCAAGGTGGGCATCTCCCGGCTCCCCTTTCTCTCCTTTCAATCCGTTCATCCCGGGGCGACCCTGGGGCGGAGCACAGGGGGTGGGGACTGCTGGGCTCTGGTCATCACCAGCCATGTTCCCGCAAGGTGGCTGTGGTAGCCCCACACCAGGCCTGGCCCACACTCAGCCTCAAACGTTCCCAGCCCTCAGGCTACCCCAGCCCTTCTCACCCCTCCTTCCTGCTCAAGAACCCTTTTGGGAGGAGGTGACTGACCCCAGCACACACAGGCCCACTGCCCTGTCTGCCCCCAGGGCCTCCTCCTGGGTACCGGCCCCTCCTGGTGTATTGCCAGCCACATCCAGAACAAGAGCTGTGCCCAGGCCAGTTCTGGGGTGAGGACAGCGGGTGCGGTGGCCGTCTACTCCCCTCTGGGCATGTCACCCCCGTGGGCCTGGGCTGCTCCCCACCTGCCAGACCCCATCTGCTGCCCCCACTGGAGACCCCAGGTCCTCACCGGCCGTCCAGGGAAGCCAATCTCTCCCTTGTGCCCCGGCCGTCCGTACGGACCCTGCGAGACGAAGGGAGCCAGGCTTAGCGGAACAGACCCCAGCCCTTGTCCACGAGTTGGGGGGTCCTGGGGAAGCGGAGGGGCCATGCAGAGCCCATCGCCCTGGGCCACCCGTCAGCTTGGAGGAGCCCGCTGCAGCCTCACACCGACACCTGCCCCATGTGCTTTAAAGCTGCACTTGGGAGATGAGCCCTGGGCCGCACAGCATGAACTCAGCAGCAGCGGGTGACTGTGTCCTTGGGGGCAGTCATGCCCAAGCTCGGTGCAGAGAAAGCCACAGGCCAACTTACCGGGGGTCCTCGGAAGCCCGGCTCTCCCTGAGCAAAAAAAAAACAAGAAGGCACAGTTAGACGGCGGCTTACGCCTCACCCGGCAGCCTCCCTGAGGACCCTTGTGGCCTCCTTGGGTGCACTGGGCAGTCCTCAAGGCGCAGGCAGCCCTGGGGAGGATGGGAGCTGCTGGCAAGGGGAGGTTCAGGATTGGGGTTTGCATCCAGGTTGGTGCAAGCATGGGGTATACCCCGGGGCCCTGAAGCAGGGGCGGAGGGTGTGTGCCACAGTGTCCTGGTTGCCGCAGGCCCCGGCTCCGATGCACAGCTGGGTGGGACAGTGGAGCTCTCGCTGGGCCTGGGGATCCTGTGTCTGAGGTACACCCCTAAGACCCCGGAGGGCTCACTGCTCCTCTGAAAGTGGGAGAGCCAGTGCTCCACACCCCAAAGATCCAGGTTCCTCCCCAGGACCCTCCCCCAGGGCTTGTCTGGGCGGCTGCCTGCTGGGGTGGGGACCCAGGCACAGGCCCCTTGACGAAGTGACTCCGGGCCCTGCCATGCTCAGGGTCCTGCAGGCACCCTGCGGGTGCAGAGAGGAAGGATCCTGTGGCTGCTGCCCACAGCATCAGGGCCCCCAGGAAGAGGTTGGAGGGGCAGCAAGAAACCTGCTGAGGCTGAGGTGGTACAGCCTGGGCTCCTGCACCCCACAGGCCAGGCCCCAGGGAGGCGCGAGTT